>NC_045445.1:51557830-51600283 GCF_002776525.5 Piliocolobus tephrosceles
CTCACTATCAGTCACGAGAACAGCAAGGGGGAAAGCTGCTACCTTGATTCAATCACCTCCCACCAGGCCCCTCTCCTGAAACTTGGGGATTATAATTTAACATGAGATTTGTGTGGGGACACAGAGACAAACCATATCAAATGCTCAGCATCTTCTAGTGATGAATACGCGTTTGTGTCATTCATTGTGTTTATTGTTATGACTCCCAACCATCCAAAGGGGGAGTCATGGTTATAGAATATTCCAATGTAAGAATGAGCCATATGTATTTTTTTGGACTAATGGTGACGAACATTTTTGTTTTTCCTATAGCTTTGCTCTCACAGACAATGCTGAAGTTACCATGATTACAGATGAGGCCATGTATGGACATGCCAGACATTCCGTAGTTCCTTGCTGCTCAAAGTGTGATCCATGAAATAGTAGCTTCAGCATTACCTGGTATATTAGGGATCTACCAAGAAACAGATCCAACATGGTGTGTGTGTGTGTGTGTGTGTGTGTGTGTGTGTGTGTGTGTGTGTATACGTGTGTACTTTTTTAGGAATTGGCTCCCATGAATGTGGAGCCTGGAAAGCCTGCAAGGAAGGCTGGCAGGCTGGAGACCCAGTGAACAGCTGCAGTTCAAGTCTGAAGGCAGTTTGCTGGCAGAATTCCCTCTTCCTCAAGGGAGGTAAATCTTTTTATTCCTGAAGGCCTTCAGCTGACTGGATAAGGCCAACCCACATTGTGGAGGGTAATCTGCTTTACTCAAAGTCTACACATCTAAATGGCGATCTCATCTAAAAGTACCTTCACAGAAACATTTGGAACAATGTTGGACCAAATATCTGGGCAGGTGGATAGGTACGTGGCCTACCTAAGTAGGCCTAAATTGACACATAAAATTAACCATCGTACCTGGGATCCTGTTACAAATGCAGATTTTGAGGCCGTGCCACAGACAGTCACATCCCCAAGCCCCCACAAACTGTGTCCTCCTGTCATTACATCAGCACCTTTCTTTGATGCAGGCTAGAGTGCTAAGAACACCCAGACGCCACTTCTCCCCGCTTTATTTTATTTTGTTGGGGGTGAGGAACAGTGCCTAACCTTGCATGACCTAGGTTTGAGGTTTCTGCTCTTGGATATGGCCATTGAAGGGGAGAAGGGTTCATATCCAACAACTGGCTTTCTCCAGCACAGGAGTAACAGGAGGGTGGGATCATAAGGAGTGCTGCATGGAGGGGAATTCTGAGATCATTAAGGGAGTAATGCCATTAAGGCCTCATGAGCAGACAACTAGGATGAATGGAATCCATATTTGCAAAGATCAGCAGCAGTTACGCACGAGGGTTGAGGGCAGGAGCTATAGGCAGGAACCCCAGGGGCAAGGGAATCAGTTGGAGGCAAGTTCTGGGACAAACTATTAGGAGTGCAGACTAATACACAGGAGCCAGTGGTATTCTGAGGGAAGGCACAAAAGTTACTTGGAGATGAGGGATAGAAAAGGGTATCATCGAGGCCACTCACCCTGGAGTTCCTGCAGTTGCTTCTGGACTCCTTCCACACAGAGGTTCCTGTGCTCTGATGAGGACAGGGAGGGGTCCACCACCCACCCACACCAGCAACCCTTGTAAGAAGTGCGACTTTGCTGGGTGACTGTAATCCCAGCTACTCTTGAGGCTGAGGCTGAAGGACTGCTTGAGCCCAGGAGTTTGCACCCAGGAGTCAGAGTCCAGCCTGGGCAACATAATGAGACCCCAACTCTAAAAAAAAGTACACACTGTTGGAGGTGTCTATAAACTTGATGCCATCAAATGCAATGGGCAGGAAAACAAGTGACATATGGGAAATAATGTCTCTTCTCAGGGATGAGTCCTTATGAATTCCACAGCCCCAGCCACCCTGCCACCCTGTCCCTAAGGAGAGTGTGCCAAGGCCCAAGGAAAAGAACAGAGCAGCTGTGGATGGACTCTCCTGGCTGTGGCTGCCATATGCTGCTTTCTGTCCTAATCAAAGTTTCCCCTCCACACTCCACACAATTAGTGCATAAATGAAAAATGTCAAGAATAAAAGAAAGTCATCACTGCAGATCTACATAAAATTATAGCATGATGACATGAACAGCTTTATGTTAATGACTTTGTTAACTAAAATGAAAAGGATATAAAACTGTATCTGCATTGTGATTACTTTTACATAAAAATGTGTGCGTATATGTATTTATGTGCACATATATATGTATTCAAGTATTTATGACTGAATTGTTCTCAATGATTCTGAAAAATGGCTATGTCAATTTAAATGCTTGGAAACAATGTATGTGAGTACTCATATCTCCTCCCTCTAACTTCACAAATAATCTTGGGAAGCATACACTTTGCCTCACCATTTAAACTTCCAAGATTGTGTCCTAATGGACCATTTGCAGAGATGTGTGTGTGTGTGTGTGTGTGTGTGTGTGTGTGTGTGTGTGTGTAGAGGTAGAGCGCATGAGAGATGAGAGAGTGAGTTCAGGTGTCAGAGTTAGCATGTGCTGGGAGCACAGGACCACAGGAAATCGTGGGAATTGGCAGGAGGATGAGTGACTGGAAGACGAAGGCGTCCGAGCTGGCTAGGGAAGGAGGTCAAGGCTGTGGAAGCCTGACGTATAGAAAGGAAGTATAGGGGCCATGTGATGGGTTCCATGGGTCCTATCTACAAAGGACCCCTGGCAGCTCTGAGAGCCTGAGTTGAACAGACACTGTGGTTGATGGGTAACATGGGAGATGATCTCTAGTCCCCACGATGAGTCTGAGAAGCACACAGTGTGGTCTCTGTTCCCTGGGTGAGAGGACCAAGGCTTAGAGAGGTACAGGAGCTTGTCTTTGGCTATTTAGGCACTACAGGGAAGAACAGGTTGGCATTATTCTTTTTGTAATGGCAACTATCCCCTTAGTTCCTAGTTTTATGAAATTCACACTCCAACATATGGCTCCCTAATGTATACATACATAAAGAACTGAAAAGTGGCAAGTGGTAGGAAGGTGGCAAGTGGCAGGAAATAACGTATGCCAAACACGAAAGTGGAGGCATAATTTGTAAACTGGTGGTACCTCTCCTATGTCCCATTTATAGGACTGTGACTTGAAAACGTCACACTGCTATTATTTTAATTTTGAAAACTATGCCTGCTGATTGTCTAACATGCAAGCATCACAGAAGTGTGGACAATAAATTGTCCAAATGTTCCGTTCAACTCTTGCCTGCAATTCGGAACCGCTATAAATGCCAGTTGTTGAGAACTGACCATAGGGTGAGATTCTGCGCTACTACTGTTTGTTTAGAAGTGAAAATAAATGGCTGAACCCCTTCAAGAACATGGACATGAAGCACCCGGTGTCAGCTCTCTGAGGAGTGTGCTGGGCAGATGGGCTGAGTCTCCCCCCATCACCCCCACCGCAGGTGCTACCCTGAGACTCCTCCTTGAAAAGTGCACCTTCGGGAAAGGGAGGGGTTGGGACGGTGGATGGAAGCCCCTGGTGTGCCAAGGTAACATGCCTGCTTCTGTGGGCCTCCAGGTCGAGCATCTGACAGTGTCCCACTGTCTCTCAAGGCCAATCTCTGGAAGGAGTGTGTGTCCTTTCTCATCAGGATTTATTGACAAAATTACCTATGAAGGCAAGCCAGATTGATGTATCTGCTAAGGCCAGCCAGGGATGAACAGGGATGCAGTGCTTTCAGTCCTGGCCCCGCTGGCTCACGGTTGGGGCAGGGGAAGAGCAATCCAGGGCACACAACGTACAACGTGTAACGTCACTCTTTATTATGAAAATAAAACAGTGATCATGAGTGGGGCGAATACACAGAGCAACTGGCTCTCTGGGTGGTTATGTCATGCGGCCTGCAAGTTAACTCTGGCTTCCTGGTCAGCCAGGCCTTATGCTGGTGAAAAGAGGAAACAAAGAGGATGTGAACGAAGACAAAGAAGACACCGAAGGGCTCCTTTTAGGAGATTTGCTTGAAGGCCTCCGCTGGGATCTTGCCCTCGGTCTAGAGAAAGTAAAGAACAGGAGTTGGGATGTTAGTAGAGCCAGGCGCCCTGAGTTCCGTCCCCACACTACCCGGCCTCCATCTTCTTGGCCCTCCTGATGACCCAGAGACAGCTGTCTTTTACCCACTTGATTCCCAGACCTCACCTGGAGCATAGTGAAGACCTGACCAGCTCTAGTGTAGTTCCACTCATTGTCCTGAAGGCACCTGGGGTGGGAGAAGAACAGGTGCTCTCCATTACTAGCCCAGGACAGACACGCTGACTATGCAATGCCACCCTTAATCTGTGCTACCTTTTTGCTGGGTCACATGTACCAATATGAGCACTATTGTAACAATGAAAAAAGGCCTAGGGAAAACCAAAACGCCTATCCCTGACATTAATGCCCACTGGAACTCAAATCAGAAACATAGGGGTATTCAAATGAACAAGGGAGCTTAATACACATTGATAAAGAAAGATGTTCAAGAAATAACAAGTGGAAATTCAATACTACGTTTCATTTTTATTGAGATATCATGCACATACTGTAGCAGTCACCATTTTAAGGTGTACAATTCAGTGCTTTTAAGTCTATTCACAAGATTGTGCAACCATCACAACTATCTAATTCCAAACTATTTTTATCATGTCAAAAAGAAACTCCTTAACTGTTAGAGATCACTCCCTGTTCTCCCTCTTCCCCAGATCTTGGCAACCACTACTCTGCTTTCGGTCTCTACGGATCTGGCTATTCTGAACACTTCATATGAATGGAATCATATAATTATGTGGCTTTTTGTGACTGGCTGCTCTCACTTAGCACATAAATGTTTTCGGGGTTCATCCACGTCATAGCGTATATCACAACTACATCCTTTTTCATGAATGAATAACATTCCAATAATACTCCACCGTATGGATGTACCACATTATCCATTCAGCTAAAGGTCAATCGATATGTTTCCATTTTTTGGCTATTTGGAATAATGCCACTATGGAAATTCATGTGCAAGTTGTTGAATGGGCATATATTTTCATTTCTTTTGGTATACACTTAGGAGTGGGATTACTGGATCATGTGGTAACTCCATGTTTAAGATTTTGAGGAATTACCAAAATCGTTTGCCCAGCAACTGCTCCATTTTATGGTCCCAGTAGTAATACATGAGATTTCCAATTTCTCTGCATTCTCACTGACATTTGTAATGTTTCCTTTTACTGACTAAAGCTATCGTAGTGGCTATGAAGTGGTAACTCACTGTGGTTTCGATATGCGTTTCCCTAATGACTAATGATGTTGAGAAGATTTTCACGCGCTTCTTGGTCATTTGTACATCTTCTTTGGAGAAACGTCTATTCAAATCATTTCCCCATTTTTTAATTGGGTGGCTTGTCTCTTTGTTGTTGAGTTGTAAGGGTTCTTCTTGTCAGCGATGTGATTTGCAAATATTTTCCCTTGTTCCCATCAGTCGGTTTTCTGCTTTCTTGATAGTGTCTGCTGATGCACAAAAGCTTTTAATTTAGATGAAGTCCAATTTACCTATTTTTTTCTTTGGTTGCTTGTGCTGCGGCACTGTTCACAATAGCAAAGACTTGGAATCAACCCAAATGTCCATCTGTGACAGACTGGATTAAGAAAATGTGGCACATATACACCATGGAATACTATGCAGCCATAAAAAAGGATGAGTTTGCGTCCTTTGTAGGGACATGGATGCAGCTGGAAACCATCATTCTTAGCAAACTATCACAAGAACAGAAAACCAAACACCGCATGTTCTCACTCACAGGTGGGAACTGAACAATGAGATCACTTGGACTCGGGAAGGGGAACATCACACACCGGGGCCTATCATGGGGAGGGGGGAGGGAGGAGGGATTGCATTGGGAGTTATACCTGATATAAATGACGAATTGATGGGTGCTGACGAGTTGATGGGTGCAGCACACCAACATGGCACAAGTATACATATGTAACAAACCTGCACGTTATGCACATGTACCCTAGAACTTAAAGTGTAATAATAAAAAAAAAAAAAAAAAAGAAAGAAACGGTTGCCTAACTCAAGGTAATGAAGATGTACACTTACGGTGTTTTACAGTTCTAGCTCTTATTTTAGGTCATTGATCCATTTTCTGCCAGTGTTTGCACATGATGTGAGTTAGGGGTCAAAATTAATTGTTTTGCGAGTGGATAGCCACGTCTCCCAGCGCCACTTGCTAAAAAAGACTATTTTTTTCCTCCATTGGATTTTTTCAGCACCCTGAATGATAATCAACTAGACATAAATATGTGAGATTATCTGTGGACTCTCAATTATATTCCATTGATTCCCACGTCTGTTCCTATGTCGGTACCATACTATCTTGATTAATGTAGTTTTGTAGCAAGTTCTGAAATCTGGAAGTGTGAGTCTTCTAACGTCGTCGTTCTCTTTCAAGATGGTTTTGGCTGTTTGGGGTCCACTGCATTTCCACATGAATTTTGGGATTACCTTGTCAATTTCTGCAAAGAAGTCAGTTGGGATTCTGTCAGGGACTGCAATGAATCTGTAGATTGTTCTGGGTGGTACTGCCATCTTAATGATATTAAGTCTTCCAATCTATGAACGTGGGATGTCTTTCCATGCACTTAGGTCTTCTTTAATTTTTTTCAGCAATGTTTTGCAGATTTCAGAGTATAAGATCCGCGCTTCTTCTCTTAAATTTGCTCCTACATACTTTATTAATAATTTTCGATGCTACTGTAGATGGACTTATTTTCTTAATTTCATTTTTTGGATTGCCCATTGCAACTACATAGAAGTACAAATGATTTTTGTATGCTGTATCTTTGAACCTTGCTGAACTGGTTTATCCGTAGTTTGTTGTGGTTGATTCTTTCAGATTTTACAAATGGAAGGTAATGTCATCTGGACATTATGCCATTTAAAAAAATATTTACATATATCAGTATAAAAATACGATACCTTTTTCATGGGCCCCCCTGTTTTTTTGGAAGCAAAATATCCAGATAGCTATTTTTCCAAATTGCATGTGAGTTTCCATTACTCATTCCTCTAATGTCCCAACTCCCCCCATCCCCATGTACCCCCAGCACTCACTTCTGAGACCACTCCAGTTTCATCCCAGACTGGGCAGAGAAAGCCTGCACCATTTCCTGCTGCTCCTGGGAGAGCGAGGGCTCAGAGCTGGAGGAGAGTGTGGACATTGGGATGGAGAAGGCACTCTGAGTCTCTTGGGGGCTGGCGTCCCTCACAAACAGCTCGTCATTCACGATGCACAGACTGCAGGAAAGAAAAATGCACCCTCAAACTGGACAGGTAGGTAACTCCACACCCCCAACAACAGGATCCTTCTTAACCACTGCCACTCAACAACCAAATTCCTTCCATATCCCTAACTGTGCCTGCCTCCCAGATTTTTTGGCTGGTGCCCTCTAACCCTCCCACAGAGTCCACCTTTGGAGAGGCTGTCTACCAGCTTCACTAGACCTTTAGCTCTAACCCCAACGCATTTACCCTGTACAACAGTCCAACGAAGTGGATAGTCTTATTCCAATTTTCAGAAAAAGGCACTGAATCACAGAGAGGTCGAATAAGTTGATCAAGGTCACATAGTTTGTGAATGTTGGGGTGAGGAACAGAATCTGTATTCTGACTCCAGGGCCCACACTCTTAAACACTAGGCTAGACTGTTCCTTGGATCTTCCTGTTGGCCTTCCACAATACTGAGAACACCCCGAGGACTGCACCCACCACATTTCCACGACATGGGCCCCAAGCTTGGATGGGTGCTCCCACCCACAACACAGCACTAACCTGGAACTGCTGCCAGGGGTAGCGATGAAGGTCCGGGTGAAGGCGAGAACAGAACCCTGAGACTGTTCTTCCACTTCAAAGACAACAAACACCACCACCTTAGAGTTGCACAGGCTTTAACATGCTCACACGGTGATCCCCCGTCAGAGTCTTGCTTGACACTCACACAGAAGGCGGGGCAGACCAGGACAATTATTCACTTGGAGTCAGGCGGATGTGGCAGGAATGGGGAGGGCAGCAATAGGAACAATCCGCTCCCAGTGACAGGGCCCCTATTACGTGTGGGGCCCTGTGAAAACCACAAGTTCACTTAATGCCTATTTCACAGTAGCCCAAGAGATAGGTTATTAGCCCCATTTTGCAAATGAGGAAACTGAAGGGTTAAGTAACCAACCACAAGTTCACAGAGTAAGGACCTGGGATGAGAGCTGCCAAACTCCACAGTCTGTGTCCTTAACACACACCTGAGCTGTGCAGGGCAGACAGGCATGGACCTAGGTCAGAGCAGGGTGGTTTGAGGGCAGAGTGGGGGTGGGAAAACACGGAGGGAAGAAGAGGAAGGAAAGGAAAGGAATGAAATCAGGGAAGCTGGCGGAGTTCTGAGAGGGAGCCCAGCCAGGGGGAGGGAGCAGCGGGGGATCTGGGGAGGGGACTCTACAGACACTCACCTTCCTTGAAAACTCCATTGACAGAAAAGCAGAGCATCCATTCCTGAAAGGGAAGAGCTCAGGTGCTCAGGATCCTCCTTAACCTCCTACCCACCTCTGGCTCTCTGGGCCTGCCCGAGGGAGGAAGCAGGTGCTCACCGTCTGGCACCACATGTCCACCAGGATGGAGCTGAGGTCATGCTGAGTTTTGGGCAACGCACTGAGGGAGTCCACAATGTCACGTTTTGTGTGCCTCAGCAGTTCCCCCTTCAGGTCTGTAGAGGAGAAGAGAAGCAAGGAACGGCAGGGTGGGGCGGGGTGGGGCAGGGGGCTGCCACACCCTGGTCCTTGGCCCCTGTGATTGTTCCCATCACACCCCCTTACCTTGCCCACTCTTCCCCATCACACACTTACAGGGGTCCTTGAGTGTCTTCATATTCCTGCTATCCTCAAAGTACTTGCGCAAGCTGTTCCTAGCAGAAAAAGAGGAGCAGGAGTGGGTGGCCCGCCCAGTGCAGGCATTTCCAGGAGTTGGCCTGTGTCTGCTGGGGAGACACACAGCCCCAGAGCAGGGTCTGAGTCGTGATACTCACGGGGCTGAGTCCTCGGCGTCGAAAGGAATAGCCAAGGAGAAGCAGGCCTCATCGTGGTAAGCACCGAGGAGACCCTGTCGATCTCCAGAGTCATAGATCGAGTAATACCTGTGGGGAAGCAGTGAGGATAGGCTACCTCTGATGAGACTTGAAAACTCCCATGAGCTGACCTGTGCATGGGTAGCCCAGCCTGCCTCAGCCCTCCCCTTCCTCATGGTCCCAGGGTTCCAGGGATACTCACTGCTGCAGGAATTGCAGGACTAAATGCTTTAGGGTCTCAGATCCAGTAAAGTTTTTCTGAAATCAAAAGACAATTTGGATCTATGCGGTGGACAAAGCCTCCCTTACAACACCCCAAATCTTGCTTGGTCCTTCTTCCTCACCTTGCAGGGTTTCATTATCTCAGAGCTGTCAATGTCAACAATCATTGGTGCAGATAACTCTCGGCCGTCCTGGAGAAGGAAAGAGGAAGTCAGCAGTGGAGACCAAGGAGGTGGAGCTCGATGACCAATAAGATGAACATGCCCAGGGAGACAAGCATCAGAGGCCAGGTGGGAAATGGGCCTGGAAATTCCAGTGGAGTGCTGGACATCTCTACTATTACATACAAATGTGTGTGTGTGTGTGTGTGTGTGTTTGTGTGTGTACACATTTTCAGGGAGAATATTCTTGTCTTCTTCAGGAATCCCTCTGTAAAATGGATGAGGGTCTGATACAAGCATGTAATCTAGGCAAGACCCAAAGGACTTAAGGGCAGGTGTGGAGGTCATGTTCTTGAGTAAGAGGAGACAATGGTGACGGTATTATACATACTTACCAGGCGTAACAACTTGGGGAAACAATCCCGGATGGCACTGTCCAAAACCAAAAATTGAATGAAGTGACTGACAGTTCAGGGTGGCACAGTCTCTCTCCCACTCCCTCTCACTCTCCTCCCTCTCCTTCCTCCTGGTTAGCTTCCATATAGACTGTCCTGACTCCCTTTTCTCCAGTGCCACACGAAGCAGCACTGGGAGCCCAGGTTCCAGGGCTTTCTTCCCCCCCTCTCCCTCCCTCCCCTTTGTCCAAGTCACCGTGGAAGGCTCTGCAGGGAGCAGAAAATGGGGTGGGAGCCCAGGGCTCTGTTACCTCACTGGCTGTCCATCAACTTGCCTGACCAGGCCCTGGCCAAGACCAGGTCAGCCCTTAGGGATGGCCCAGGATGCTGGCACAGGGAGGTGAGTGAGGCCGGGCTCAGGAGGCAGAAAGGGGAAGGCAGAGGGGACGACATCAGAAATGGGGTGAAGGTAGGGGAGGGAGAGATGGGTGAGACATAGGAGAGGAGAGACAAGGGAGACACAGGATGCAATGCAAAGGGAAAGGAAAGACGCTCTACTGCGGAGGTGGAGTTTAGGGAGGAATAGAGGAGAAAAGCAGCTCCCCTGCTGCAGCCCTTTCTCTCACTGCCCCCTGGCTGGCCCTGGGGACTGAGGCAGGAAAGGGAAACATGCACCTGTTGGGCTGGGGCCCACTGGATGCAGCTGGAGCCTTTCTCACCTGTGTGAGCTCAGTCTGAGCTGCGCATGGGAAACAGAGCAGCCACGGGGACAGGAGACCTTCTCCCAGGAGGAGTGAAGGGTCAGGCCCCAGCTCAGCATGGGGTTCAGAGCCTGGGGATCCCCTCTCCCGACCACTGCATTCTCTTCTGATGGTCACTGACTCCTGTGCCCCTCTGTGCTGACGCCTTGACCGAGGAATGCTACCCGTCTCGGGCTACCCAGGACTCCTCTGAGGGCCCAGGCAGGACAATGTGAGGTGTGGAGGGAAGGAGAGGCAGTGCCCTGAGGGGCCTGTCCTTCTGTCTCCCCAACCTCCTCGGCCTTCTGCCTTCCACTCCTGCCTCAGGAACGTGGCTTGCTTCTGGTCCCTTGACTCAGGAAACCCAGGTTTCTCCCCAAGGAGGGCCCAGCTCCTGGCATTGGGCCAGAGGAAGAGATGGCATGACAGCAGCCACCCAGGGCCTCGGCCCTCAGTATGAAACAGGGAAGCCTCCATGCCAGCCCAGGACAGGTGGGGGGACCTTTTTGGAGCAAGAGAAAGAGAACGCCTCTCAGGACAGGGGCGGGAAGCCCCATCTCAGCATGGAGGCAGGAAGGCCTGTCTCAGCATGAGGCCCTGGACTAAAGGACTCTTCTCAGTCCAGGGCACCAGGATCTGAACACTGCTGGTCCTGGGGAGGTGGGGGAGTCCTGCTTCCTGGAGCACACTCACGGAGGGCACGCTGGAGGCGGCTTGGTGGAGACAGGCAGGAAACGCACCCCAGAGCAGGTGAAAAGGGGAGCATGTCAGAGGAAGGAAAGGAGACCTCTAAGCACAGATGAGTGAGTAACACAGAGAAAGGAATGTGTGTGTGTGTGTGTGTGTGTGTGTGTGTGTGTGTGTGTGTGTGTAGGAGGGGAGGTTTCTGCTCCTCCTAGAGGACCAAGGCTGCTTCTTCCTGCAGAAGGGCACTTTCAGACACAGCTCAGTCACCCAAGGAGCAAAGGTGCCCAGGAAAGGCGATAGGGGTTGCCACTGACCTTACATAGGCGGACTGGTCCGAGAAGGTGCTGCACAAGGGGTTCCCTTCTAGCCATAGCTCTTCGAGCTTCAGCCCTTTCACCTTGCCCAACTCCCACGCTGACTCCAGCTAAGAAAGATGGGGAGGAAACTGGAGAAGGAGGGCCAGGGAAAGAGAGACACCTGGGACCTTGGGTCCCGAATTCTCCCAGCCCTCATAGTCACCCACAGGTACCTCTGCCTGCCTGTTGCCATTATCCTGATGTGTACTGCCATCCACCCTCCATCCAGAGTTGATCTGGCTCCCCCTTCTCACCTTATTTTTGGAGAGGTTCAGGGTCTTGACTTTGGGAGCCTTCTCTATAATGTCAGACAGGCCATCCAGCTGGTACAGTTTGTTGTTGCACAAGTTCAAAGACAATAGCTTTGGGTCAAGAAGAGTTAGAGTGGGGGCTACTATCTTGGGCCTTGGAGACAAATCTGCCCTCCACCTTATCTATTCCACCCCTCTAACTAAATACCAGCACTGGGCCTAAGGCTTCACCTCAGGGAAATTTCTTTCAATGATCTTCAGGGTGGCAGCCATGCAGTTTCTTCGATTCAGGATGATATCAATGTCACGGCCCATCAAGTCTTGAAGAAGCCAGGAGAAGGAAATCAGAAGGCTGGGAGGGCCCTGGCTGGACCAGAGCCAGCACCAACCGCTCCGTAAATTGCCATCCCTAAGTCTCCCTCTCAGGCAGACCGCTCTGACCCCGCTTGCCTTAGAATTGCTGCTGTCAGCCATACCTGGGTCAAAGCGGAGATTCTGGAGATCAAGAGCTTGTTGGGAGACATTGTAACGTTTGTTCATAGTCAGCTGCAGAGATAGAGATGAAGACAGAGGCTCTGAGGCTCTGGTGGTGGTGGTGGTGTTGGTGGTGGTGGTGGCGGTGGTGGTGGTGGTGGTGGTGGCGGTGGTGGCGGCGGTGGTGGTGGTGACAGGGAAAGAGGGGACCAGGGGAAGAAGAAGTGGGTCCAGGAAGTGAGCATACAATGATCCTTGAGTCTGTATTACCTTAAGCATCTCCATTTGGCATGGCTTCAACTTATTCTTCACAGAGTAGGGCGCAGTAGAATGATTGACAAATATACCTATCTGCAGGGAGGCAGCGTGGTAAGTACCAGGACCTCTAATCCCAAAGAGGGCGACCAGCCCCCTGGCCTGTCTTCCTGCCCAGAGACTAAGTACAGGGAATGCCCTCAACACACACCTTTCGGTTCTCGTCATCACAAATCTTATAACTGACATCCTTCAATATGGAGGCAGTACTAGCATCCTGGATGAAGAAGCATGCCCGATTTCGGATGTAGTGAAACTACAGGGAGTGAAGGCAAAAGCAACAGCATCAGAGGCCAATGGCTCCTGCTGAGCTAGGCCTCTCCTCGTCCCCCGTGCCCACTCATCTGGCTTCACCATCCTCTCTTACATCAACCGGAGTGAAGGGGGCACTGCAATGGCTCTGGATTGAATTCATTAGCCATGACTTGTCATACTTTATCCCGTAAGGAATCTAAAGGTAAAAAGAAGAAATAGGAGAGAAGGGAGAGACAACATGGAACTAAGGATGGAGAACAGAACCAACCAGCTGTTTTTTTTTTTTTTTCTTTTTTTCCGACCTTCTACTTAGCTTAGACCTCTAAAGAAAGGACCGCTGACATGATTTCTTATTTTTGTGCCAAATATGGATTCCCTAAACTCCCTTTCCCCCTATTCCGAAGCTCTCCTCCGAATAATCAGCTTAGGGTGTTTTAAGTGGTCTTCCTTCTATCAGGTTCCAGAATAGTCTACCTAATGCAGACCCCACCCAGATACTCACTATGATCTTGAACCAGTTCCTTGTGTATCCATCCTGTGTGTTCTGCCTCCTTTTGCTCCCTAGAGGTTTTCTATTTCTCCACGTGGGAATACAGATTTCGTCTTCACTACGCCATTTCATTCTTCTGTCGCATCGGATGCTGTAAGGAGTGCTGTGGGGAAGAGGAGAGAAGGCGGGTATCCATTAAATCTAAGAACATCTTCTCTACATGCTCCACTCACTGACGCCAGGGCTACAATTAGGATTGCTCAGCCACTATTCCACTTCCAGCATCCTTCAGTGCTTTAATGAGAGAAGAAAAGGAAGACCACAGAGAATGAAAGGGTTGCACAGTCCCGGGAGCTGCTACTTGCAAACCAAGCTGCCTGGTCACTTACTGTCTTAGTTGTTGGTCCTTGTGGACATCCCACCTCTCCACGCTTCCATCATTCTCCTGGCAGTGTGAAGGCGGACACTCATACCCACCATATTCATGATGACAGTTCCTCCTGTCAAAATTATCCCGGAAAGAATTCCCACCTTTCTTTCTTCCTTGAAAAGGGCTACCATGGTCATGGCATCCTGCAACTGAGAACAAAAAGACACGTTTGAGACACATCAATGGTCCACTTACCATGTACCATGTCGTGAGCTAACTCCATGGTAGGGCAAGTAAAGTGCCAACCCGCCACGCAAACCCCAGAAAACAAACTCCTCTGCCTGTCCAGATACAACAGCCTTATCTCACAGGTGGCACAATCAGGGGAGGAATCTTGGGAGAGGAAGCAACTGTGTTGAACCTCTTAAGAAATGGAGCAGGAATTATAAAGAACAGAGGTGCATGTGTCCATGGGTTGGACTAGACACTAGCCACACACCTGGAAGGGGTCCTAATCTTGCCTTCTCTCAGGCTTCTCTAACCTAACAACCACACCAACACCTGGGAGACAAGCTCTCTCGCACCTCCCAAATCCAATCTCCAAATGCATTCTGTGAACAATCAGCAAGTTATACTTCTTTGCCGGTGTAGTACAAGCTTTAATGACAGGTGGGTCTGATGTAACAGCTTCTCAAGCTGCCCTCCTGCCTCCAGCCTTGCCCTCAACAATACTCAGTTTGAAATATCCAGAGCAAGCTTTCTTTTTGCCCAGCCTGAAATGCTTTCAGCCCAAGAGACAACTCTTTCTAAGCAAGTGACAGAATTACTAGAAAGAAAATCAGCAGATATTGAAAACCACTACAGTAACGGGATCTAAATGACATAAATAAAACACTGTACCCAACACACTGTAGCCAACAATGAAAACGGAGCGCTTTTCTTTTCCCCTCTACTGTCTTGCAGCATTCACGAAGGTAGACCATCTCCTGGACCGTCAAACAGACCTCAACCAATTTCAAAATGTACACCTTGTCTCAGGGCACCCTTATGAATAAAATTTCGGTCACTGCTGACCTCTCTGCAATGTACTGATTATGGCCAGGCCTCAGATGAACTTCTGTAGGGGGGTCATTGCTTTCACCGTGTGTGACCCACTGTCAGGACAGTCCTGCTCCTCTCGACTGTTGGGCCTTTCCCTGTGTGCCATTAGAAGTGAAATTAAATGTGGGCAGAGCGTCTGACCTAGACATTCCTGATGCTTGGTCCCCACAACTTGGAGGTGGGGCTGGAGTGCTCTCTTTCTCTCACACTCTACATTCAACCGATCAGGATGGATGTATCTTCTCTTGGCTCTACCTTTAAAAGATATCCAGAGTCTGGCCACTTCTCACCCGCTCCATTGCTACCTACCCTGGCCAGGTCACCAACATCTGTCTCCTGGATTATGCTGCCTTCCAAGTTGTCCTTCTGCTTTCGCCCTTGACTCCCCTACCATCTATTTTCAACACAGGAGGCAGAGTGACTTTTTAAGGCATAAGTCAAATCTTGTCATTCCTTTACTCAAAATGCTTTAACCGGGGTTTGGAGCCCATCAGTATGTTAAAAAGCTATGAGTCCATAACAGTACTCAACAACAACAACAACAACAACAAAGACCCCTATTGGTGACATTTGGAGGATGTCCAGAAACCAACTCATTTTCATGAAAGTCCATAGATGAAAGGGAAAAAAATCAAAGATTAAAGTGAGGGTTAAGGGCACATGGTCAATATATGGAGCACAGGTATTCCTGAGTCAGAGTCATTTTTGAGAACACGCGTTACTTCAGAAATAACGTCACTGAGGGGAAGAAGGTGTAAAAGTGAGCTAGCCAACAGCTACAGCTACAGCCTCAAGCAAGGCCTTGTGTTGGACAAGAGCACATGTCATAAAAAGCCACAGAGGGACCGGACAGAGAGAGACGCCGAAGACAAAACACACACAGGCGCACGTCCACTTGCTGACCTCTGGCATCTCAGCACAATCCCTGTCTCGCAGTTGTGCTGCCAGAATTACAGGTGATCTCAAGAGTATTATAAAGCAGCTAGTACTTCTCACCCAGACCGCCTGGGTTTCCGCTCAGGCCCCACCAGGTACTGGCTGATCCTCCCACACAGACATAGTAGTGAGTACTCTTTATGACATCATGTGCGTTCCTACTGGTACTTCCTGTGTTAGTCTGGAATTCTGCCTACATCACTGCCATGCCACTGAGTGCATGGCATCAGCATCCCTGCTATGGCACAGAAAGAACGGGATATGAAGAACACCAACCCTTGCCCAGTGGCAACCAACATTTGCTCAGTGTTGGGCAGACTCACTAGGTTTCTCTTGACCTCCTCACAGAAAATCCATGATAATTCTATCCACAGTCCCTTTTCAGATCATGAATATTTAAAAGGTTCACAGATGTCGGGTACATTTCCCAGCCAAGTCAGTGGCAGAACAGGAATTATGTCCTCATGTATATTGGTCTGCCTCCATACCCTGAGTGTTCCTCCAGAGACTGCACTGGTTCTCCCTGAAATGGCAAGCTTTCAGGTCTCATCGACAGATTTTTTTGTTAGCAGGCCAGGGATGATGTTTTGTGCTAGTCACTCCTGTTGGGGTGGGAACCAGGTGCCTTGGATAAGGTGGAGATCTCTGTCTTGGACCAGATGGGTGTAATCTGTTTGGGCCATGGGTTTTCAGATTAGGAGTCACTTTGGGCTGGTAGTGTCTGGCATAGAAGAAGGACCTAATTAGTATTTGTTAAATGAATGCATGTGATGTAGGTTTGAGATCATCGACAAAACCACTTTTGAGAATACATCCATCTGAACCATTTCTACCGACCTCTATTTATATTTATTCCAGAGCTATTCGGGCTGCAGAACTATTTCATAACCTGCCTGCAAAACTAGAATGAATTAATTTTTTCTTCTGCAACATTAATATTTTTTCATTAATGTATCCTTAGAAACAGAACTGAGTACCTCCCTGCAGACTGTGGCTAGAACTGCAGCTTTGAAGATCTCAGAGAAGGAGGCTTTTGCAAATAGTGGTGACAGAAATGAGGAGAGGCGTTCCCTGAATCCAGCAGACAGAGCTTTCTGGACAGCTGGTCTCTGTAGGAAGAATGTTCTGGACCTAAAGGCATGTTGTGTTCACTCAGCCTTGTGACAGACAGGAAGCATCATCATCTCTGTCTCAGAGAAAGGGAAGAATGTGTGGTCTGTGTGTCCGTGTTGCCCATGCAAGCGTTAGTGTTTTGTATTACGTGCTTCTACAATTAGGTTACAGATACGCGTACTCCAAATCATGTTGGTAAACACATTGCCACACAACACTGGATCCTACCGCACATTTCTTTTCATGTGTTATGCATTATATTTGGCCAAATTTTGTTTCTTGTTCAGAATATGCTTTTCAGTGCTTTTTTTCCTTTTTTACCTCTCGGTGTTTTAATATTTGAACTGACAGTTTTAAAATAAGAAAGTAATGAAGTTCCCTGTACACAAAAGTAATGGAACAATATCCACAGATTGACCAGGGTTGCAGAGCACCTCCAGCGGGGGTGGCCAAAAAACCCAGTGGAACACAGCCAGGGCTTCAAAGTGGGTCTAAGATTTTGAGTCCCTGCTCTACAGTTTCCCAGGAGAAGCACATGAGTACTTTTAAGCATAAAGTGATATTTTCCTAAGGATTTTCAATGATATTTATACCAGTATACACTTCCACTAACCGTGTGTGAGTCTACTTTTCTGCAATATGCCTAATCATTCAGAAGTCATTCTTACGCTTTGATCCAGACTTTTCACTTTTTGAATGTATTACATAAATCACTCTCTGTCTAAATACATACATATAATTGTATGGCTGTGCTTTACAGGTTCTTCGGGACAGAAGGATGACGGGACCAGAGAGTGGCTGATATTGTCAAGGGGAGAAGTAGAAATGACTGCCCTTGGAATGAAGTAGACATGGCAAGGAAGGGGCATGAGTACCTGACATACAGGGTGAAAAGGCCAAGGGATGGATGTGTGGGTCAGAAAGAAGAGGGTGAGTACAGAGAAGACAAAGAAACACACATTGAAAACGCCTCCAGGGAACTGAATTCATCCTGGTGATACGCTCCCCTCTGAAAACTCTCCTTCCTTCCTGTCCATGTACATCTTGTCTGTCCCTGTTACTTCACCTCAAGTTGGACACCAGAGAAACAGTTCCCACACAGTCTGAAAAAAGGAGAGATGATACAAGGCAACAGTGTGCAATGATGAGTCTCTTGGACAGAAGGCTGGAGTCGGGACATTCATTCCAGAAACCACACCCATCATTGCCCAGCAGACTTTGAGTGGGCCCTGTCGTACCGCTCATTTCAGCCTTGACACAGAGTCGCACATTATTGGTTATGGGCATAGGATTTGAGGTCAGATCCATCAGGATTTCAATCCTGGTGCTAAATGCTACGATCCAAGGCAAGTAACTGACCTCGCTGTGACTCAAGTTCTTTTTGCTTGTTTTCCCCCTAACTCAAAGATAGTAACAGTTTCTACCTCATGGGGCTACTGTAAAAATTAAGTGAGTTAACACATGGAAATATGTGAAAAGCACCAGGAGAAACGCCCGTGACCTAACAAGCACTATAAATAAGTTGTCTACTACTACGTCGAGAACTTAGTACAACATCTGGCGTTTATCGAGGGAGAAATACATGTTAGTTGCATTCGTTGTTATTAGTCCTCCTGTAAATGACGAGATGAGTGAGTGGCATCCGGTTGCCACGTCAGCTATTAATGTATTTTACAAAGCGGCAGTAGTAAAACAGGGCAGCCCCGGCTCCAGTGGGGAATCCTCTGACATATGGATTAAGGGAACCAAAACTGAAAGCTCAGAGCATGAAACAGGTTATGTGGAAGGATTCAGTAGGGAGCTTAAGTTCCTGTTTCCAATCTTTGAGGAAAAAAATGTATTATTATGCAAGAAATGTTTCAGGTTTAAGTGGCAGACTATAAGCAGCAAGGCAGAATACTGGTCACACCACACGATACAAAGGGAAAGGAAAACAAAGTCAGGTTATAAAACTGTGTATTACAGTATGATTCCTCAGAAGAAAATATTAATGAAAAACTATGTTTTCATTTGTAAATATAAACACAAACAAGTCAGGTTGTAAAGGGACATGTGAGAATGTCAACCATGTGTAGAAGTAGGTGGCTGGAACGCGGAATGGTTATACTTTCACACCTATGCTTTATACTTGTATAAGAGGATGTTTATGGCTGGGTCAGGGTTTTGTCAAGTGCTTGGGGAGAAGCACTTTTCCTATTGACCCATATACAGCATAATGGAAACCATCTATTACTGATAATCAGGTGTGAATATCTTCTCTCTGATTAATAAGCTAACCTCACTTTTGACGACTCATTCAACTTCTCCTGATCCCAGGTTTCTTATATGTAAAAATCAGAGATTAGGGCTAGCTACCACCTCAATCAAGATATAGAACCTATAACACACCCCAAAAGGTTTCCACTTGATCTCCTCTTCATCCCTTGGCCCCATGCAGACATTGATATACTTTCAGTTACTATATATTCGTCTTCCTGTTCTAGGATTTCATACAAATGGACTCATACAAGCTGTACCCCTTTGGGTCTGGCTTCTTTAACTCGGCATACTGTTTCTGAGACCCATCCATGTTCCTGACTTTTCCTTGCTGAGTAAAAGCCCCTTGATGGATATACCATAATTTGTTCACCTTTTATGCTGTTGTTTTAATGAAGTCTCAGGAGGAAGTGAAAGGAGATCCTTGCCTTCAAAATGCCATCTTTCTTGGGCAGTCTTCTATTCTTTTGTAATAGACACAATTTCATCCTTTATCACTCCTTTGTCTCTCTGGGGAAATATTATCTTAATGTCTGTTTCAGCCTCTTCCATTTTTTCTGTTCCCTCAGTGTCAATTATTGGATTTGTTGAGTTTGTGCCATCCTTCCATTCTGATCCTGGGTTGTGGCTGTCTTCTGCAGAGGAGACTCCACTGCTGAATCAGGCCTGGGCTCACAGACACTTACTTAGCTTTAATCCATACCTTGCTCTGGCCTTGCCGGCAGTTTAGCTTCAAGCCGGACACAAACTGTGGTGGCCCCGGCTTTACCACTGTGTTTTCCCATTTCCTTTCTCTTTGAAAAAGACAATCGTCTCGATTTCTTACATGGGACTCTCTATTTCATATTTTCCAGTGTAACTATGTATTTATTATTATTGTAATATTATCATTCTGAAACCACAATTATAACATTTTAAAATTAAATATTGTAAAAAGCTTGCATTCTTATCATTTAAATTGTTCAAGCAGTTCTCAATACACATTACAGCCACTTGGGGACACTGAGACAATTCACTAGCACCAGGACACACCCAGAACAGTCAAAGCGGAACCGTGGTTAGATCCAGGCAACCACATTTTTTAACTCTCCACGTGAATTGCAGTGTGCAACCAAGGTTGAAGACAACTGTGCTAAAGCCTCAGCTTTTGGCTTACGCTTGCCAGAGGATCCTAGGAATAGCTGCCTCCTCATTTTGCTCACTTCCCACTCAGCACTGTTTTGGGGACCCAATGAGTCTATTAGCTTAGAGCGGGTGTCAGCAACTATGTCCTGTGGGCCAAATCTATCCCAGATCCCCATTTCCTTCAAGGTCTTTTGCTTGCAACCAATTTTGCTGCCAAGCACTGTGTTAATCAAGGTCCCAACTTGCCTATGCCAGAATTCACTCTAGTTCTTTTATACAAACAAGATATCTGTAATAAAATATATTACATAGCTTATAAAAACTCTGTGAGGGCCAGAAGAGCAGGCCTGGATGCTGCACAGCCAGGAGAGGTCCACCCACATTATGGAACTGCTACTGCTGAAATACCACTGCTGCCTGCCCATTAATTGACATGCATGACAGAGACTGAATTCTAGAAACTCTGCAATGGCTGCCCCATAACAACTGGAGACCTCCCTCATCACAGGTAGCCCACCCCACATATGGCTCCCATGTTATTCAGTTCCTCCTCTGAGTCTCATGTTCGCACATATGCTTGATGCAATCGGTGTCCCATTTGGGACCCTAACTGCAAGGGACTCTGGTAAATTGTATGTGTGTGAGAGTGTATTTGTGTGCGTGTGTGTGTGTGTGTGTGTGTGTGTGTGTGTGAGAGAGAGAGAGAGAGAAAGTGTGTGCACACATGTGTGTGGTCATGTGCACGTATGTTTCCTTTCATGTTCCAACTTTCTAAGTCTCTACAGTACAGGGAAGCATATAAGAATGTTTAAGAGTGTTGGAATAGTTGCCAAGTAAGCAGATTCATCGTATCTTTCACAAGACATGTTTTCTATTGTAAATGGTATATTTACAATAAAGATGGTATTTTCTATTTGTTAACATGGTTTGTGTATATTCATCTTATTTCCAACAAACTTGTTGATCTCCATTATTAATTTTAATTTTCTGTAGCTTCTCTTGAGTTTCATATGAAGATAGTCACATTGACAGCTTTATTTTCACTTTTATACATGTATTAATTTATGTGTGTAGGCATGCATGTATGACAGCTTACCGCACTGCCTAGTATGATATATGGCTTACTGCAGTAGACTCAGTACGACATTGAACAGAATTCGACATGCCAGTCATCTTTATCCCTTTTCTGATTGTAAGGAGAATACTTCTAATGTTTTACTATTAAGGGTGGTGTCTGATGGGGTGTATTGTTTTGATACCCATTGTCAGTTTAAAGAGATAGCTTTCTATATTACCGATCTGCTGAGAATTATTGTTATTGTTGTTGTTCAATCCCGGTTGGTTAATTTATTGCATACTTTTTTTTTTTTTAACTGGATCTTTTGTGGTATCTGTCCTGTCCTCCTCCCTTTATTCAGCTAATGTGTTAGATTACATTACGGATCTCTTAAAATGTTAAACTCAGCTTGCATGCTTGGGATTAAACACAACCTTGTTATGCTGTATTATCTGTTTTACCCATTGTTGGGTTTAGTTTGCTATTAATTGATTCATATTATTTGCGTTTATGTAACTAATTCGGATTGGCTAGTAATTTTGCCTTGTCAAGAATACATTGAATAAACCAAGGTTTTCTATTCCTTGGGTTTGGAAAGTTACATATATTTTTCCCCCGGAATTCATCTATGTAATCTAAGTTTTCAAATTTTCACATCTTCTTCATAATGTGATCTTTTTCAATCTTTTCTGTCACTGTAAGTGTGACACTATCTTCATTCCAAAAGTGGCTTACCTGCACCATCTCGCTAATTTTCTCTGCCCATGTGGCCAGAGATTTTATCATTATCCTGTGCTTCTGAAACACCGACATCGAGCAATTTTGTTCAACTCTCTCACATCTGTTTTCAGCTTCATCAAGGTAGGCTCTAATTTTTATCATTTTTCCTTAACATAATGGCAAGACATGGAGATTATTCCATATTAAGTAAATGATCAATGAAAAGTCCTTTCATCTACCACCTGGTTTTATTTTTATAGTTGAATACAATGGATATTCAAATATCCAATACATTCCCCCGTTTGGAAAAGACCTCTGGCTTATCAATATTGGTCTTTTTAACCAGCGCCATCGTGTCTATTCAATTAAACTATCAGATGATTAAGGAAGAGGGCATTGCATCATTGATGTAAAAGAATTTTTACTGTAAGCTTCCTTAAAGAGAAGAGCAGGCAGTGTAGAAAGAAGCAGAAAGGATGTAAAAGAAATCATACCTGGGTGGATTCAAATCCTGATTCTGTCACTTATGGCTGATGTGATGTTAGGCAAGTACTTAATCCCTCCCGGCTTCGATTCCTTCATGCAGTTGTCAGTGCTGCCATTTACCAAGTGTTTACATTCTCCCCTGTACCAGGCACCTGGTAGGACTGCCCGACCCGACTGTCTTCCTTGGGGCAGGGCCGTGCATGTGACTAGCTCTGGCCAATGGGTTGTGAGTGATGAGTGACATGGGTTATTTCTGGGTCAGAACCTTTGGTTGTTGGCTTGAGACCCTCTAGGGCTCTCTCCCACTCTGACGCAGTGAGTAACCCTTTTCTAAATGGTGGCTGCTCCATTAGTTTGGGTCTCTGAGTCATTCCAATAAGAATCGCTCAGAACCCTACATCCCGCGAAGGATCTGCACCTGCCATAAACACGCAGCAGGAGTGAGAAATAAGCCGCTGAGGTCTAGGGGTGGCCAATAAGCACGACGTTACACTCAGCCTCTCTTGTCTCATATATCTCATCTGTCAATTAAAATAACACCCTCTCAGGATTTTCCTGAGGGTTAAATGCAGCAACTTGCATGACGGCTGAGGTTATCACAGTGCTCGACATATGACAGGGGCTCAAACTATGGCAGCTGTAATTATTAAGTAACAATAGGTACTGCATCTGCTTGTCCTGACACGTAAGTTGTATCTTGTTTTCAAGAGTGGGGCACTTTATTTGCTGCCACAGGTAACATTTCCTAATGACTTGCATTTAGACACATATTGTTTGCCACCACCATGGTATCAGACGCATGCTTGGCGGTGTCTCTGAAGAGTAAAAAAGTAGGAAGATTCAAGCAGCAGAGACTGACTGACGACATAAGATAAAACGAATTAAAGAGCAATAATCAATTTCTTAATGAGCAGAATAGATTACAACTATTATAAACCCACATTCCATTGTTCTGAGTAAACAAAGGCACAAGGTTTTACAGTGTTAGAAGATGTAGTCTGAACAGGGTTTCCCCAAATATTTCCTGAAGAACACTGGCACCTCAAATGCTCTGTGGAAAAAAATGTTCCATTCCCATACAAGTTGGGGAAAGTAGCCCTCCCTTTGAGACTCGTGTTGTATATTAGCATGTCATCTAAAAAACCCCTACAGTATTCGTTTACCTTCAGTTCTGTATGTCCCACACTTCCTTAGAGTAGAGCACATTTTGTTGTTGCTTTGTCCTGATCCTAGAGTCTCACAGAACAAACTTGGAAATGCTGAAATGAGAGAAAAATAGATTATTCAGGCTACATGTAATATCAAATATCACAAATGACAACATTCTCTGACCATCTGCCAAGCAATATTTAAAACCCCATAAGATTAAGCACAATCTTGCTCTTTGCTCAACTTCATTCACCCAATACCGCTTTCATGACGTACCAAATGTTATCACCCATGATTGTTTAACTTAAATCCGTTCACTATACTTTTCCACAGGAAAAAAAGGAGAGAGTTTTCAGGAAGGAATCTAAGAAGCCATCATTAGAAAATCAGGGGTTGATGGGGGAAGAAGCAGAAACAAAAGAGTGTCAAGCTATACAAGCTATACTACTATAAGCCACTGAGACATCCTAAGCGCATACACACACACAAAATTGTCACCCCACTCCCAAATGTACTTTTTAAAGCCAGTGAAGTTCAAACAAAGTATAACAAGTAAATTCTGAATCTTCACATCATGACGACTTGGACACTTTTATTGAAATATCAGATTCTCTTTAAAAAACAATTCCCGATTCCCCTCTCTCCCTTTCGCCCACCCCCCTGAGCCCATGTTTGGAAAGTCTAGTAGAAAAATAAATCATGGAAACAAAGAGAATCTTTACATAATCGAAAAAGAGACAGAAACTAAAATTGGGTCTGGAATCATCTATACAAACTGGGATCTAGGACGTCTCAAGTGTCCTTAATAACAACATGGTCTGAGGAGGGGCAGAGGACAGAATCACCTGGCACAGACGGTGAATCAGGCAGGGTGACTGGCAAGGGTAGGGTTTTTTGTGTGGGGGCAGGAAGGGGGGGATCCCATCAGGCTTCCACAGCCCTGCCCAGGAGAAACGACTTACAAGTTCATGAATTCCCACCGCCCCACTACCAACCCTACCCCTATCTCTTCAACCCCACATTCTGCCCCAGTGCTTTCTCCTCCTTCACTTCACTCTCTACCAACAACAGCTCCTGTGAGTCCAGGATCAAGGCGAACAGCAGACATAGATGCATGGGTGCATATGCGCACGCCCGCCCGCCCGCCCGCGCGCGTGCACACATGCACACGCCCGCACACACACACACACACACACACACACACATTCTCTGCCAGGTGTTCACAAGTTTGGCCACATTAGGAAAGTCCTCCGCTACCTTCACCCACACCCCCCATACCCCCCCGCCCCTCCTGCAGCCCCTGCCCCCCCCCCCCCCCCCACATCACCACCCCTCCACCCCCCTCACCACCCCACCCCACCCCACCCCCTCAGAGCCTCTGCTATTTGGAGATTGCTCAGCCACCCCTTAAAGCCCAATTCTCAGTAAACTTCTAGTACCGGCTGGTTCCACTCCTACCAGACTTCCTTCCAGCGTGGCAGGATATGAAAGTTGCCCGAAGGCTTGAGATCTGAGCTGGAGTCCAATAAAACTTCCGCCTGAGTCAGGGCGTGGAGCCGGAGGCACCTCTCTGACGGGATTTGGAGCACTCAATCTTCACGTGAATGGGAGGGTGCAGAATCTCACGTGACCATAAGAGTCACATGTACAACAGCCATCGGTTAGCTGCGGTGCTCAGAGGACCGCAAAGGCTTTGCCTGCCACCAGATGATAGGAGCCACTTGGCTGTCCACACACGCATCTGCAGAGTTCGACAGCTCACAATCTTCACGTGACAGAGAGGAATGAGCCTGACACTGTGGCCATGGGGAGGGGTGGGTGGGAGCAGTGTACATGACCATAACATCCACATGACCCTAAACAGTAGGTCATCTATATGACTTCGAGGGCTGAGACTTCCACATGCTGGTAGCCAGTAATGGCCAGGTGAGGGAAGAATCCATGTGAGCAACAGGGTTCAGGAGTCCACCATACTGCAGTGACTGGAAGAGCTGGGCCCATCACATGACCATAGGAGCAACACGACAAGAGAGGCTACATGACCTCAAAGTTTTAGAGCCCTTGGTGCTGATATGACCAGTAGGGCCCTATCAGTAGGACTCACAATTGTAGTGTTCACATGATGGTGGCATCCACATGACTTGCAGCCTTGGGATCCTGCAAGGCTCAAGTACCCAGGATAGGTGGGTCAGCTTGGGTCAATTTCCTGACAGTAGAATCCAACCACTGTAGAGTTCTCCTGATCTGCATGTTTCAGGGGATGGTTCTGTTCATGAGACCCGGAGCTCTGAGATTGCCCGTATTACGGAGATGGTGGTACCTCCAGATAACCTTCCACAGCACACAAACTTGAGCTTTTGCCACCCCCATCCCACGTTTTATTTATGTATGTATGTATGTATGTATGTATGTATGTATGTATGTATGTATTTTTATTTTTTGAGGCGGAGTTTTGCTCTTGTTGCCCAGGCTGGAGTGCAATGGCACCATCTCGGCTCACTGCAACCTCCACCTCCCGGGTTCAAGCGATTCTCCTGCCTCAACCTCCCAAGTAGCTGGGATTGCAGGCGCCCGCCACCACGCCCAGCTAATTTTTGTATTTTTTTAGTAGAGATGGGGTTTCACCACGTTGGCCAGGCTGGTCTCGAACTCCTGGCGTCAGGTGATCCGTCCGCCTTGGCCTCCCAATGTGCTGGGATTACCGTGTGAGCCACCGCTCCTGGTCCCCCATCCCTCTTTAATATATTTTATGTGTTTCATTTCTAACAACACGTGAAATTTAATACTTCACGATGAAAAAGGTCCTCACTAAAACCATAATCGTTGACACTACTGCAACAGCCTAAGCAGTCCGTACAGGTAAGCACTGTTGATTTAATTTCATACAGGGCCAAAGGAAATTAAGGCAAACCTAGTGAATTTTAGTTGTTCATTTGAACAAGAAAATGTGTATAGTGATTAGTATGTGCCACACACTCCAAAAGGTTAACGCATTTAAGAGTGCTAACTCTATGGAGTAGGTAGTATAACAGAATTTTACAGACGAGGAAATTGAAGCACAGAGGCGTTAAGATCACTTGCCTAAGAGGTCACAGACATTGCAGGTGGCAAACCGGCTGTCTCCCCCAGGCACTATGGTGCTAGACTGTTCTGACCACCCCCCCGGGTTTTCCAAAGGAAATTAATTTTAGTTCAGCCGTATTAATTCACACAAACTGGAAGACAGACCCGGTTACTGAGAGTTGAGGTCTTGGATGTTCTCATTGAAATACCAACTAAGTAATTTCAATTACTATCAGTAATTAGTACCAGTCAATGCTGAATCTAATTGAGGACCTCAGGAGATTCATTTAAATGTATACATACAAACCTACTATTAATATATAAAATATGTGTATATGAAAGTCAGTATAAAATGTTTGAGGTTAGCTGAAAACATTTCCTTCTTTAAAAAAAGTTACTGAAAAGAGAAAGATTGGCACTTTTAAAACATCATACCTGGCTCTGGCCTGAACTGCAACAATTCTGTAAGAGTGCAATCTGAATTATAATCAGATTTTACTGTGTTTTTATTCTGCCTGTCTCCCCAGAAAGGATAGAGAAAAGAGAAGGAGAGTACACACTGCAGTTGTTGTTAATCGCAATTTCACGACCACCTGTTTTGCTGATTTGCGTGGGAAACTGCGGCTTCATCTGCATGTCCAAAATAAATTTGGTGGAGTGGAGTCTTTCTGGTTTGCTTGTAGAGGAAAACAATGCTATACAAGCGTTGGGATTACTTTGCTAGGTTCCCGCACTGTGGCCTGGCTACATAAATAAGCAGAAGAAAACTCAAGAGACCAAATTTTCCACCACAGTTAAAGTTGAATATCCTAGTGAGGACAACAGGCTGTGTTTGTGGCTCTAAGGTTATCACAGGAAGTCATGACATTTGGACGAGATCGGGTGCGTTCAGGGTGGTATGGCCGTAGACTGAAGTCATGATATTTGGAGTGAAAGACTAGGAAGTGCCAATCAGTGGGTCTCGGATAATTCTGGAGAATTATTTATGGGACTCATGTAAATAGAGAATATAAAATGGGGCTACATATTTATGAAAGAGCCTATTATGAAAGTTCAAGTTGGATTTAGGAAGTATCTATACAAAGTCACAGGACGGAAGCCTACTTCAAGACCTGGTATCTGCCCTGGCCCCAGTTTCTATCATTACATACAGATGAGCAGATCACCAGTAAAAGACACAGCAGAATTTTATCTAGCCCACCTATGCTCAACTGGAACTTACACAGTATTGATGATGGTCAAATTCTTTCACCAAAAGACAAATCCTGATTATAACTCTTACGTTAAGTCATGGTTTGCTCCTGTCAGACCTGATACTCATATCATTCGCTCTTTCTCTGAGATGATTATCAGGACTTTGTTAGGATTTTAAGTTACACCAATGGAAGTCGGTCAGTGCTCTAATATACACGAACAACGGGGGAAGGTAACTCTACAGACAAAGATCCGTATGTCTGGGGTCCAGTTTAGGCACTGAATTTATTAGGCGCTGTGTTTACTGGGGTGAGACAGGTTGATAAGCCATTTCTCTTGCATGTGATATGGCAGGATTTAACGGGAACAACGTCTCCTTCTTTTACCTTTTCGTTCTGTGGTGGACATTTTGGGGATCCATGCTAGTGGCTTTAGGAGGAGTGGCTTTACCTAACAGGAAAGAGAGAAAGGGGAGTACTGGAACTCCCCTTTCTAAAACTTACTTACTTACTTAGAACTCCCCTAAGTATCAGAACGGTCGTGACGTTGTTAAATTAAACATACTCTAAGGCTTTTGGTTTGAACACAGATACATACACCTATGTATCTGTGATCAGCCTATCACTGATAAATTATTACCAGTGATTAGATCCTGTGAAAAAATGCAAGATATGTAATGTTTGTGTTTTCTTTTAATCCTTGGATTTAAAACATCACGTAGTTTATCAACAGTTATAGAATGACTCACTGGCTGAATTGCTCAGTTGGCTAAGTCAATCAAGGAGTTAGCGAATAATGAACCAGTGAACACGATTAAGCTCATTTGACAGTGTAGATGCAGACTAAGGCAAAACATGAGCAAAAACACATTACATATCTTGTCTATGTGATGCTACAACGTCTTTATTAAGAGCTTCCATTTATATATTGATAATTAATTTTCAAATCTGCATATTCGCAGATTGGGTGATTATCTCATTTTTAATTTTCTTTTCATATGCATATTTGGTATCGTTATGGAAACATATTCTTTTCAAAGCGCGAATAAACGCGTGCATTAGAGGAAAAGTTTGTTGTTCCATTTTGGTACATTATAGGAGTCTGACTCTCTTCTTTTTTCTCTCTTTGAGACGGAGTCTCGCTCTGTTGCCCACGCTGGAGTGCAGTGGTGGGATCTCGGCTCACTGCAACCTCTGCCTCCCAGGTTCAAGTGATTCTCCTGCCTCAGCCTCCTGAGTAGCTGGGACTACAAGCGCGTGCCACCAAACCCTAATTTTTTGTGTTGTTGGTAGAGGCGGGGTTTCACCTTGTCAGCCAGGATGGTTTCGATCTCCTGACCCCCTGACCCACCCGCCTTGGCCTCCCAAAGTGTTGAATTACAGGCGTGAGCCCCCGCGCCCGGCTGAGCCTGACTTTCTTCTAAAGACCCAGGGCTTTTAAGGTTGTTCCATATCGAAATCTGAGGATCTTTGATATCTTTATGAAGTCTGTGTCACGTGTTTACAGAGAGACAAAACTTAACAGTAAGTGTGAAGAATTCATTTACCTCTGGTCAAATAATCCCGACACGACATCATCTCGGGACAACAGCGAATAGAAAACTTTGCCAACGAAGCGAAAAAGAATGAAAATGGGATTTAAGCATCCCACAGTGGATGCCTGTTGAGGTTCTTCCAAAACATATACTGCACAGGGGAGAGCTCTCATGCTTTGTAACTGCCTGTTCATGAATTCAATATAGGTAGCTCCCGAATAAAGTATCTGTCTTTGTTACCCGAAGAGTCACTCTATTAGGAAACAGGAAGGGCTTGAACATTGTCGTTACTATGCTCATAGTGGTATATATCATTTGAGTCTGTACCTGCAGGTGACATTTTTGTTTACCTACACAATATACATTCCTCACCTTCCTGACTGGGCTCAGGCTTCCATCAGTGTATCGCCTCCATCAGTGTATCTCCTCCCAATAGAGTCATGTGCTTGAGGATATATGGTCACATTCTTAGCTCCAAGAGTGGGTCCAGAATTAGTCTAATCTAATCCAATAATCCAATGCCCAATCCAGCAGTGCTTGGGTCAAGACTTAGCCTGGATCTTTACATCTTTCAGTTACTGGCTCAGTTAACCATGAAACTCACCTTGCCTCTGAACTCTCAGTTCTATAAGCAAGTATCTTTCCTTATTGGATAACCCAGCGAGACTTGCACTTTCTGTTAGTTGTAGTTTAAATATCCCTGACCAATACACATTCAATTTTGTGGCCATCCTGGACATCTTACAAAGATGGCTTTCTAAAATAAAACCAACATATTGGTCTTTCGGTCAAAGATTTTTACGTCTCATTCAGAGTTTCTACACCTAATCTTGTCACAATCCCGGGTGATTTCAATGTCCGTGTAGAAAACCAATCTGATTCCAAGCCTCATGGTCGCAAGACCTCTTATTTGACTGTCATGCTCATGGGCACTCCCTGGATCTTGCTACTTCTTGGAACTGCCCCAACTCTAACTTTTAGATTTTATTGCGGCAACCTTCTTGTAACTCTGAACATCGTGCTTTATATATTTCTTGGCTATGTTTTTGAGTGCACGTAAGTTCAGACGTTTTAGCTCTTTGACAAATGCTCTATCATGACTACATGGTGGCCTTCTTTATTCCAAATAATTATTGTTGTGTCAACGTCTGTTTTTTGTCTGATACTAATACAAAAGTAACAGTTTTAAATGGTTTGACTTGTGACTGGTATTGTGGGGTTTTTTTAATGCTTTTTTTTTTTTTTTTTTTCCTTCCATCACTTTATTTACTTCATTTCTGTGACAGGCCAGAAGACTTATGTGCATGATGCCCGATACTGAGATGACATTGCTATGAGAGACAAGAGAGCCAAGGTGAGAGAAGGGGCAATCAGCAGGCAAGTATATGACATGCTGGGCTTTCATAATCCTGCAGCTTCTCAAGTTCAGAAGACTCTCTACAGGCAAAGAGGTTCTGGTGGATGACAGGAAAGATCTGGGACAACTAAGCTCCAGATAAGACTACACTAAGACTACTTTATTAATCAAGAGTGGTTTCACTGAGGAGAGACAGGGGCATTTACTGCTGAGGATTTGGGACTGGAGCACAGTTAGACAGGAGGAATATGTTTTGGTGACCGATTGCACAGCATAGTGAGCAGAGTTAATCATAATGTATCATATATTTCAATATTGCTTTAAAAGTAGATTTTAGATCTTCTCATAACAAAATGTGGTAAGTAGGTGAGATGATGGGTATATTAATTAGCTTGAGTTAGTCTTTCTAAATGTATACGCTTATCAAAATATCACATTGTACCCCGTAAATATATACAATTTTGTAAAATTAAAAAATAAATAAATAAAATTTAAAAACAAATGAAAGGAACACAGAACTTGAAGTCCAACATTTTGCTATTACTAATAGAACCTCTCTTTTACTTCATGACACTTGACCTTTCTTAGTTTCAGCTTTCTATTTAGCTATAGACAAAATTATCCATCACGACCCTCGCTTTGGTGTGAGAATTAAATGAAACTTACATAAAGCTCTGTGTAGAATAAGGGCTGAGTGGTTTAGCACTGTGGGAGCAGCTGAGTGCCAAACGCTCCTCCTCTACCACCCTCTTTATTTAATCATCAGTCCCTGGGACACCGGCTGCCATGGCTATGCACATGAATACCCTTGAGGGTAAGGAGAATGCATGCTACGGCAGGAACTGTGGTACTCACGCCTGAAAAACAATGACTGTTAACCAACTTGGTGCCATGCTTAAGTCTCCCTGGGGTGATGGGGTCCTTCCTTTTCTTTCTTTTTCTTTTCTTTTCTTTTTTTTTTTTTTTATAACTGACAGGGGTTCATCCCCAGGCCCATCTCAGGGATCCACAATCACAAATAATGTCCATATGGCTGCCCCAAGCAGCCACTGATGTTCACCGGGCTAGACACAGTGACCCAAGAGCTCTAGCTTGATCCTTGCTAAACAGGACTCAAGTGCTGTATTCGTTTCTTCAGGCTGCTATAACAAATTTCCTTAAATGGGTGGCTTAAAACAACAGAATTTTATACTCTCACATTTCTATTGGCCAAATGTTTGAAATCAAGGTGTCAGCAAGATTGGTACCTTGTGCTGGGGGTGGCAGTTAAAGGGAGAATCTGTACCACACATCTCTCTTAGCTTCTGGTGGTTGCTGGCAATCCTTGGCATTCCTTGGCTTGTGGCAGCTTACCGCTAATCTCTGCCTCGGTTGCCACATGGCATTCTCCCTATGTGTCTGTCTCTGTGTCCCAATTTTCCTCGTCTTATAAAGATACCAGTCATTGGATTAGGGCACGCCCTAGTCCAGTGTGACTTTATCGTCACTTGATTACATCTACAGAGACCTTACTTCCAATTAAAATCACCTTCACAGATTCCAGGTAGACATAAATTTGCGGGGGTGGGGGGATGCATGCACTATTCAACCCAATAGAGTCTACCCTCTGGCTCCCCAATATTTACATTCTTACCGTGAGTAAAATATATTCACCCCATCTCCAAATCCCCCAGATCTTCACCTATTCCAGCATTAACCCTGAATCCAAAATCTCATCTAAAATTGTCAGGATCTTACCGAGTAGACTTTGGGTAAGGTCCACCCTGGGGCAATGTTCCTCTCTGTCTGCAGGCCTATGAAGCGAGAAAACAAGTTATCTACTTCCAGAATACTACGGTGGGACGGACGTAGATTAGACGTCCCCTTCACAAAAGGGAGAAGGTGGAAAGATTAAAGGGATTGTTGCTCTGGGGCAAGTTCACAACCCAGCAGGAAAAAAGTCCATTAAGATTCAGGCCAAGAGTAAACTTCCATGGCTCAATCTTCTGCCCCATGGGCCCTTCAGGGAGGCAGCCCCAAATTTTGGGACCCTCCAGGGAGGCAGCCCCATCTTCCTGGCTTTCTGGGTCAGGGATTCAGTCCATCTAGCCCTCCAGGGTAATGACGATGCCATTTCTGGTCTGGTCTTCCATGTTTCTGCCTTCAGAGACACGTTTCTTTCATTTCTGTCCTATCTCTGGCCATTTCAGTCCAGGCTGGCAGCATTTCTGCTAGTATAAAACTCTCAAAATCCTTGCCAGGTTTTGTGGATGCCAAGGGGATCCACGCAACTAGATATGTAGGCTCTGTGTGGGTCCTTCCTGGATTACCCTATCTCGTTTCCTGGCTTATGCCAAGATGGTTGGTTGGGTCCACATGCCTAGTCTCATGAGCAAATGGCTGTTCAGCCACACCTTTCGCCCTGTTTCCATAGTGCACTATCTGGGTAGACTGTGAATTTTCCAAATCATCAAGCGTGCTTCCTTTTGGCTTAACAGTTCCTTCCTCAACTTATCTCTTTACTCTCACGTTTTACTAGAAAGAGACAAGGCCACGCCTTCCAGAGTTTGCATGGAAATCTCCTAGCTAGCTACATACCCAAGTTCATCGCTTATAAGACCTGCTTTCTACACAATTCAGTCAAGTTTTCTGACACTCTCTTACAAGGGTCACTTTTCCTCCAGTGTTCATTAACATGTGTCTAATTTCCATCTCAGACTGCATCATAAGCAGCTTCAATATTCATATTTCTAGCATCATTCTGTTCATAATGATATACGTGTTCTCTAAGATGATAAACACGTTTTACAACTCTTCTCACTTCCTTCTGGAGCTCTCACAAGAATCACCTTTAGCATTCATATTTCTACCAACGGTTTCTTTGAGGCAATCTAGGGTTTTCATATCATGTGCCTCAAGTCTTCCAGCCTCTAGTCATTATCCAATTACAAAGCCACTTCCGTATTTTTAGACATTTGTGACAGGAACAACCCACGTCTTAGCACTAAAATCTGCATTAGTTCCTTAGGGCTGCCATAACAAAATACCCAAACTGGGTGGCTAAAAGCAAGATAAATTTATTCTCACACAGTTCTGGGGGCTAGAAGTACAAAATCAAGCTGTCAGGAGGGCCATGCTCCATCTGAGGGAAGAAGCCTTTCTTAGCTCTCCTAGTTCCTGGTAGATGCTGGTAGTCCTTGGCACTCCTTGGTTTGTAATGCCTTACTCCAGTCTCCGTCTGTGTCTCCATGTGACTCCCCTATGTGTCTGTGTCTCCTTGTCCAAATTTACCTCTATTTATAGGGACAGCAGTCATATTGGAGTTAGGGCCTACCCTGGTTCAATATGATCTCATCTTAATGTGACTGTGTCTGAAAAAACACTATTTCCAAATACGGCCACATTTACAGGTTCAGGGTGGACAGGAATTTGGCAGGGGCCACTATACGACTCAGTAGACACCTCAATTTTTAAAAACTGTAGAAGAGTATCCGACTTTCCATTCATTTGAGTGCATTTTATTAACTATTTTTTTTAGGTTCTAGATCCATTATATTTCAGACATAATAAGACATTTGTCAGTAAAGTCAATGAGATTATTTTTAAAGTCTCTATCATGAAGCTGGTAAAATTAGACACTAAAAGTTCAAAAAGGACAGTATGAGCAGTAAAAATTATGGCATATATAATTACAGATGCAAAACTTCTAAATTAATTATTACTAAACTTAACTAGTGTATGTCTATTAAAAAAGGGTTCGTTCCAGGAATGAAAGGGTAGTGGAACATTAGAGAATCTATCAATCTACTTCTGATCACTTCAGGAATACTGAGTGCAAATGCTTTTTATGCTCCCACCAGAAAACTCCTAATAACGAAGTGCGGGGACGGCGGGTGCAAAGCAGGACAAAAAAATCAGAAGGTATCAGACAACGACACCAGACCAAGACAAATATGTTAGCAAAATTTTATAAGCTAGAAAACAGACGAATAAGTCATAAGTCCTTAGAAGACCACAGAAACTAATTCAGCAAGAAACAAACTTCAGAACTCTGGTATTAGAGGTGCTAAATATGGTCAGAGACTAGAAGATGTGGATAATTACTGGAGGATTCAAGGAAGGCGTCATAGGGAGAGCAATCACCCCTACACTTTCCACCACGCTGAACAGCCAGGATTTCCACCCCAGGCTCAATATGAACCCCAGTTTAATTCACATCCTCATTCTTCTCTAGCAGACCCTGTAAGAGCCACTGTAGCACATCCTACAACGGTTTAGTTTTACGTTCTGTGGGTGTCGAGGTGGGAGTATATTGGCGAATGTTCCTTTTAACAATTAAACTGCCAAATGAGAACATAACGATCAGATAGACCTTCTCTAGTATTCTCTTCTCTGTGACTGAGAAGTGATCCATGTTGGGAGAATCTCAGGACTGGTGGGCAGCTGATCAAAGCAGCAGGACAGAGGGTGCATAAACAGGGTAAGAGTGGAAAACACTAGGCACATGCCAGAACCCACCCAATGTTTTTAAACAGCTAAACCACTCTAAAGAGGACTGGAGAACCTGCTGCATGTGGCTGTGGCAAGTTAGGATCTTCTCTCTTTTCTTCTTTTTCAGAATTGTTCCGTATCTCTCAAGTAAAGCTCATGTTTAACCACTCGACTTCCGCTGACATAATTTGCAATGACTGCAGCTAACTTACCGAAGCAAAGTATTATTAGGGCGCCAAGAGCCACCTTTGCTCTTGCCCTGCTTTGACAGTAGATGCTGAAATTCACCCCCGACTCCCAAACCAATGATGAATCTGATCACCAAAACTTTCAACGTGCATTTACAGACGTCTTCATGGGGACAAACGGGGGAGATTCAACGGCACGTGTCCCAGTGAAATGTCACCAAACAGTCTGCGTTAGACAATCTTGCCTCTCTTCCTCATACCCTCATGAGATGGATGGGCATCAGCTCCTGTTCTTCCTGAACAGTCTCATTCCCTTCAAATCTCTTTTCTCTGTGGAGCCATTTATCTCTGTGAGGTTCTGATGACTGAATCCTCAGACTCATCACCCTGATCAGTACATCAAGGACCTTTATTCTTAACCCCCTTCTTTAGAATATAAAAGAGTTGTATATAATAATTGTTTTTCACTGTCACATTGATTTTTCTCACATCCTACTCAGAGCTTCCCACCATAGGTCTTTGAGCCCAAGGTCCACAGTGTATCTTTTCAACAGACTTCTTAAGCTGGAACTTTGGTTCCTGGCTGAGCCAACAATGTCAGCCAACCTATTTATTTATTTATTTATTTATTTATTTATTTATTTATCCATGAAAAATCAGCTGTGTTTATTGCTATCTAGTTTTGGCCAGATCAGGGCTGCTTGTCTGAAAAGCATTTACTTAAGCACCACTTGTATTAAGGTTTGGAACTTGACCAAGGCCGTTGGGTCTTTCATATAAAGAATGGGTCTGGAGAGGGTAGTCATGTCTTTTACGCCCACTCCTAGAAACCTTAGAGAGTGAACACTCAGGGGCCTGGTTCCTGGACTCTGAAATATGGAACAGATGATTATGCATTTGAGTAGGAAATCTGAGAAATGATTGTCCTAGGTTATGAGTTTTACAAGCTCATTCTTTTATTCAAACAACAGTTAGTTCAACAGTTTTATTTATATGTAATTGGCAAGCAATAAACTGTATACACTTACATTTAGATTGCACAATTTGATAAGTTTTGACACATGTGTACATCCGTGGAGTCACAATCACTAAAAGGTAATGAGCAAATTCATCTCTACCTAAAGTTGCTCATGTCCCTTGTTACTTCCTCCCCACTCTGTCCCTCAGCCTTTCCACGATCTCCAGACTGTCATCGATTTGCTTTCTGTTACTGTAAATCAGTTTGCATGTTCCCGAGCTTTATATAAATGGAATCCTACAGTTTGTTTCTTTTTTGTTCTTCTGGATTATTTCATTGGGCATAGTTATTTGGAAATTTATCTGTGTTGTTGAGTGTATGTACCGTGTTACTTTTTTCCTTTTTAATCACCAAGTAGTACACCACAAGTGTTTTCCAGTCACCAAATAATATGATGAATATTTCAGTTGTTTCCAGGTATGGGCTATTATTAGTAAGGCTTTTATGGAAATTCATGTATAAGTCTTTGGGTAGATACATGTTTTCATTTCTCTTGGTTAATTGTCTTGGAGTAAGATGGTTAGAAAGTATGATGGGTGTAAGTTCAGCTTTTTAAGAAGCTGCCAAACTGTTCTTCAAGGTAGTTATACTATTTTATATTTCCATTCAACCGATAATTATTAAGGCTCTACCGTGTCCCAGGCGCCATCCCAGATGCTGACGACACAGCAGTAGTCAAACCAGGCAATTATGCAAATCCTTATTCAGGAAAGCTGGAGAGTGTCCCAAGTTTGTTCACAGGAAGCAGTTTGTGGGGTGGAGCTTCGTAGGTTAGATGTTTACTAGGGAGTTCCCTGGAGCCAACATCTGCAGCAGGAGAGGAAGAAAGTAGGCTCACACTAAGGGAAAAGTCAGTCTGCAAGTGCGGGCCCAGTGACAGCTTTCGGGAACCCCATGGGGAGTTGTGGAGCTAAAAAATGCTGAACCAGAGTTGGCTGGCACTGGGCCCAAGTGGCTGGGCATTTGTACCCCACCTGCATCGGTCACTGGTTGTGGAATACCACAGGAAGGACCCAACCTTGGGCAAGACAGCTCTCTTCAGCAGCGGGTTATCCCTGAAAATAGTGACAGCTGAAGGCTATCTGCTGATATCCATGCCAGCAAGTGGGGCAACAAGACTTTGAGTTCACGGGGATCTAGTAAGTATGTCTCCGTGCCTGTCACAGTCTACCTTTTGCACTGATTGGATCCACTTCTCCATATGCACCCGGGGAGGGGCTTCTCCAGGATCCAGTGGGGCTGCATTACTAAAGAAAACTGAGAAGAAGATGGTTACCAGAACACACTCTAGCCCGCACCAGACTGCTGCAGCTAGTCCTGTGGCCAAACAGGTACTTAACTCCGTTCACCATCCATTCTAGATTCCCTTCACCTTCAGCTTCTAAGTATGATGGTCTTAATGGCTTATAGGTGGCATTGTCTGGACCCTCATCCCTTGTCACCCTGCCTTTCTCAAGTCTGGATTGCTCCCTTGTACTTTTATTGACAACCCTGGGGAGTACCAAGAAGCACTCAGTGGACTGCGTAGAAGCTAAATACATTTCTCCTTGATTCCAACGTGTAATAACATCTCCACCTTTCCCAATGACCAGATTCCATTACCCCTGTCAGGACACTGACTCCTCTCTCTGTCGGTTAGTTGATGGGCATAGAGAGGATAAAAGAGGCTCAGGTAGAATTTGTAGCTTTTAATTCAGTGAGACTCTTGTCTCATTAATGACAATTAATGAAAGTGATCCTTCTTTGAGGACCAGGGCTTCTGACACTGTAGAACCCATTGTTCCCGGGTACAGCTGTATAAATTTCCCCAACTGGGTCAACTGGAGTGATGGCAAGTTGGGGCACTCCTGCTTGCACCTCTTATTTTCCACATCCATTTTTATTTTATTATTTTATTTTATTTATTTTATTTCCGAGGACACAGAGCTCTTCAAATGTCCTTCACTCCAGGTGTATACTGAGTTCAGACGCTGACTCCCAATGATATTAAAATTTTGCTTCCTTCTGCAATCCATTCCGATGTCCTATTAGGGAAGCAGCTTCTGGTTGGCACAAAAGGTCATACAACCATCGGCTCTCATGTTCATGGGTCTATTTCCACAGGCCATTGCTGTAAATTCGGTCTCCTGATCTGCTGGGATATTCTATGGGGATCCCATCACAGTGGGTCAAACATTGTGTAAGATCTTAGATGAAAGTGAGGCAAATAAGGGCATGGGAAATGTTTGTATTTCTCTCAAAAGGATCATTGGCCATTCCACAACGAAGAGTCCAAATCTCTTCAATGCACTCGCATATCTGACACTCAACACTAATTTCTGCTGCTGGAAGTTTGGACATTGAGCAGTAGCATAGCTAGATTTGCCTATGAAATGCAAAGACCCATCCCGTTAGGCCCAGACGTATAATCGGTCTGACGCTTTGCGCACGTTCACACCCTAACAGAAATGAGGTAGCAGTTAAGAGAGGCTAGGTGACATCAGCTGACCGAGTCATTCTGTCTTCTTGGTTGTTCAAAGCCTTTCTGATGCTGGATGCTGTCCATTGAGTGTGAGCTTGTGATATAAAAATGTTCACAGTGCAAGCTCACTCCCATATTTCCAACCATGTATGTCTTCTCAGGCTTCCTATCCCTGGGCCTCCATTTTTTCTCCTTACAAACTATGAGTCAACATATATTCTAACCTCCAGCAATTTCTCTTTCCACACAAAGTGGACTACCAAGTGTACCACATGAAGTCCTTCCCACTAGGGAGTTACTTTTCTCTCCACTGTCTTTAAAGGCCACCCCTGAGTGCAGCTGTGTAGAGTCATACCCACGTTTGAAAGAAGAGCAAAAGAAAAGGAAAAAAAAAAAAAGGAAAAAATAATATGAGGAGAGAAAGCAATGAAGAATAAAAGAAAAGTACAATAGAGGCCGGGCACGGTAATCTCAGCACTTTGGGAGGCTGAGGCAGGCGGATCATAGGGTCAGGAGTTCGAGACCAGGCTGACCAACATGGTGAAACTCCGACTCTACTAAAAATACAAAAATTAGCTGGGCGTGGTGTCCCATGCCTGTAATCCCAGCTACTCAGGAGACTATGGCAGGAGAATCGCTTGAACCAGGGAGGCGGAGGTTGCAGCGAGCCAAGATGGCACCACTGCACTCCAGCCTGGGCGACAGAGTGAGACTCTCTCTCAAACAAACAAATAAACAAAAAACTATATATATATGTATACACACACACACGCGCATATATACACACACACATATATATACACACATACATATATATATATACACACACACACATATATACACCTATATATAGAAAGCAAGAAAGAGAAAAGAAAAGTACACTAGAGAGAATCAACAAAGTCAACCAAACCAAAAGTCGGTTTCTGAAAAGACTGACAAAATAGCCAACAATGGCAATATTGGCGAAGAGAGAAAGATGGAGAGCAGTGGGCACGAGGAGAGAGAAAGAGCACACAAAGGAACAATATTAAAAAATTAAAAAGCAGAATATGATTAGACATAAACAATAAAGATAATACCAAAAACAATTTCATACTGATGTAAATGAAGCCCTAGACAATGTAGAAATTTTGAAAGATAAACATATCCTGCCTAAACTAACTATAGAAGAAATAGAAAACTTGACTAGACTTAACAATCATTAAAGAAATTACTGTGGACTACTAGAGGGAGCAGGGAGCGGATATGGGTTGAAAACCTATTTATTGGATACTATGCTCACTACCTGAGTGACGGGATCTGCACCCCAAACCTCAGCATCACACAATATCCCCATGTAACAAACCTGTATGTGTAACCATTCTATCTAAGAATAAAAGTTGACATTAAAAATAATACATCTTTAGTTTAAAAAACAAATCAAGAAAACTACCAGGAAGAAGGGGAAAATTCCACTAAACATTCAAGGAGTAGATAATTCCAAGTTCATACAAACTTTACCAAAGACTGAGATAACAGCATACACTCCCAAGTATATTTCATGAGGATAATCTTGACTCTAAAATGGGATAAGTATAACAGGAGAAAGGAAATGTATAATTCAAGCTAAATGCTAAATTAAATACTGCAGACTTAAGTGATGCACAGAAATGATAATAAACCAGAACAAGTTTGGTTTATCACAGCAGTGTAAAAATGCTTTAACATTAGAAAGGAATGTTAACGTAAATCATCACATTAATGGAAAGAAACAAGATTGGGCTACCATTTTAACAGACAGGGTAAAATCATTTAATACAATCCAGTGCCTGTTCATGGAATACACAAAAACAAACCAAAACACAACTCTTACCAAACTGGAAAAAACAGATGGAAAAATGCATATCTACAAAATAATCTGCCCCAACATTTGTGCACACTGGTGACGATTAACATGGATTATCCTTAAAAATTAAGAACAGGACAAGATTGCTCAATATTGTCATTTGTGCTCAACAGTGGTGGTTCTAGCCAGTGCAATAAATAAAAGATATAAAAGATATAATGATTGGAATTAAAAAAAAAAAAAAAAACGATCATATCTATACAGACAATATATTATTTACCTGTATGGAAAAACCTGAGATAATCAACAAACTCTCGGCATTAATTGCAGCTAAGAAGAAAGTCAATTGTATTGCTGCAAATCAGCAACAACCACTTGGAGGAAAAACAACTCTTCAATGAGCACCAGTTACAACTGCCACAAAATAGTAAGGTACACAGAAATAAGTCTAACAAAGATGCTTAAGACTTGAAATGAGAAAATTATCAAATGTTATCGAGAACTATCAGCTCCAAATTAGGCAGATATAAAGCATGCTCATGGAAGAACCCGTATGATAAAGATGATGGTTTTCTCCACTTAATCTGTGTATTTGACGTGATTGCAATAAAAAATCCAACACAACTTTCTATGGAACAATAGACTCTATGACTCCAGAATGCATACTGAAGGACCAAGGGCACATAATATCCAAGAATATGTAGAACAAAGTAGAGGGGATCGGAGGGGACATGACTTACAAGATAGCAAGTTTTAATAATTAAGATAGTAAAAGAGTTCACTTATATGACAACTAGGCCAATACAAATGATAGGATAGAGAGTCCGTTAAATATAGGAAAACTTGGCACGAGAGGTTTACCATTGAAGGCTAGCTGAAGAAAAGACAGGCTATTCAATATATAGTGCTGAATCCATTGGTTATACCCATATTTTAGAGAGGAGATTGGTATCTCCCTCCATACACAAATATAAATTCCAGAAATTAAAAAAGAAAAAAACTTAGTGGAAAAAGAAGGAGGTTAAAGATATCTAAATGAAAAACTACAAAACACCGCTGAAAGAAATCATCGATGACACAAACAAATGGAAACACATCCCATGCTCATCGATGGGTTGAATCAATATGGTGAAAATGACCATACTGCCCAAAGCGATCTACAAATTCAGTGCAATTCCCATCAAAGTACCATGATCATTCTTCACAGAACTAGAAAAAAATAAATTCTAAAACTCACGTGGAAGCAAAGAGAGCCTGCATAACCAACACAATACTAAGCAAAAAGAACAAATCAGGAGGCATCACATTACCTGGCTTCAAATTACACTACAAGGCTATAGTTACCAAAGCAGCATGATACTGGCATAAAAATAGGCAGGTAGACCAATGGAGCAGAATAAAGAACTCAGAAATGAAGCCAAATACTTACAGCCAACCAATCTTTGACAAAGCATACAAAAACATGAAGTGAGGAAAGGACACCCTATTCAATAAATGGTGCTGGTAAAACTGGCAAGCCACATATAGAAGAATGAAACTGGATCCTCATCTCTCACTTTATTACAAAAATCAACTCTCAAAATAGAT
>NC_045445.1:51610283-51624450 GCF_002776525.5 Piliocolobus tephrosceles
TGTCCTTGTTTGCTGATGATATGGTCTTATATTTGGAATATTTTACAAAGTCACAGTAATTTAGAGAACGTCTTCTGACTGAAGTCGAGGGACTTGAATTTATCTAACTGCTTCTACCAATACTAGCTTAATGTTACAGAAAAACATCAATTATGACCTTCTTCACTACTATTCACTAAAATAGAAGCTATCGTTTCAGAAAAGTGCTCAAAACATAAAAATGTCTTCAAATATTAATAAAGTAATCACATTCTAAAAATAATTATACCATATATTATTGCCAGAGAAGGTGGTGACATTCCAAATAAAACTAAATCCAGAATTTCTCATGGAAAAAAAAAAAAAGAGTAGTATGGACAGTTCTTGCCTTCTTCTCATCTTATTAATTGCGATACGGAGTAGACATTTTTTTCCCGTGACTTGGCAAATTTTGTTTCTCAGTTTCAAGTGTTGATCAGCTTCCACAATTTTATTCTTTGTTCCTTCTATGTCATGAATATCTCCAAGGAATCCTATAGTGTAAATTTTTTTTTTGCAAGTGTCACTTTCACTGAGATATCTTAATCCTTTCCATCAAAACCGTTTTGCAATTTCCACTTCCAGCATTACTTCTTGTCATTTGTTTGCATGTTTTTGTCTTTGTTGGCCAATTGCTTTTTTAAACTATCCAGTTCTTTGGTAAAATGTCGTATGAGTGGTTCACTGGGAGACAAGGAGGAAACTCAGCTTCATTCTTGGCTGTTGACGCATGAAATAAATAATAGATACTCAGTGACCAAAGATGATTAGATTTTGAAAGAAAAGTGACATGACTGGTCACTGATCCTGATGCTCATCTATTATTTAAATAGTGATTTGTGGAGTGACACAAAGAGAATTTGAAAGAAGTGACATGACTGGCCGCTGATCATGATTCTCATCTGTTATTTCAGTAGCGATTTGTGGACTGAAGAGCCAGCAGCAATGTTTGGTCTTTATGTAGTTACTGACAGTTAGTTTACCATGGTAACTGAAATTTGACCCATACTGTGAAGGGGCTGGTGTTATTTAACTAAATCACGGTAAATCACCTTAGTACATGTCGGAACTGTGCAAAGGGAGGACTGTATATAAAAATACGGTTGATCAATTTTTAATATTGACCTGGTATACGGCAACCTAGGTACACTCACTCATTAGTTCTAGGAGGTTTTTCATAAATTCCTAGAAATTTTATACATAGCCATTATGTCAGTAATTAGGGACACTTTTTCATGACTTCATTTGCAATCTGTGTGCCTTTTAGTGCTTTCCTTTGCTTTATTGTACCGGTTGGGTCTTCCAAGGAGGTATTCAATAGCAATGCTCAGAGTGATTGTCTTTGCCGCAGTGCTATCATTTCAACATGTTGAAAAATATAAACACATTAGTAATCCGTCTTCTTCTTTTACTATGTCTTTGACCTGCAGTATCTTATCATTTCAACCCATAAACAATATAAATAAGTTATTAATTAGTTATTCTACATTTTTTGTTTCTCACCAAGTCTTGAATATACCACGTGCATTTTACAGTTATCGGACATCACATTTTGGAGTAGCCAAATTTCTAGTGCTCAGTAGCCACATGTGGCTAGTGTTTACTATACTGAACAGTGCAACTCTAGCGGAAGAGCAGAGGGAGCAAATACATATGGAAAGATGTGTACCATGAAGGAAATGTACATGGTACATTTAAAAACAGCATGATGAAGTAAGGGAAGTAATGGGAGAGAAGTGGGACAAGTAAGGAGAGGGAAGAGAAAAACCTCTCGGAGGATGTAACATTTAAGCTATGGCCTGAGTCTTGATGAGCTATCCAACAGCATAAAGACGCCAATGTGGATTGAGCAGAGTATGCAAGGGGCAAAGCAAAAAAAAAAAAAAAAAAAATCTGGGATATAGATGGGTTAAATAACTTTCCCAAATCTCCTAAGAAAAGAGCGGGGAAACCGACAAATCATAGGAAGATCTGTACTGTGAGTGACTTCGTGTAGGGTCTTGTTTGCCTACTCATTCTTAGCACCAGGAACAATACCTAGCTAATAACAGATCTTTGGTGAATCTGTATGAAATAAGGGCAAACTGAGCCCCACGCTTCTGAGACCTAGGAAAGGAGATGGCAATATACTGATAAAGACACCAGTAGGTAGTGGGCATAGTTTGTTTGTTGTTGTTGTTTTTCATTTTAACTGCCAATGGTTTGTCATAAGCAGCCTAAGGCAATCATGAATACAAGAAGATTAAGGGACCTCAGTGAGTAATGTTATTGGCTTCAGTAACCAGCATCTACTCCAGAAAAACATCCAGGAAAGGTTTCAATTGTCCTGACTTGCATCAAGTATCCATAAGTGAACTGATCAGTGTGGACAGGGAAATGGTGTGCCACGACTGGGTCAGCCCATGTCACGTACCCAACACTGTGGTCAGTAACAAGAAGGAGGATGTAGAGGACAGTGAACAAGAGACCCACAGGACTTTGTAAAGTCTGCTGTTTCCTTCTTAGAGTTTTTCTTTTATAGAGGTCAGTTACACATCCAGTCTTCCTAACACCAGTTTCCTGGAATAGCAGAATTGTACATTATGTGTCTTTACAAATTGGGCTTCAGGCAAGAACACTCAAGTGTTTTAGTGGCCACACGTCGGTGATGAAACAACTCCTTAGGGTCCTGTGAAAATCACTCAGAGTGGGTGGTCTGGTTCACGTCGTTCTGTGGTACTGCCTGCAGCATCACCTTCAATGAGGCCTGCACTTCAGCAAGCTTGTATGTCCAAACTGCCATGAGAATGCCATTGTTCATAGCAATGGACAGAGACAGGATAAATCACATGCTTCAGCTCCATCAAGGCTGTTAAGTGCTGCAGAAGACTCGTGAGCATAGATAGGCATTGTAATGGGGTTGAAGACAAAGCTAGGGACACAGAGGTGGGAACAGTGGCTCAGGGTTGGGATGACAACAGAGAAAGTAGAATCAGTTATCGGCCAGTTGTCTATCTCCAGATGCTGCAGGGCCCCTGAGACCATCTCCAGCAGAGCCTGGAATGGCTCAGAAACTTCCCAAGATATCTGATTGTTCGTCAGACTCAACAGTCTTAGGTGGGTAACCTGAGAGCTCTGGGATAGGACAGTGATGTCTCTGGTATAAAGTCCACAGAAAGACACATACAGTGTACACAAATGAGATGGCAGGACTCTGTAGAGAGAAAAAAGGAAGGCATTTCTGAAGAATGAGGGTTGGATTAGAGCAAGCAGTCCTGAATTATAGATTCTTACGACTCTAGAATAAAGTAATCTGTATATCCATTGCAACAGCAGTTGACATTGTGAACTTTAGAGTCAGACTCAATAGATTTGTGACCCTAAGAAAGTTACTTTCCTACGCTGAGATAGTTTTTTTAATCTTTCAAATGTGCGCAACGGCAATTATTATAGAGGGTTGTGGGATAGATTAAGTGAAAAAGAATTTAACTCAGTGCCTACGGTATAATTAGCGTGTATCTAGTTCAGTTATTTGATGGGGATGGGTCTGGGAAGGCAGCCGACGGAGAATTCCCTTTGATGAATTTCCAGATGACAAGTTGTCCATTCCTGTCCTAAGCCTCGGGAAAACTACAGGAACAAAACGATCTGGCGGTATTACCTATTGTGACCAGCCCATGGGGATGTGCATCAGTGCTACAGCATCAGTTATTTCTCCAACTGAATGCCTCCCCTTCCTCTCTAGAAGGCTACATACTCCAATAAAAGAAGGACTGCTGTCTTTTTCACCAATATGTCGACAGAGTTATCTTAGTGTCTGCGCATGGTTGATTGACTGACTGACTGACTGGGCACAGCTGACTTTTCTAATCGTGTCTTTCTCCTCAGCATGAGGGACCACACTCTCTAGCTTGGCCAGTTTACAACACCCAGTAGTGCCCGTGCTGATGTGGAAGGAGAAAGAGCTTACAATGTGTTTAAGAATATCTAAGAATACTCACGACTGTAATCCCAGCACTCTGAGAGGACAAGGCGGGTGGATCATGAGGTCAGGAGATCGAGACCATCCTGGCTAACATGGTGAAACCCGTCTCTACTAAAAAATACAAAAAATTAGCCAGACATGGTGGTGGGCGCCTGTAGTCCCATCTACTAGGGAGGCTGAGGCAGGAGAATGGCATGAACACGGGAGGCGGAGCTTGCAGTGAGCCGAGATCGTGCCACTGCACCTCCAGCCTGGGCAGCAGAGTAATACTCCATCTCAAAAAAAAAAAAAAAAAAAAAAAAAAACAGAATATCTAAGAATAGTCGCAGTCCTTTGTTCATAATGGGGCATTCAGGGAACCCAGGTCCCTCCCCAACTTCTCACCCGAAAATTTTGTCCAGCTGATCTGTGAGGCAGAAGACAGATAAGCTGAGTTCCTGGAGGTTGTTCATCTGCTCAAGATGAGTGAGAAAAGTTGAGAAGTTTCTCCCCTTACAGGATTTTAAAAGGATTTTAGACAGACTAAGTCTGTCCTGGTGGATCATCTGTGTCAAAAGGGCTTCACTCAAATAAGCCTGATCTACTTCCAGGTGATCAGTGCATCCCAGATCCAGAAACTACAGGACGCTTTTGTGGGAAGACACTTGATGAATTTGCAAATCTGTGCAGCAGAGATGCAAGAACCCAAGGCTCTGCTCAACTTTACCCGAAAGGAAAGAAAACAATTGCCTTCTTCTCAAGGTACCATCAAGGGAAATGCCCACTAACAGTCCCATGCATTCCCTGGATGGGCTGAGACTCACACTCTAAATGTACAATTTCCAGGCACCTAACACTTCGCTTGGCTTCTTCTATTTTCAGGATAGAGTGTTGAGAGTAAACACAAGACTGAAAACAAAATGGGAATGTGCTCCTGATCTCAGAGCACATGGTTCTGCTGTCTGGGTCCTGCTTTAAATCCAGGACCCTCCGTTTTGGCCGTCTGCAGGAAGAGGAAGAGACAGAATATGAAAGGTAGCTGATTTTAATATAACCCAGCAACATCAATGAGGGGAAGGAGGGACAAACCCTTATCTTCGCTCTTCACTCTGTAAACAATCTACCAACAAGTTTTTTTTCCGTACAAACTCAACATCTTTTACTGTTTTTCCCATCCTTCCTTCTCCTCCAATCCTCCCTCGTCTCAATGCCCATGTTGTTCTTCTATGTAATCATACCCAGTAGGTAAATCCATCAACAGTATTCTCAATCACCTCTATTCCATAATCACCTCTGTAAGACATTAGAGTCCTTGAGGTGACCCCAAGTGTTGGATCAACAAACTCACAGAGATCCTCGGCATTCACCATCAACTACCTTTGGGAGACTGTTAGGCCACCCCCTGCCTCAGGCTCCAGCATACCCTCCTGATGACTCACCACGTCTCTAGTGTACATAGGGTTACCAAGAGGAAGAGCTCTGGGCAGGGAAGATCTGCGGACCATCAATCGTGGCTCCCGAGATTTCATAGTGTGACTCCTGTACACTCAGTGGTCCAACATGGAGACAACGGAAGGGCCAAATCCTCACCACGGCCTTCAGTTTCATCTTCTGCCCACCCAAGAAGGCAGTGATGAACAATGGAACTAAGAGGTCTCATGGGAGCTCCTCAAGAGCATGGATAGCTGCAGGCTCATCACTCAGCCGACTCCATGCAGCAAGCTCTAGCAGTGTGGCTGGCACCTTCTGGTCCATCGACATGAACCTGCTTTAGGGTGAGGAACATTCACATATCCTGAGAAGATTTTCACAGTCTCTTGCCTGCCACCAAAGATAGCAATAAATGAAATATGTATTGAACAAGTATATGGTGAATCAAACAAGCACTTCAAGAGACCTCTACTATTGACATGGAATAGAAATAGACTTGTATGTATGTATAAATGTCTCTGTGTGTGTGTGTCTGTCTGTCTGTGTGTGTATACACACACACATATTTAGATAAGATAAAATGCCATTTGAAATCAGCTGTAAGTCAGCAGAAGGCAATGTCGACCACCCAGGCACCTGCCTCCCAATGTTTCGTGTCAAAAGGATATAAACCAATCAGAAAGGAAGAGGTAAGTTTACACAGAAGCCACATCCTCATCGTTACTTAGAAACAGATAATGCCAAATCTTTAGTAGTGAGTAAAAGGAGAAAAAGCATGAAATCCCAGCACATGATCTGTCATGCTCCCATCACTAGGCTTTGTGGCAAGCAAAGACAGACCCAGAAAAGCTGCAAGAGATACAGAGAAAGGAAGAGGCAAGGGGCCTAAAGTTGATCTGAAACTACAGTTAAAATGACTGAGCCCAGACTAAGTCTAAAAAATACCAACAAGGTGTCCCAGATAATAAAAGCAGAGACTATAAGGAAGGACCTCTAAAATATGTGTAATTTAAAGAGGTAGAGATGATCTCAGAATGCAGTCTTTGGGTTGGGTGCAGTGGCTCACGCCTGTAATCCCATCACTTTGGGAGGCCTGAGGCAGGAGGATCACCGAGCCCGGGAGTTTCAGACCAGCCTAGGCAATATAGTGAGACCTCGTCTCTATGAAAACTTAAAACAGTGGCCGAGTGTGGTGTTGTGTGCCTGTGGTCCAAGCTACCCGTGAGGCTGAGGTGGGAGGATCGTTGGAGCCCAGGAGGCAGAAGGTGCAGTGAGCCGAGATCACACCCCTGCACTCCAGCCTGGGAGACAGAGCGACACTCGATCTCAAAACAAACAAACAAACAAACAAACAAACAAACAAACAAACAAACGTAGCCTTTGAAATGCACAGCTTCTGGGGAAGAGTAAGGGTGGCAAACGGAAAGGGAGAAGCATGCTTTGTCACTTTGGTAATGATGGGGAAAGAAACAAAAGGGGAAAATGAAGAATCTTGCAAGACATAAGAGAACCACAGAATCAGAGCACTCATAACTTCTTTGTCCACTACCAAAACAAGCAAGCGAAATCAGTGAATTTAAGGCCTGAATTTTTCTACACTGACAGAAAATAGCACCATTAAAATAGGAATCTGGTAAAACAAGCCAATATCATAAAAATGAACAAAAGGAAGGATAATTCCTTACAAAAACATTCCAGAAAGAGAAAAAGAACAGAAGACAAAATTTCACACATATTAAACAACCATGAAACAGAAGGAAACTGTACGCCAACCTTCCAGACAGAATTAATTCCATTCATACAAGCATTTGAGGATATAAGACCTGCCTTGAATTAGAATATTATTTAAAATTTTAAACTCAGAAATGGGCTTAGAAAAAAGTCTGAAGTAATGATTTGATATCCAGCTCAGCTGATCCTTCACAAGTATCACAGCTTATAGAAAAGCAGACAGGAACTTAGGAAATTACGTACCCATCAGCCCTTCCTGAGGACTCCACTAGAGCAACGGTCTGCAAACTATGGCCCATTGGCTGAAATATTTACTATATGGCTCTTTACAGAAAACGCTTGCTAACTTATATTCTAAAGGATAAATTGGGATTGTGATTCCACAGGTAATGACAGGAAAATCTTCCCTACGACATCTGATGGCGAGCATTTGGTATTTAATACTAAAATAAAGGTGGAGCAAGGAAAACGACTAATGTGCATTTATTTTATATTGTGGAGAAAAGAAATAGTGCAAGTAAAATAAGAGAAGTGAGAGAGATAGAAAAAAAAAAAAGAAGAGAAACTTTTTTTTTTCATAAGACAGTAGACGAGTGTTAAAAGGAGATTGGGGGTTAAAAACAAACTAGTGGACCAGATAGTAAAATGTTCAATAAGAAAGCAGGTGCTAAAAATAATTTTTTTTAACGACAAAGTTTACATGCCAACGTTAAAACTGAAAATTCACAGTGAAGATATAATACTTAGGAATATTTATACACCAAATAACATAGCAACCACCTTTGTAATGCCAAAAGGTATGGAGACATGGAAGCACAGTAATAATAAGAGATTTAATACGTGGCAAGTCTCAGTACAAGGCAACTCCAGTGGTACAATAAAGAGACGCATACCGAAAATGTAAACAACACAATTAATAAGATACATTGTGTGTTTGTATACACACAGGCATACGTACACACACATAAATCTATACCTTGGAAATAAAGAATATACCACCTTGTCAAAAGCTGATGGCACGTTAACAAAACGTGATCATAATTACCTCACATTGAAGACCTCACTAATTTCCATAAAGTAGAAATATTACAACCAACCCTCTGCAATCAAGATGCAACGAAAGTAGAACTCACCAACACAAATTGAAAGCAGAAAGGATCTTCTACCTGGAAAAAATGTTAAGCCTTCTATTAAGCAAACGTTGAGATAAAGAGGAGATACAAACTGAAGTTACAGAAATATTTAAGAAGAGTGACAATGAGAGCTTACATATGAGAATCTGTAGAAGATATTTAAAGCACTGATTGGAAGCAGATTCAGAGCACTAAATACTCTCATCAGTGAAAATGAATGCATAAAATTAAATAAAGTAAAGCATTGCCTCAAAAATCTAATAAAAGAACAACCCGGGAAACCAAAATAAACACAAATAAAGAAATAACATTAAAGACAGAAATTGCCGGGTTTAGTGGCTCACACCTGTAATCCAACCACTTTGAGAGGCTGAGACGGGAGGGGATCTCTTGAGGCCAGGAGTTTGAGACCAGCCTGGGCAACATAGGGAGACCCTGCCTCTACAGTAATAATAATAATAATAATAATAATAATAATAATAATAATAATAATAATTCTGCACAGCAAAAGAAACTACCATCAGAGTGAACAGGCAACCTACCGAACGGGAGAAAATTTTTGCAATCTACTCATCTGACAAAGGGCTAATATCCAGAATCTACAAAGAACTCAAACAAATTTACAAGAAAAAAACAAACAACCCCATCAAAAAGTGGGCAAAGGATATGAACAGACATTTCTCAAAAGAAGGCATTCATACAGCCAACAGACCCATGAAAAAATGCTCATCATCACTGGCCATCAGAGAAATGCAAATCAAAACGTCAATGAGATACCATCTCACACCAGTTAGAATGGCAATCATTAAAAAGTCAGGAAACAACAGGTGCTGGAGAGGATGTGGAGAAACAGGAACACTTTTACACTGTTGGTGGGATTGTAAACTAGTTCAACCATTATGGAAAACAGCATGGCAATTCCTCAAGGATCTAGATCTAGATGTACCATATGACCCAGCCATCCCACTACTGGGTATATACCCAAAGGATTATAAATCATGCTGCTATAAAGACACATGCACACGTATGTTTATTGCGGCACTATTCACAATAGCAAAGTCTTGGAATCAACCCAAATGTCCATCTGTGACAGACTGGATTAAGAAAATGTGGCACATGTACACCATGGAATATTATGCAGCCATAAAAAAGGATGAGTTTGCCTCCTTTGTAGGGACATGGATGCAGCTGGAAACCATCATTCTTAGCAAACTATCACAAGAACAAAAAACCAAACACCGCATGTTCTCACTCACAGGTAGGAACTGAACAATGACATCACTTGGACTCGGGAAGGGGAACATCACACATCGGGGCATATCATGGAGGGGGAGAGGGGAGGGATTGCATTGGGAGTTATACCTGATATAAATGACGAATTGATGGGTGCTGACGAGTTGATGGGTGCAGCACACCAACATGGCACAAGTATACATATGTAACAAACCTGCACGTTATGCACATGTACCCTAGAACTTAAAGTATAACAATAAAAATAAATAAATAAATAAATACAATAATAATTCATTAGCTAGGCATGATGGAACATGCCTGTCGTCCTACTTACTGAGGAGGTGGAGGTGGGAAGATTGCTTGAGCCCAAGAGCTCAAGGCTGCAGTGAGCTATGATCACAACGCTGCACTCCAGACTGAGTCATCCAGGGAGACTCGGTTACTAAAATGAATGAATGAATGAATGAATGAATGAATAAATAAATAAGCAGACATTAATAAGATACACAGTAGAAAAACAATGTGTGTGCATTTATTAAATCAAAATCCTGTTTTTTTAATTGGACAAACTCACTAGCTAGACTAATGAAGGAAGAAAGGGAGAGAACACAAATATGCAAAATAATAAATGACAAATGGTAATCATTTAAACAGAAAAGATTAGGTGACTTTTCAAACCTGTATATAAAGAAATTAAAAATACACATAAAATAATTTCCTAGGAAAATACAGATTATCAAGATTTTTACTCTAATGCTGGAAGGCTTAAATTGGCCAATTTTCACAGAAAAAAAAAATATAGAAAAAGTTATTAAGGAATAACTCCCAAGTAGCACCTGGCTCAGATGCTACTACAGGTGAATTCTACTAAACCGTCAAAGATCAGATAGTACCAGAGTGCCAATGCTCTATAAATTATTCCACAGCATTATAAAGGAAATTTTCATAACTCCCTTTACGAAGCAAGTGTGACATGGGTAGATAAGTGTAGATGCAAAAATGCTAGATAAAATATTAGCAAACAACATCCAACAACACATTTAAAAAATCATAATATGCTTTGGCAAAGTGGGATTTATCCCATCAATACAGATTGGTTCAATATTAGAAAGTACCTTGATATCATCCACCATATTAATACACCTAAAGACAAATATCATATGGTTATCACCACAGATGTTGAAAAACCTTTGGAAAAATTCAATACCTCTTTCTGTTAAAAAACAGAAGAGCCTTAAGAAAATAGGGACCACGGGATGCTTTCTTAACATGATAAAACATATATACCTAAGTCCTAATGCTAGCAACTTACTTAATGGGGTTGCGGAGGGACACTCAAAGTTTTCCCCTGGGATCAGGAACAAGGAAAGCATGCCTACTACCTCACACCTATTCAATCTTGTATTACAAGTATTAGTCAATTGACTAGAGAAATCGATCATTTTCCTAGGAATGAATAAGAAGAACTAAAAAGCACAGCAAAGGAAACGATCAAGAAAATGAAATGGCAACTTACACATTGGGAAACAATATACCTGCAAACCACATATATGAACAAGGGGTTAATATCCAATTTTTGTAAGGAAATCACACAACTCCACAGCAGAAAAACAATCAAATTTAATCAATGGGCAAAGGACCTGAAGAGACATTTCTCCAAAGAAGACCTACATAATGACTAACAGGTATATGAAAAAGTGCTCAACATCATTAATCATCAGGAAAATGCAGATAAAAGCTACTATGAGGCAACACCATACAACCATTAGGATAGCTATTATCAAAAAGTCAAGAGATGGCAAACACTGCCGAGTCTGTGGAGAAAAGGGAACCCTTGTACACTGTTGATGGGAATGTAGATAGGGACAACCATTATGGAAAACAGTATGGAGGTACCTAATAGATTCCTTTTTCTGTTTTAGAAATAAAATGGTAGTTCTAGATTTTTCTATTTTACAAAAATATATATATATATATGGTAGTGAAAACCAGAACTATCATACGACCCAACAACTCCTTTTTTGGGTATCTACTCAAAGGAAATAAAATAACCACCTTCTAAAAGTAGCTGATCTTTGAAAAGTATCTGAACTCCCACGTTCACTGCAGCATTAATCACAATAGCCAAGATATGGAAACATCCTAGGTGTCCATCAAGGGACGGACGGATACAGAAACTGTGTTGTATATATACACTTTAAAAAGGAGATCTTGCCATTTGCCAAAACATGGATGAATCTGGAGGCCATTATGCCATAACAATGAAATAATAGTGAAATAATCCAGATGCAGAAAGAGAAATATTGCATGATCTCACTTATATGTGGACTCTTAAAAATAAAAGTAAAAAAGCCGGGCGCGGTGGCTCAAGCCTGTAATCCCAGCACTTTGGGAGGCTGAGACGGGCGGATCACGAGGTCAGGAGATCGAGACCATCCTGGCTAACACGGTGAAACCCCATCTCTACTAAAAAAATACAAAAATAGGCTGGCGAGGTGGCGGGCGCCTGTAGTCCCAGCTACTCGGGAGGCTGAGGCAGGAGAATGGCGGGAACCCGGGAGGCGGAGTTTGCAGTGAGCTGAGATCTGGCCACTGCACTCCAGTCCGGGCGACAGAGCGAGACTCCGCCTCAAAAAAATAAATAAATAAATAAATAAATAAATAAATAAAAAAATAAAAGTAAAATAAAACTCAAATATACAGAGACACAGAATAAAGCAGTGGTTATCAGGGTCGGGGTGGGGCGGAGGGGATGGGAGGAGGAAAGGGGGAGATGTAGGTCAGAGGATACAAAGCAGCAGATATATAGGATGAAAGAGACTAGAGATCTCGTGCACAACATGCTGGAATCCAGTTTATACAATTGTACTATTAAATACGATGTGGGATTTCTGCTAAATGAATAGATTTTAGATACGATGTGGGATTTCTGCTAAATGAATAGATTTTAGCGCCTCCTGCTACCAAAACCAAAAATGGGTAACTAAGTGACATAATGGGTATGTTAATTTGTTCCACTATAGTAACTATTTTACTATCTATATGTGTCCCATAACACCATGTTGTATACCTTAGATATACACAATAAAACTTACTTTTTACAAAGAAAAGTAAAGCCATCTCTATGTGCAGACGATATTGTAGCATACCTGAAAAACCCTACAGAAACAATGATAAATCAACTGAACCAGTAAAAGAAGTCAGTAAGGTAGCAAAGTATAAAATTAACATACAAAAAAATCAGCAGTCTTTTAATACACACACAAAAAATAAGCAGCTGGAGGACACATTCACAGACAAGGCCCCATATACACTAGCAACAAGGATTAAAGTTTAGGAATAAACTTGGTAACAACATGTATACAAGAAAAATTGTAAAATATGCCTGAATGACACCACAGGAGACTTGGACAAATGGAAATACATTCGCTGTCTGAGACGGTCTGAATGTTTGTGTACCCCCAAAATTCCTATCTTGGAATCTTTACCCGCAAGGTGATACCATTAGGAGGTGGGGCCTTTTGAGAGGTGACTAGGTCATGAGGGTGGAGCCCTTATGAATGGGATTAGTTCTCTCATAAAAGAGGCTCCAGAGAGCTGCCTTGTCCCTTCCACCATGTTGAGGATACCATTAGAAAGCACCATCGATGAGGAAGAGGGCCCTCACCAGACACCAAATCAGCCAGCATCTTTATCTTGAACTTGTCAGTCTCCAGAATCGCAAGAAGTAAATTCCTGTTGTTTATAAACAACCTAGTCTACGGTATTCTGTAATAGCAGTCCAAACAGACTAAATCACTGTCCTAGATGGAATAATTCGCCATTAAAAAGATGTCAGTTCTTCCTCAACTGGCGTATAAATTTAATTCAGTCTCAAAAATGCCAGCACACATTTTTATGCATTTAGGCAAATTGATAATAAAGTTAATATACTTTTGGAAAACATGCAAGCATAGCCAGGAAACATGTGAAAAAGAAAATCTATGAGAGGGGACTTATGATACCAGCCAGAAAAGCACACTATAAAGCCTCTGTAATTACAACACTGTGGCACTAGTGCAAGAATAGACTAACAGCCCAGTGGACTAGAATAGAAAACTCAGAAATACAACCAAATCGTATGAAAGTTAGTACATGATAAAGATGGCACATAAACTCTCTAGGGCAAAGACGGACATTTAATAAACGGTCCTGGAACAACTGAGACATCTGGAAAAATAAAGGTAGATCCATATAACACAGCGTGCACAAGAATAAACTGCAAATGGGTTAGGGATCTAAACATAACAAATGAAACCATGTTAGTTCTTGAAGAAAACATGGCAGTGGTCGGGGAAGGGGGGTGGCTCACGCCTGTAATCCCAGCACTTTGGGAGGCTGAGGCGGGTGGATCGCCTGAGGTCAGGAGTTTGAGACCAGCCTGGCCAACATGGTGAAACCCCGTCTCTACTAAAAATACAAAAGTTAGCCGGGCAAGGTGGCGGGCACCTGTAATCCCAGCTACTCGGGAGGCTGAGACAGGAGAATTGCTTGAACCTGGAAGGCAGAGGTTGCAGTGAGCCGAGATCGCGCCACTGTACTCCAGCCTAGACTTCAGAGCGAGACCCCATATCAACCAAAGAAAAGAAAGAAAAAGAAAAGAAAAGAAAAGAAAAGAAAAGAAAAGAAAAGAAAAGAA
>NC_045445.1:51624460-51658466 GCF_002776525.5 Piliocolobus tephrosceles
AAAAGAAAAGAAAAGAAAAGAAAAGAAAAGAAAAGAAAAGAAAAGAAAAGAAAACACGGCAGAACCCCAGTGTAGGGAAAGGCTTTCTAACTAAGATTCAAATTCCGGAGGCAATGAAAGAAGACAATAATCTATCGATTTGACCACATAAGGATAAATGAAAGTGATGCAAATGCATCATAAATAAATCAAAGAGCAACTGACGAATTGGTATAAAGTACTTGCAGCATATATCGCAGACAACTGGATAATATTCCAAATATATAGAGAACTCTTAAACATTGAGGGATGAAGGACCACAGCAGCAATAAAAATATGGGGGAAATATATGAACAGATAATTCCAACAAAAAGTATAAAAACAGTCCTCAACATATGATAAGTGTCAAAACTTACTCATAGTTAGACAAAGGTATATCACAGAAACAGTGAGATACCATTTCTCACCTAACCTGTAGAAAAAAGTTTCAAAACTAAGGCGACGTGTTCTGTTAGCGAGGCTGTGGGCAAACTGTCATTCTCCTATATTGCTAATGGAAACGAAAACCAGTACAATCCTTCTGGAGAGAAACTTGGAAATACCTGAGAAAACTACATGTGCACTTAACTTTTGGCCCAAAAATCCTACTAGTGGGAATATACCTTGAAGGTACATTTCTACCAATACAAAAAAAAAAAAAAAATCATGTCCAGGTTTATTCACGGGAGCAATGTCTGTAACTGTAAAATCTTGGAAGGAATTTAAAAGCCCACACAGGCCAGGCACCACGGCTCATGCCTGTAATCTCAGCACTTGAGAGACCAAGGCAGGAGGATCACTGGAGGCCAAGAGATTCAGACCAGTCTGGGCAACATAGCAAGGCCCTGTATCTACAAAAAAAAAAAAAAAAAAAAAAAAAAAAAAAAGTCTTTAATCAGCCAGGCATGGTGGCACACACCTGTAGTCTTAGCCACTTGGGAGGCTGAGACAGTTGTGAATTGCTTGAGCCCAGGAGTTTGAGGTTACCATGAGCTATGATTGTGCCACTGCACTTCAGTCAGCCTGGATTATAGAGCGAGACCTGGTTTCTATATTAAAAACCAAATGCCCAAATGTAGGCGAGTGGTTGAATAAACTATGTGTGGTACAGCCACACAATGGAGTACAGTGCAGCTGTAAAAAAGGAACGATGAAGATCTCTGTGAAACAATACGGAGTGATTTCCAAGAATGCTGTTAAGTAGGAAAGGCAAAGTGCAAAGGAACATGTGGGGTATGCTATCCTTTCTGTAAGAAGAGAATATAAGAAAACGTGTATGTATTTGCTCATTTGGGCAAAATCATTACAGGAAAATTTAAACCGGAAACCGAAGGGATAAATGAGTATCTTAACCACCCTGAAGGAGAGAGGAAGAAAAGATCTAAGATACATAACTTTGGATAGCAGTATTTTGACTATATCCTCTAAGGCCAAAGACAAAAACAACTGTACAAAAATATAAGTTATTAATATGTTTGCAACAGGGGCATTTGTTAGCAATTCAGATGCTACTTTATGTATCTACTGACCAGAAATAAACAGGTATATAAACTATTTGATAATGAAAGCCAGGTCGGAGAACGAATCGACCAGTAAGTCTAGAATGACTGGAATTGAAAGTATCAATACAAGCTCCTGGCTTTTAATAGCTATACATACAGATAGATACCAAAATAAATGTACATGTGTCTATAGGCATGGGTATATACATACATTATTTCCTACCCCTTTCCATAGAGAGAGAGCCTTAGCGGCAACGAAACGCCATTAATAATGAACGCACGCCGAGATACTGGTTGGTAAATGTCATTCCCCAAGAAAGGGAACCAAGGCTCCTTGTAGAAGTTGTTTTAATCCAGGGCTATAAGGGGTGTGCGTGTGAGGCAAGGGGGGCACGCACATGATGAATCTGAACATCTTATAGTGCCGGAAAAAGGTACCAAAAAAGGATAGGGTCATATCAAAAGACCACAGAACCAACCAAAATGAGCTCCCAACGGCCAAGGCTAGAACAGTTCAAGGAACAAAATAATGATATAATTAGATTAAATTTTTATTTTATTTTATTTCAAGTTCCGGGATACAAGTGCAGGATGTGCAGGTTCATTACACAGGTAAACCTGCGCCCTGGTGGTTTGCTGCACCCATTAACCCATCACCTAGGTATTAAGCCCGGCATGTATAACATAATTATTCAAGAGCCCATACTGAGATAAATAAATTGAAGAAATAAATAAATGAGGGAGTAAAGATAGCTCTTCCTTACAGAAGAATTCCAGTTAAAAAATGTAGCAGAAATTAGGACAACAGAAAATCACCATTAGGTAATATTTGCTGTAGGCAAGATCCCTAGACAGATTTTAACAGTAGTGGGTCAAAGTCTGCAAAGAAGCAGGAATATAAGAAGATCTATTGTGTTTCTTCTTAAAGAACTTTTCATACTATGTTTATTACTAACAAAGAAGAAAATAGTAGCATTACACTGGGGCAACATAACTCCCACCACTTTAACCAAGTGATCAAGGTGAGCACCACCAGTAACACAACTTATGGATGTCATGTACCCGATATGATCCACACAGAAGGGAACAAAATCACATTTGCGGTAATGTGGCATAAGACCTAAAATTAGAGGCCCAATTAGATGGATGCCTTGACATCTGGGGAAGAACAGGAGGACCCTGAATGGCCTCACCACAGGTTATCTTCCCTATTGGGTTCCCAGGGAGAAAGGCCTCCTAGCCAAAGTACCCTCCTTATTATCGTGTTGAACAGACACATTGCCTGCTTATCTCTGGGTGGCATGTTTCAGGTCCCCACCAGCCTGCAGAATTATTTAAACAAGCCAATCGTCCTCCCCTGAACCAACGATCACTTCATCCTCTGGTTACTACAAAGACTTCCCCCTGAAAGCCCCTGCTTGTACACTCTCTTCCAGAGTGTGACACTGTGTGGCTCTACCTGGCGTGAGGTGCCCTCCTCTCTCCGGCTGTGAGTAAATGTGACTAATAAATTGCTGTGGATTCCGTCTGTCCAGTATAGGGTCCCATGTGTTCAGCCACCCCCATAACACTAGGGTGGGAATCCCTCCCTCACCACTGGGAAAGGGAGGAGAATGAAACAGGTGTGCATGCTACAAATGCACAACTTCAATCTAATCCTAAGAAAACATGAGACAAACACAAATTGAGAGACATTCCACAAAACACCTGACTGGTATCTCCGAAAGTGTCAGGGCTGTGAAAGATCAATAAAGATTGAGGAAATGTCAGCCTGGAGGATTCTAAGGAGAAATGAGGACCAAATGCAATGAAGTGTCCTGGATAAGATCCTAGAATAGAAAAAGGACATCAGTGAGATAACTGGTGAAAATCACATAAAATCTGTAGATTAGCTAATAGTTATAACATCAACGTTGTATAATATGTAATGTTATATAAATGTATATAATTATACATTTATATACATGTATAATTATATGTATACATATATGTATATGCATATATGCATATATAATTACAATTATACAACGTTATATAAATGTAATAACATCAATGTTAACTTTTGGTAATTAGCATCGATGTAGTAATGTTAATTAGTACATCAATGTACTGTAGTAATTAGTTTTGGTAATTTTTCTATGGTTGTATAAGATGTTAACATTACGGAAATCCAGGCAAGGGCTCTCCGTATAATCATTTTTGTAACTTTTCTGTAAGTCTAAAATTATTTCAGAGTAAAGAATTTTAAAAGACAAAATCAGTGGCTAAAGGGCTGGCAACCTATAAACCACGCTGCTTAACAGTAACCAACTGAAACATAGCTAGAAGGATGCATACAAAGAGGGATACATGCTCATACCACATCATTCATTAAAAAGATTATAAGAGATGAAAGGCCAGTCATCTTCAACACATAGGTGAATATGTATTTACTCTTCAAATGAGGAAAGCATTTTTAAGCATAAAAGGCATGAAATACAATAGAAAGAAAAATATCTACACAATCCAATATTTACAATTTAAAGCCCACTATATCAAAATTAACCGTAAACAAAACTAAGATGCAAAAGAGAAATACAACTTTTTGAAGAAGAGAAAATCTGCCTGAGGAATTGTAAAGAGAGAGCATGAAGTGATTAGCCATACAATTGAAGCTAATCACACGTGAGGGTAAGGGATATATAGAGAGTAGAGCGGAGCGTGGACCACGGAGAAATCCAGCTGGATTTGCCTTTCCTATTAATCCCTAAACCTTGACCCTAGGTAATGTAGGCCAGAATAGGCCTAATTTATAGAAAATTTATAGAAGGGCCGGGCGCGGTGGCTCACGCCTGTAATCCCAGCACTTTGGGAGGCCGAGGTGGGCAGATCACCTGGGGTCGGGAGTTGGAGACCAGCCTAACCAATATGAAGAAACCCCCTCTCTACTAAAAAGACAAAAATTAGTCTGGCATGATGGCGCGTGCCTGCAATCCCAGGTACTTGGGAGGTTGAGGCAGGAGAATCGCTTGAACCCGGAAGGTGGAGGTTGTGGTGAGCCGAGATCGCGACATCACGCTCCGACCTGGGCAACGAGAGCCAAACTCCGTCTCAAAAAGAAAAGAAAAGAAAATTTATAGAAAAGATATTGTTGTAATTTACCTAACTGGAAGAAGACTTGGAACCAACCTGGGAGCTACACTTCCTCTCAGAATCTTGCCACAAACAAGACGCAATCTGGTGAGTGGCGCCCAGCCTCTTAAGCGTTCCTTCTCGAAGCAGTGGGGAGAGGACTTCAATTGGCTCAGCTTGGTCAGGTGACATCCTTTGGCCAATCAGCTCCATACCAGGAGGCGGAGCCAGGTTCCTGTCCCTCCCTCTCCTGGAGCTGGTGGGACGGGGACCAGGGAAGGAGATGGGGGAGAAAGCAAGGGCGGGAAAGCGGGAGGGGCGGGAAGGATTGTGGGACAAGGGGGTGGGAGTGTGTGAGGTGGAAAGGGAGGGGTGTTCTGATTATAAGCCTGCCCCACGCAGTGATTTCGTCTTAGGTGAAAAGTGAGGCACAATTCCATTGTGTACGGCCTGGGTACTGGCCAGCCAGGGTTTCTTTTCTTTCTTTCCCTTTCTTTTTTTCTTTTTCCTCCCCTCCCCTCCTCCCCCTCCCCTCCCCTCCCCTGCCCTCCCCTCCCCAGTCCTCTTTTGAGATGGATTCTCTCTCTGTTGCCCAGGCTGGAGTGCATTGGCGGGATCCCATCTAATGCAACCTCTGCCTCCCGGGTTCAAGCGATTCTGCTACATCAGCCTCCCGAGTAGCTGGTATTACAGGCGCCTGCCACCATGCCCAGCTAGTTTTTCTATTCTCAGTGGAGACGGGGTTTTACCATGTTAGCCAGGATGGTCTCGCTCTCTTGACCTCGTAATCTGCCCGACTCGGCCTCCCAGAGTGCTGGGATTACAGGCGTGAGCCACCGCGCCCGGCCCCAGCGAAGGTTTCTACCAGGCCATGTCTCAACACAGGCAATTAAAAGCTCAAATTTAGTGGACGTGTAGCAGGAGATGTTTACTTTAAAAACCCGTGGCCACTTGATGGCAAAAGGCTGTCAGATATTAGTGTCTCTGGTTCTCTGATATATTAAAGAAGGAACTGAGTCCGGACCCAAGATAGGAAAAATGTGTTGTTCTCTGCAGTGAAGCCAATAGAGCATTTACATTGATGCCTGGCAAAGGCGGCACAAAGGAGAAAACTTCCACTCATCTAATGATACTATCAATTGCAAGGCAGCCAGTATTTGTTTGAATGTCCAACCAACCCTCAGGCCACACTCCTGATTCCACTTCTTCCCTATTTGATTTTCCCCCCACAGTCGTCTTCTGGAATACAATATATTTTACTCATATGCTGTTTTTGGTTTTTATTGTCTGTCTCACATGGTGGAAAAACACAAATTCCAGAAGGGCGAATATCTTTGCCTATTGCTCATTAATGTATCCTAAGTGCCTGTATCACTGCCTGCTTCAGTGGATGCTTTGAATGAATAAATGGATTTTTCTCCAGCCACACTAGCCTCCTTTTTGTTGCTCTAAAACTAGCTCAGCAAGCATACTCCCATACCATTATGTGTTTTTCTGTAACAGCCTGGCCTTCGATATCAATATAGCTACCTTCCTTACTTAGTGTACATCTCTGATGACCTTATCAGACATGTGGTACTTTTCTTCATGACAGTTAGCATGTCACTGTGTTGTTTTTATGTTTTGCTTTGTTGTTTTCTTTTACTCTAATTACAGGTAAAGAAGCAGTTCAGCTATATCTGTTTTAATTTTTGCAGTACAGTGTCATCTTTCAGTAGATGGGGTAATGGGCATCAGATATCTTAGGATTCAATCCATGGCATTACCACTTTGTAGCTAAATAACCTTGGCCAGGTAAACTCTTCCAAACTTTTATTATACATCTTTAAACTGGGAATAGTAATAAATTCAACCTCATAAGGCTGTGATGACATTTCATTAAGATAGTCCACATTCAGTCATGCACCGCATAATGAATTTTTGTTCAGTGACAGGCCACATATATGATGGTGGTCCCATCATATCGTAAGGTGATAGGTGCAGATTCCTGTTCTGATACCATCCTAACAAGCTAGATTGCTGGTTCACCTTGCCTCTTCACAGATGGCTGGGGTGGGAGCTGAATTTTTACCCCAGCCCCCGTGAGAACATTTCCAATAAAAAAGGGGGCACCAATTCACAACACTTTGTTACCTCAGAGGTGGGGTGGGGGAGTATAGACACAGTTCTTTGCTAGGCTTCAGGGAAAGGGGAACTGGATGGCTGACTCAACGTATTGTTGCTGCAGTGTGGTGGGACAGAAGCCCAGGTCCCCACTGGTCTCTGAGAACATCAGGGGAAGAAGGGGGAAAGGAGACTGCCAACAAACCCTGCCTCCCAGCACCTGATTCCATCTTGATGATGGGTGGACGCGGAGGCACAGCTCTCCATAGGGCCTAGCTTGCAGAGAATGCCTGAGGGGAAAAGCAGAGTGTCGATTAGCCCCACCTCACACCACTTCATTGAGTTTGGATGAGTGTAAAGGTTCAATTTTCCACTGGGTATCACTGACACCAGAGATGGGGATAAATGGAATGCTTACTAGTCCCAACTTGGACTGCCTTGTTCCGTGTTATTGATGTCAGGTGAAGGTGAAGGCTCATCTTGCTTCTGGACACCACTGACACTACCCTGACAGGTAAATTGGATCATCACCATCTGCTTCAGAGAGGCAGGATAGAAGACAAGTTTCCTTCTTGTTCCCTGAAACCTCGGGGGGTGGGGGAGGTAAGGTTTTTCCATTGCTGTTTGTCTAGTGTAGGGGAGGGGAATCTGTCACAAAAGTTTTTCAGTCTTTAGATCACGCTTTTTCTGGTCTTTCGGCAGAGGAAATAGGCTTTTCTTGGAGCTTTGTGTCTGCCATTGTTGGTGGTTCTGGACTGTGGGCTTCTGCAGTACCCTGTCTGGGATATTGGGTGGAATTAGAAAAAACAAGGGAATGCGCTGCCTGTGTTCTTGCTCGAGTCCTGAGAGCGCGAGTCAGTCTGCTTTCCCCTTTCCATGTTTCAGAGTTCCCTTTGCTGGTTTGCTGTTACATTCAGGGTGTTCTGATGTAGAGGGACCTTCTGGGAGGAAAGGGCAAACTCCAGCTTGGCCAGAACTGGAGGTCTCTAGGATGTTTATTTTTGAGAATTTTATTTTGACGTCTCTTGTGGGCCTACCAAGATCTGACCATCTCGTGATCTTCTATTAGTTGGAGAGCAAGCGGTTTCTCGATTGGTAGATGTAATCATAAACTTGCCTTTGTGATCTTTTTCGTCTCCCTGCACTTCCTCATTTCTGAACTCCTATGACTCATGATGCATTCCCGATAAAATCTGCCATATTAAATTCATTTTCTAGCCTGTCATGTTTCCAAGTATGCCTATTTAACTCTCTGAGACATATTTATTTACTTACTTATTTTTTAATATTTGTTTCTCTCAGCAGTGACCAAACACTAGTTGCAAACTGGTAAGTTTTCCTTACACAAGATTTGTTTTACAAGTCAGAGTCTGAAAGGTCTGGCCTGACTGGTGGATGGAATCTATATGAAAGAAAAGGACATCTTTATGGAAGATACTGGTAAACTTTTTTGTCAGCTTAGAGCCTGTTGTCCTGGCTTTGCTCAGAAGGTTCGACACTGAAAGACTGTGAAACCTTCTGAATGTGAAATAGTGTATTGGAAGTGTTTCTTTGTTTAATTAATTCCACAGGTTGGGGGTCATGACATTCTAAAGTAAATATGAAAGGAGACTATTTTCTGAAGAATAGAAAAGGCACGTATTAAAATCATTACACTGACCAAGTATCCACTCTCAGGCATCTTCTTACAGTGACTTCTTAATACAGGCCAATATCTCTGATGAATATCAATGCAAAAATCCTCAATTAAACACTAGCAAACCCAACTCAACAATACATCAGAAAGATCTTTCATCATGACCAGGTGGGATTTATCCCTGGGATGCGAGGATGGTTCAACATACGCAACTCAATCAATGTGACACATCACATCAACAGAATGAAAGATAAAAACCATATGATTATTTCGACTGATGCTGAAAAAGCATTTGACAAAATTCAGCATTCCTTCCCGATAAAATTCCTCAACAAACTGGGTATGGAAGGAACATACCTCAACATAATAAAAGCCATATACAACAGACTGACAGCTAGTATCATACTGAATGGGGAAAAAGTGAAAGCCTTTCCTCTAAGATCTGAAACATGACAAGGATGCCCACATTCACCACTGTTATTCAACACTGTACGGGAAGTCTGAAGTCTTTGCTAGAGTAATCAGATAAGAGAAAGAAGTAAAGAGCATCCACACTGGAAAGGAAGAAGCCAAATTATCTTTGTTTGCTGATGATATGATCTTATATTTAGAAAAACCTTAAGACTCTACCAGAAAAACTATTAGAACTGATCAACCAATTCAGTAAAGTTGCAGGATACAAAATCAACCTGCAAAACTCACTAGCATTTATATATGCCAATAGCGAACATCCTGAAAAAGAAATCAAAATTAATCTCACTTACGATAGACACAAATAAAATTAAATACCTCGGAATTAACAGAAGAAGTGAAAGATCTCCACAATGGAAACTATAAGACATTCATGAAAGAAATTGAAGAGGACACAATAATGGAAAGTTATTCCACGTTCATGGATTGGAAGAATCAATGTTGTTTAAATGTCCATAATACCCAAAGCAATCCACAGATTCGATGCAATCCCTACAAAAGCACCAGTGACATTCTTTACAGAAATAGGAAAAGCAATCCGAAAATGTATATAGTACCACAAAAGACCCAGAATAGTCAAAGCTATCCTGAGCAAAAAAGAACAACCCTGGAGGAATCACATTACCTGACTTCGAATTATACTACAGAGCTATAGTAACCAAATCAGCAAGGTACTGGCATTAAAACAGACCCATAGACCAGTGGGACAGAATGGGCAACCCAGGAACAAATCCACACACCTACAGTGAACTCATTTTTGACAGAGGTGCCAAGAACATACATTGGGAAAAGGACAATCTCTTCAATAAATGGTGCTGGTGCTGGGAAAACTGGGTATCCCTATAGAGAAGAATGAAACCTGACCATTATCTCTCATCCTATATCAAAATCAAATCAGAATGGATTAAAGACGTAAATCTGAGACGTCAGCCTATGAAACTACTACAAGAAAACACCGGGGAAATGCTCCAGAATACTGCTCTGGGCAAAAATTTCTGGAGTAATACCCGAGAAGCGCTGGCACCCAGAGCAAAAATGGACAAATGGGATCACACACGACTAGTTAAAAAGCTTCTGCACAGCAAAGGAAACAACCACCAAAGCGAAGACACAACCCACAAAAAGGGAAAGAATATTTGCAAACTACCCATCTGACAAGGGATTAATTACCAGTATAATATATAAGGAGCTCAAACAACTGTATTGGAGAAAAATCTAATAATCCGGTTAGAGAATGCGCAAAAGATTTGAATACACATTTCTCAAAAGAAGACGTGCAAATGGCAAACAGGCAGATGAAGAGGTGCTCAGTATCACTGATCTTCAGAGCAATGCAAATCACACCCACAATGAGAAGTCATCGTCTCACCCCAGTTAAAATGGCTTATATCCAAAAGACAGGCAATAACAAATGCTGATGAGGGTGTGGAGGAAAGGGAACCCTCATACACTGTTGGTTGGGAATCAAATTAGTACAACGACTGTGGAGAACACTTTGCAGGTTCCTCAAAAATCTAAAAATTGAGCTACCGTATGATCCACCAATCCAACTGCTGAGTGCATACCCAAAAGAAAGGAAATCAGTATATGGAAGAGATATATGCACTCCTGTTTGTTGCAGCGCTGTTTACAATAGCAACATGTGGAAGCAATCTAAGTGTCCTTCAACAGATGAGTGCATAAAGAAAATGTGCTACATATACCCAATGCAGTACTATTCAGTTGTAAAAAGAATGAGATCCAGTCATCTGCAACAACGTGGATGGAATTGGAGATCTTTATGTTGAGTGAAATAAGCCAGGCACAGATAGACAAACGTCGCATGTTCTCACTTATTTGTAGGACCTGAAAATCAAAACAATTGATCTCGTGGACATAGAGAGTAGAAGGATGGTTACCAGAGGCTGGGAAGGGTAGTGTGGAGGCAGCGGGTAGGTGGGGATGGTTAATGGATACAAAAAAATATAGAAAGAACGAATCAGGTAGGATATCACAGCATTTTGTATAAAGTCAATAATAGTTGAATTGTACATTTTAAAGTACCTAAGAAGGTGTAGATTGTTTGTAACACACATGACAAATGCTTGAGGGGATGTGATGTGATTAGTACACATTGCATGCCTGTTCCAACATATCTCATGTACCCCATAAATATATACACCTACCATGTACCCACAAAAATGTAAAAATGAAAAAAATTTAAAAAACTTCAGACTAATGAACTAGGATATCCGGCAGTAAAAATAACTAAACAGCAAAACATTCAAGGTACTGTGTGACTTTGTTCGACCACTCAGGCAAAAATGAGAGGAGAGAGAAATGCTTTAAAGATGGAATTTGTAAATTAAAAGATAGGAAGAAGGTATATATGTTGAAAAATTTCACCCTAGCCATGTAAAGAATGAAGAAGCGTGTTTAGGAGTGCAAACTAAAGACATGGCCAAGTGACCACTTTGCTAATGAGATTACCATGGATAGAAGGGAAACGGGTGCTATTCAGTAAGACAAAGACCACTGAAGAAAGGCCCTGACGAGATTTCAGAGTTTTCCAGGCTGCTCCTCCAATCACATGTCCAGGGCACAATGCAATGCGAAGGCAAAGTTTCCAGAGAGACGCCCACGGGACCTCAACATCTGCTGCCCCGTGCTGCTTTAAGTGTCTGCTCCCCGCACCTTCGTGCAGCACTCCTCGGCTGTCCCAGCAATAGTTCAAGGGGAGGCTGCGTGCTGAACAGGCTGCCGGTCTGGAAGGCTCAAGCAGTGGACCTTGGCGGCAACCAAATGGTGCTCATTCTGCAGGTGCACAGTGTTGACGAGCTATGGGTCTGTGATGGCCTCCACCTAGATTTCGCAGAATGCTGCAGACAGCCTGAGGACCCATGTAGAGACCTGCCACAAGGGCAGAGCTGCCAGAGAGAGTCCCCACCAGGCCAGTACCTGGTGGAGCTGTGGGAACAAGTCAGTTGCAGAGAGTCCCAATTTGGGTAATGTCTAGTAGAGGCGTGGGAGCTGGATTGCTACTAGGATCCCAGAATTTCAGAGCTACTGGCATTTAATGATACCCTGGGAGAGCTGGAGGAATAAGACTCCAACCTGTGAGAGCTGCTGGGTGGACTGAGCCTAGCAAAGCCATAGAGGCATGGCTGCCTGAGAATCTGGGGGCCCAATCCCTGCCTCAGTGTGCCCAGAAGGCAGAACTTGAACATTATTCTCAAGCCTCAAAATTTAATGTTGTTTGTTCTGACGGGTTTTGGACTTTCTTAGGATCAATTATGCCTTTTCTCTGGCCTATCTCTCCCTCTTGGAATGAGAATGCCTATCCTACGCCTGTCCCACCACTGTATTTTTGGAATAGACAACTTGTTTTGATTTCACAGACTCACAGCTAGAGGAAATTTGCCTCAGTCTGGATCCTGCCTTGAGTCTCACCCATCTCTAATTTAGATGAGACTCTGGACTTTGGGTGCTGGAGTGAGTTAAGACTTTGGGGCTACTGGGATAGAATTAATGTATTTTGCATGTGAGAAGGACATACATTCGGGGGGCCAGGGACAGAATGCAATGGTTGGTTTGAATGTGTCCCCAAAAGAGCATGTGTTGGAAACTTAATCCCCAGTGCAACACCTAATGGGAGGTGTTTAGGTCATGAGGGTTGTACCTTCATGAATGGATTAATACCAATTATAAAAGGGCTTGAGTCTATGAGTTTGATCTCTTGCTTTCTCTCACTTGTGCACTCTAGCCCTCCCACCCTCTGCCATTGGATGACACAGAAAGAAGGCTCTCATCAGATGCAAGACCCCCACCTTGGACTTCCCAGCCTCCAGAACTGTAAGATATAAATTGCTGTTCTTTATAAATCACCCAGTGATATGGTTTGGCTCTGTGTCACCACCCAAGTCTCAACTTGAATTGCAATCCTCACGTGTGGAGGGAGGGACCTGGTGGGAAGTGACTGGATCATGGGGGCGGTTTTCCCCGTGCTGTTCTCATGACAGTGAAGGAGTTCTCGCGAGAGCTGATGGTTTTAAAGTGTGGCACTTCCTTGCTCTCTCTCTCTCACCTGCCACCATGTAAGACATGCCTTGCTTCCCCTTCGCCTTCTCCCATGATTGTAAGTTTCCTGAGGCCTCCCCAGCTATGCAGAACTGTGAGTCAATTGAACCTTTTCTGTTTATAATTTACCCAGTCTCAGGTAGTATTTTTATAGCAGTGTGAGAACAGACTAACATACTGTACAGTGTTGGGTGTTCTCTTATAACAGCACAAAATGGACTAAGACAGGTATCTCAGGGTTCACTTTGCCCTCATCCTCAGGACAATGGAAAGCACTCAGCCTGGGCCCTTGCCACCTACCACCTCTAACTGAAAGTGAGTCTGCTGGGTGTCCTGTGGGTTGGAGTGGGAGAGGGGGCCCAGAACCCTTCATGCCCTGTGAGATCCTGAGGCCAAGGATTGGCACTGACCAATTCACCCATGGTGTGGCATGTGGGAAGTGACCTGTCACCACTGTCTTCACATGGTGTTTGTGAGGAGAATCTGTGAGATCTGGAGCTGGGGTTCAGAGAAAATTGAGGGGATCTGTCAAACAAGGCAAGAGTAGGCCTCAGACCATTTTGTCAGGGTCACATGAGCAAGGTGGAGTTTTCAAAATAAGTCCTTTCCTGAAGGGCATAGTGAGGAGAGCCCTAGGAGCCAGAAGAGACTCTACTTCCTGTTCTTAGTGCCCCCTGAGTTTGCTACTAACACCCAGGGAGCTGTTTCCAATTGAGTCACCCCTGCAGAGCAAGCTAACTATAGTCAGGAGACCTGGAACCCAGGTACTTGTAGCTACGGACATGGGGGAACTCTGAGGGCCTGCTGCATGCCAGGTTCTGTGCTTGCTGCATTACATTACATTTTCTTCCTCCATGTGCTCCTCATAACAGGATTCTGATAGGCAGAATTACCAGCTTCTTGGCCTGTCTTAGGTTGCTGAAACTTAACGAGTTGCAGAAGCTTGTCAGGGTTCAGTCAGATGCTACATGAAATTGCCAGCATTAGAACTGAGCTCTATTGGATGGGCGTGATTTCACCATACATAGTTTTAATAAACTCTTGCTTATCACATATTCTTAAGGAAGGACAAAGTTACAAAAATATCTGAAAATAGCTGAATGACAGAAAAAAAAATTCAGTCCATCTCAGAGAAGGCATATTAGAGACAGACATGGAAAGTATAAAGGACATAGGAAAGATAATTTAGTGGCCACCGGAATGAGAGTAGAAAAAAAGAATCACACCTTTTCCTTTTAAAGAACTGAATGTACACAGATGCTATCTGTTTGTCAGAGTCAGATTATAACCCCAAAAGTCTCAGGACAGATCAGTTTGCAAGGGGAAGGGAGTGATAAAGGGGACTGATATGCAGTGCATCAACCAGAAATTTCTATAATTGTCCATCCCTTAAGAGCAATCCCTTCTTGTGTCTCTATGCCCCGAGAGAGGACACCCAACCCCTGAGAGGGCAGAAGATAAGTCCACACGTGAGAGTTTTAACATTCTAAATGATGGAATTGTAATATACAAATCACACACCTGCACAGGTAGGGGTAACTCCTAAGTCAAGAGTTATAATCTTTCTTTAAAAAAAAAAAAAAAACATAGCATGAACATTCTTCAAACAAAAATATATGTTTTTTTTTGTTAATTTGCTATTATGTATTCTCAAGTGTTTCTCTCAAGAAATTTTCCTAATTAAAAATACTAAACATTACAAATGTATATATTAGGAAGATGAAATCATTCTACATCTCCCATCTATATGATCCCATCACTGTGACCCATACATATTCAATGTAAAAAGATTGGTGTATATTTTTCAGATGTGTTTCTCTTTGGGTAAGATGTCTACCTACCTGTCATAGTCTGTTTTCTACTGCTATAATCAGAATACACAGGCTAGGCAATTTATAAAGAAGACAATTTTATTTGGCTCACTGTTCTGGTGGCTGGGAAGTCTCAAGAGCATGGCACCAGTATCTGGCAGGGGACATTGAAGGTGTCACATGGTGATAGGGTGTGTGAGACAAAGAGAAAATGGGGTTCGGACTTAGCCTTTCATCAGGAGCCCACTGTCATGGTAACTAACACACTCTCACAATAACGGCATTAATCCATTCATGAGGGCTCTGAACCTAATCTGTTCTGAAAGGTCCTACCTCTCAACATTGTTACAACAGCAATTAAGTTTCCACACATGAACTTTGAAGGACATATTCAAAGCATAGCACTACCTTAAATATATTTTTAAGTATTCGTTTGTAGGTTCTTTTTAAAATTTGCAATCACATAAATAATTTTCTTCAAATTGGCTTCATTACTTATTTGGACATCAGACTTTCATTTCTTCAATTAGTGTGGTTTTGTGGCAGGCCAAGTCTCACTAACACCGGCCTCCGTATCAACTGTTTCAGTTCTGACTCAGTGGGGAAGTTAAATATTAAAAGCTGAAAGAGCCAGTGCCCTCATCCAAAGGCTGGAATGTAACAAAAGCCCACCAAGAGTTTTGCCTAGGCCTTTCCTGGGCCTTAAAGCATGACAAGATAATGAAGGAATTCTTAACAGGAACCATTCAGGATTAAACGACTTTCACTGGGGGTCTGAAGAAACTCCCCAGGTCTCCACAAACAAGCTTTATTGGGGACTCCAGGAGACAAGATAAGGGTAATCACCCCAGCACAGGGACCCATTTAGATTAAGTAAATGTACTGAGGCTCCAGAAGAAGATCTTCAGGACTCAGATCTTAGTCATAGATTAGGAGAAGCTAATCACTTATGTCTTTCGATGAATGCACACTTACACATAGACATATAGCTTATAAGGTATGTAAGCTCTGGAAAACTTTGTAATTCTGAGTTGGTCTGGCGATAATTTCCAGGCCTTCTCCCTGTAACCGGTCACAGAAATAAAAACTCCCTTCTCTCCTAGTTCATCGGCATCTTGTTATTGGGACTCAAGAAAAAGCAGCCCGACCCTCGGTTTGATTCAGGGACAGTCTGACATGTGTCCATAGGTTTACTGGAAAATCATTTTGCTTTTTAGGCAAAGTATCTGTTGACATCTTTTGCCCCATTCTCTACTGATTAGCAAAAGTCCTTTGTGGTCAAGCATATTGGGATCAAAGTCTGTAATATTGTTCACAAATATTTACTCATGGCTTTTCACAGTTCTGGCGGTGCAAAAAAAGTATTAATTTATTCATTGATTTTTTAAATATAAAAATAATGCAACCCATGGTGGAAAACATAAAACTGAGCAATTGTGTTGTATCAACTACTCAACCACTGGAGATTCCAGCCTTCAAAGGCTTGAAGGCTTCAGAACACAATGGAAAAAAGCTTTAGACCTAATTCTATATTTGTGAACAATGGGGATAATTGAATGCGTGTTTGGCTTAAAAGTGATACCATGTATAGTGTCTCTGGTTTAAAGTAATTCTGTAAATGTTAATTTCCTTCCCTCCCTGGAGGTCATTTTCCTGTGCTGCTGCCTGAACTCCACACACCACCAATCCATGTGTCCCTATATCCAAGCCTCTAGAACTAAGGGGCAGGATTTCATCTCTATCGTCATCTTCGCTGTCAAGTGAGGGGGATGTTTCTGTACCTTGTGGGCATGATGTAGACACCAGGGTACTTAAAACTAGACCTGTGACCCTGGAAAAGCTTTTAGTTATATTACAAATTTATTTAGATAAATTAAGGCAAAATTTAAAAAGACATCCATCCACACCGCACCCCCCTCCCCGAAAGTCACATATAAAAATGTGAATTATTGAAAAAAATATTTGGAGCATATTTTGTGAGCAAATGCTTGGTATATAAATACATCTGACTACCTGAAAAAGTATTGTTCAAACTCTACAGTGAAATAATTCAGAGAAGAAGTATACATCACGATCAAATGTAAAGATAAAAGTAAAAAAAGCAATGAGATATATAAATATAAAGGCAAATTAAAGATTAGTGTGTGCATATATACTGAACCAGACTTTGAAGAGTATATATGCCCCTAAAAAACTAGCTTTACAATATCATACACATGGAAATATATCTAGAAAATAAAACCTAAATTACCAAGAGCAGACATCTTGTTGTGCAAAATGATTGTTAAAAGAAAAGCTTCAGGCAAATTACGTTTAACAAAGTTTGAGCAAAGAACAATTTACACATCAGGGATCAGTCAGTGCCAGAAGTGGTTCCGTGAGTTCTGCTCCCCAACTCGAGCGGTATTTACAGACAGAACATAGAAGCAAAGTACAGAAATAACTTGATTGGTTACAGCTAGGCGTCTGCTTTATTTGGACATCGTCTAACCACTTGGCAGCCTGTGATGGTCTGAAGCTGAGCCTCCTGTGATTGGCTAAGATTGTGTTGTTCGTTATACTGCTAGTTCGGTTTTCAATTTGTTTACAAACTAAGTTAGGTTGCAGTTTGTTACCTAGGAAGTCAAAGTAGGAAAACAGACTCAGGCCAATGAATACCTGCTTATTAAATTTAACAGGGTGAAAGGAAGATACAAGAAAATTTATCTATTAAGGACGTATTTTTCCATTTCATTTACTTTTAGAGCAAATGTATTAATTTGGAAATCATCCAGAGTAACTGACATACAATTTTTGTAATTTTGTGATAGATTCTGGGATACTAATTTCATCACAAAAACGTTATGTAAATATATTTCTGGATATGAAAAGATAACACACACACAGAGTATTTATGTCCCACCACGCACACACACACACACGTGTGTGTGTGTGTGTATACGCATACACCACACCCCATGTAGCTTTCTTGACATCAGTGGTCAGTGACCTCCAATTTCTAAGTTTTCTTCAGTGAAAATTATTTGGAAAAATACAACAATACTTACTAAATTTTTTTTTTATTCACAAATGCTGAAAGAAAGTAAAATGCAATCATGATGAAATCTCCTTCTCAGCAATTCTCTTCTTTATTGTGACACACATGACTATCATAGTGACCCTCCTCTGCACTCGCTGAAACTAAAGCCCCTGTCACTGCACTAAGACACTCAGTTTGTGCCTCCCCTCCCTTACACACTCGGCTGAGGGAGCTAGTGGCTATTACAGGGTTGGGGTCACAGCAAAGATGGCAGAAATGTGACTTTTATTGAGATAGTGAAATATTTTCTGCAGTCTGGAAATAAATGAATTATACATAAGAAAAGAAAAGTCATGATCAATACCCTACTCAGCAATAATCACCACGTGGCTGGTTCCCGAGAAGCTGTAGTGTGTAGGGACAAGCCCAAGTTTGGGCTTGTGGAAGAACCAAGAGACATATATAAGGTCACCAATCTGCTTTTGTGTGGATAAAACTTGTTACGTGATCTCCTTCAATCCTCGTGAAACCTTTCACAATAGGTATTACCACTGTCCTACCTACAAGGAGGGGAAAAGTTAGAGCTGATTAATAACTTGCCTGCTGGGGCTGCTCTTTAACTGATCAATCCAGAGCCTGAAGTTCTAAGACCTCCAGGTTTTCTTCATTAACTTTTTAAACACTAAACCCATATTACTTCTTTAATCATAAAAATCTATTATAATTAAAAAATAAACTACTTGCAAAAAAAGTAAAAGATATATGAAATAATTGGGAAGACAACTTGGCAAATATATCTCAGATGAGACATTAACATCCTTGATACAGAAATAACTTTATAGAGGTATAAGAAAATGATGTCAACCTAGAATTATCACGAAGAGCAACAAATATGCCAAATAAAATGCCATGAAAATGTTCCCAGTTACAGTAACTACAGAAGTTGTAATGCAAAACTTGAGATAATGCACTAAATGAAAAGAAAGATTTTCAGAAGTGCGAAGCCTGGGACATCGAATAGACTTTTTTTTTTCCCGATGGGAAGGGTGTCAGGAAACAGGCTCTTCTTATGTACTGTGGGTTTTCATGTCAAAATTTTAAGTTTCACTTGGCAGAATCCATTGAAATTTAAGATGTTCATACTATTTGCATGAAATTTAAAATGTTTATGCCCTTGGTGCAGAGAGAGCCCCAGGGAGCTGATGAGGGCCCAGCATAACATGGGGCCCCTTTTGAATTTCTCCTTATGGTCAATATCCCTGCTCCCCATTGACCCTGCTGCTAAGGGTTAGGGGTTAAAAATTTTCCCAGTGTGCTGATGAGAAATTCTGTGTGGAAGGCCCCATAGAGAAGCTCATCCTCAGACATGCAGACACGGCTCCATACTTGTGTATTCCTTTACACCAGAGCCTCTAGCCTCACAAACCCCTTCCCTGGTGATTTTTCTGAATTTGCAGTTTACTCCATACTTAGGGCCCAGTGGAGTTTTTAGTCAGTAACGGCCACAGCTTTATCTCCTTGCATGCAAACTGACCCTGCTCTGCACTCGCTGAAACTAAAGCTCCTGTCACTGCACGAAGATACTTAGCCTGTGCCTCCCCTGCAGACACACAAAGTCACAGGTGGACAGGCAGACATGAGAGACAAGGGAGTTCATGCTCAGCGAAAGTGGAGGTGTATTCATAGGGGTCCAGATATGTGTTGGAGGGCCCTAGTTGTCATACATTTCACAGATCACAGCCTGCATGGGGTGGTGGGTACTACCACTCACCCTGTGCCACACAGAGCTGTAAATAAGAGTTTGGGGGCTCAGGAGAGAAGAGTGGGCTGGGAAATTAGACTAGTGCTGGCACTTTAGACTAGGGCCTGGCACTTTAGATGATGAGGTTTGTTAAAGCTGTTAACATTTCCAAATGCTCTACCTTGAATTCTGGAAAATGAGCCACTGGCTCTTCTGCCTGAAGATGCAGGTGCCGTTTAATTGTGAAAAACTGAAGACGATTGTTGCTCTATAGACCTCTTCAGCTGACGGAGTTATAATTAAACCTTTCAGGCAAAGATCTGTCTGAATATTTAGGGAATTGAAACAAACAACTAGCAAACACTGTTCAGACTTGCTCTGACTTCGAAATATGTAACCTATGTTCTTTGCCACGTAGGCCGTGCCAAAAGCTGCTTGAATGTCCTCACAACATGGCAGCTAAAGCCTCCAGAAGAGGGGATGAGCGAGAGCGAGTGCGGCGGGCCATGGCCAGTCTCTCAAGTTGCACCCTGTCATTTCTCCTCGTTTTTCTAGATTTATCCCCACTTCCTAAGAGCAATCCAATCCAGAGCAAATCTTGACTTCCTTAAGCCCCCGACAAAAGTCAATAAACACAAGCCCAAATCCTAAAATAAGTCATCCCTAACACCCTCTTATTGGGAGATCCCCCGTGGGTCTCCCTGGTTCACATTCTCCCTCACTGCAATGAGTCAAAAGCCCGCGTTTGTTTGGCTCCAGGTGTGCTCCTGGTGATCTTTTGGCCAGAGAACACTGCCAGAGGCATGGTCCTGAATTGGCTAGCCACCCAGGGGTGGTGATGCAGAGTTTCTTAGGCCTCATCACTCCTTGTTTCCACAGTATCTGGGCTCCACGCTGGTCAAAACAATCTGTGGGGGACAGCGTCCACTGCAGATGCCTGTACCAAGCTGCAGGTAGATTATCTGTGGTACGGTGAGGAGTGTGAGGTATAAGTAAGGGATGATTAGGATGGAGGGCAGCAAACGGCAGCCACAGCCAGGAGGGTCCAGCTACAGCTGCTCTGCTCGTGTCCCCGGGCCCTGGAGCACTCTGCTTAGGGATGTGGTGGCAGGCAGGCCTGGATTATGGAGTTCATGAGGGCTTAGCTCTGAGAGGAGGCATTATTCCCCATATGTTGCTTCTCTTCCTGCCCATCATGTAAGAAGGCATCAAGTTCCTAAACACCTCCAACAAGGGGTGCTTCTCACAGGGAGCCTCTGTGGAGAATGAGCCCAGAAGCAGCTGCAGAAACTCCCGAGGAGAGTAGCCTTCAGGCCCTTTTCCATCCCTCATCTCCAACTAACTTGTGTGCCTTCCCTCAGAATACCTCTGGCTCTTGTTATTACTCTGCACTCCTAAGAGTCTGTCCCAGAACTTGCCTCTGAACCGATATCCTTACCCTTGGAGTCCCTGCTTATAGCACCTGCCCTCAGCCCTGGTGCATAATTGCTGCTGATCTTTGCAAATATGGATTCCATTAGTCCTAGTTGTCTGCTCATGCGACTTTAATGGCATCATTCCCTTAATGATCTCAGCATTCTCCTCCATGCAGCACTTCTTGAGATCCCACCCTCCTGTAATCCCCCTGCTAAAGAAAGCAAGTGGTTGGATGTAAACCCTTCACCCCTTCAATGGCCATATCCAAGAGCAGTAACCTCAAACCTGGATCACCGTTCCTCACCCACACCAAAATAAAATAAAGTGGGGAGAAGCGGTGTCTGGGTGTTTTAACACCCTAACCTGCATGAAGGAAAGCTGGTGATGTAGTGGTGAGAGGGCGCACTTTCTAGGGGTTGAGGAGGGAGGTGATATAGGCACGCCATGAGGGAAACCAGTAGTCAGGGAATCCCAGGACACTGCTTGTCCCCCAGGAGAATGTCACTGTTGAGCAGAAGATCAGGAGATCTGTAGGCTGGACTCATCAACAGCGCTCTGCCAGTACCTTGTTCGTACTTAGCAATTGCTTGGTGTGTACATGAACTCTTCGCTATCACTCAGTCTAATTCCTCTGTATTCAGCGGTGTATTAGTTTGCTAGGGGTACCATAACAAAATAGCACAGACTAGGTGGCTTAAACAACAGAAACTAATTATTTCACAGTCCCAGAAACCAGAAGTCCAAGATCAAGGTATTGGTAGGTTTGGTTTCTTCTGAGGCCTCCCACCTTCATTTGCAGATGGCTGCCGTTTTGCTGCCTCTTCACACGGTAGTCCCTCTGTGTGAGTGCATCCCTAGTATCTCTAAGATTACATGTCCTAACCGCCTCATTTTACAAGGACACCTGTTAGATTGGATGAAAGCACACACCAGTGGCCTCGTTTTAACAGACCTACCTCGTTAAAGGTCCTGCCTTCAAATACAATCACATGGTGAGGCACTGGGGGTTAAGCTTTCAAAGTGTGATTTTTGGGGGACCACAATTCTGTACATAACAATTGGTGACATTAAAGCACAGAGGAAGGAAGGGGCTTGCCCAACACTTCAGTGACAGGTTCTCCTAGGTCAGACAAGGTCTGCATTTTGCCCAGCCTTCCTCCTTTGTCGACATGGAGGCCCTCTTTACCAAACCTTCGGTCTAATACTTTATGTGACATTCTCCCAATTTTCTTCTTTGGGGCGCCTATGCCCTCCCGGGCAACAGATTTTAAGATGAGGTCATACTGGCGTCCTTATAAAAGGGGGGAAATTTGTACAAGACATGCACAAAGTGAAAATAATGTGAACAGACATAGGGAGAACACAGCCATCTCTAAGTCTAGAAGAGAGGCCTGGAACAGATCCTTCCCTCTTAGCTCTCAGAAGGAACCACCATCGCTGACACCTTGATTTCAGATGTCTAGCCTCCACAACTGTGAGAAAATACATGTTTGTTGTTTAAGCCACCCAGTTTGTATACTTTATTATGGCAGCCCCAGCAGGCTAATCCACCTTTTGCAGAGCTCCCTCCTGCCCTCTCAGTACTAGAGTGGATGTTGCTGTTAAGTGTCAGAGAAAATGGTGTTTCCCAAAAGATGTGTGGCTCTGGATCCCAGACAACTCTTGGCACTCCCAGCGTCATTGGAATCTTATGTGTGTCCCAAATCTTACCACCTGCCTGGTGGCAGTGGGGTGTTTAGGAGTAGAGGCTCTGGCAACAGACTGCCTCCGTTTGATTCTGGGCTCAGACACTCACTAGCTATATGATCTTGTACAACTTTCACTGTGCCTAGTTCCTCAGCTGTAAAAACTGGGATATAGTGCAACCAATCTCAGGGGCTTCTTTGGAAGACTAAATGGGGCAACTTAGTTACAGATTGTGTAACTGTAGCTCACATTACCAGTGTAATAAGGTCCAGATTATGCCTGCGCCAGTGCTCTGCGTAGGGGCGTGTTGACACAGGACAGGCATCAGAAAGAGAAGAAACAGCCCCTAAACCCCCAAATTATTTCGGTTGTAATCTGTTTCCTCCAGGATCTGGACACAGGAGACCATCCTGACTTTGGGGCGGGCATTTAAGGTGGCCGGTCAGCTAGCCCTAAAGGCCCAGAAGTCCAGGCCGATGGAAGATTTTGCAGCTGGGAAACTGAAACAAAATCTTCCAAACCAGTCTTTAAGCTTCAAGTTGGCATGAGGAAATTGGAAATACATAGATTCCAGTCCCCAAGGCTCTCTACCTCCTCTCTAGCCTTGGGATTTGAGGTCTTTATGTGGGACTGCATGCAGAGAGGGTCTTCCCACACTTCTAGAGACTTTGCCCCTCCAAAAAAAAAAAAAAAAAACTTCCTTCTTAACTACTTTCTCTGCTGCCAAGGTCTTTGCCTTGCGGGGGCAGCCACCACTCTGGCCACAGTGCATTGCTTTGCTCCCCTCCCTTGCTGGACTTATCCCAGGGCTAAGCCACTGTGAGGCCACAAGGAATACCGCTCACAGAGGAGCCCCTGATAATGTAGATTAGTAACTACTGGGGGTTAGGGCAGGGATCTGCTAATAGGTACAGGATTTCTCTTTAGGATGATGGAAATGTTATCAAAATAGGTTATGGGAATGATCGCACACAACACAGTGAGCAAACTGAAAAAAAAAAAAAACTGAATTGTATCTTTTAAAATAGGAAACTTCTGTTGTGTGAATTATATCTCAATAAAGAATGTAGCACAAGGGAGTGACTCGTGCAGCAAAGAAAGCCTATATTGTCTTAGAGAATACCTAAATTACCACAGACTGTTGGTAGAAATATGGATGATAAAAGGCACTGCTGTTGAGGGCTCAGAAAGAAGAAACATGTTTTTGGAAACTGGGAGACAGGGTATTCTTGTCACATAGGGGCAGAAAGCTCAGCTCAATTGTGCCTTACATTTGTGTGGAAAGCAGAACTTAAAAGGGATGAACCCGAATATTTATTTGAGTAGATTTCCCAGTAACATGTTGAAGCTGTGGCCTGGTTTCTTAGTGGTGCTTATAGCATAATACAAGAATAAAAGGAGAAATTGAGGGATGAGAGCTGTTAAGCAAAAAGGAACCAAGACTTTAAGATGTGGGAAATTCTCAGCCTAATCAGACTGCACAAAATGCTAAAATTGGGAGATTTACTCTCAGGAAAACATGCAGTAAGAAGAAAGCCAAGGATACGGCTGGAGAATCTTTTGCTAAAGCATTGAAAGGATGAAAAGATCAGAATATTCACAGGGCTCAATGAAATCATGCATGTGACTCATGGATCCCCTCGATCTTCTCAGCAGAATCCAGGAATAGAGAGATAAGATTATCCAGGAAAGATCTGTCAAGTAACCTCTTGTCCAGTGGAGAGAATCCTCAACACATAGAGTAGACCCAAGAGGTTTTCAAAGAATGCCATGCCAGCAGAAACACTGCCAACTTGAACTGAAAGTGACAGAGAGAGGATGAAATAAAAGAAGGCTGTTGGACTTCCAAAATTCTACAGGCAAGAAACAGGCAGATAAAAGTATTCTGCTGCAAACATGCATTACTCTTCAAAACAAAAACAAAAACAAAAACAAAAAAAGATGACTCTGAGGACAGAGCCTGGCTCTGTTCACTTAAAGGGTGGAACCTCAGGCATAGAAGGCAGAGCCTCTAGCCACGGAGGAATATTCCCAGGCCTTGAAACCTAAACGAGTTTACCTGATTGGATTTCAAGTTGGCTTGGAGCTCGTAACTTTTTGCTTGCTTTCATTTTTTTCCCGTTGGGAGGGGGAATGTCTATAACTATTATCCTATGTCCGTGTCACCACTGTAATCAAAAAGAGGTAACCTTTTCTCTAGCTCCCAGGGTCACTGATGAAAAGAAATTTTGCCTCAAGAAGGATCATGCCCAGAGTCTGTCTCATACCTGGTTTAGATGATTTACAGATGAGATTTTCAACTCTAGTTGGAGTCAAGACTTTTGGGGATATTGAGGTGAGGCAAATATATTTTGCATGTAGAATGAACATGAATTTTGGGAAGTTAGAGGGTAGGCTGTGGTAAGCTAAATAATGGCCTCCAAAGATATCCATGTTGTAGTCTCTGGAACCCTTGACTGTCACCTTATATGGCAAAAGGGACTTTACAAATGTGATTAAGGATCTTGAGGTGGGGAGATTATCCTGCCTGGCGCTAAATGTAAGAACATTTCCTTATTAAGAGGGAAGGAGAGGGACATTTCACACAGAAGGACGCAATGTGATGACTGACACAAGACGCTATGATGCTGGCTTGGATGATAAAGGAATGGGAGCTCTGGAAGCTCCAGGGAAGAATCCATTGCCTTGCCAAAGAATAAAGATTACAGCTTCAGAAGCTAAAAATGGCAAGGCAATGGATTCTCCGTTAGAGCTTCCAGAGGGAGCCTGGTCCTGCTGACTTCCTGATTTTGACCCACTGAAACTGATTTTGGTCTTCTGACACTCAGGATGGTAAGAGAATAAATGCATGTTATTTTAAGCCACAAAGTTCAGGGGAGCAGTTTGTTACAACAGCCATAAGAAAAGAAGAAAATGATACAGGAACCTCTAGAGATCATCTAGGCCAGTGGTTTTGAAACAGTCCTCAAAACTCCTTCTTCCAGCTCTACTTCAACTCAAGCTGCCTAGCTTTGATCTCTCTTATTCGTGGTCTTTCTGGAAAGATTTCATTTTTCGACAAATAACTCTATAGAATTGAACAACAAAATCGGTAATTTAGTCAAGTATTGAATTTTATAGATGAAGACAAAGAAAAAGCCCAAGAAAGTGAAATGACTTTCCCTTACTCACTCAAAGAAGACCAGATTAAAAAATATATATATAAACAAACTAACACAGGTTCTCAACCTCAATTAGAGCTTCCTGTACCACATTGTTCTAAAATTGGAAAAGTAGATTGGAGATAAATTGTTAAGGAATAATTGAAATAATATATGTAGAGTGCTTAAAAGAGTGCCTGGCGCATACACACTCACAAATATTAGTTATAATTATAATACATACTTGCATATGCACAGAATATCTTTAGAAGTATATACAAAAACCTGGAAATAGTTTCCTCTAAGTAGGACAAATGACATACAGGGGTGGGAAAGAAACCAAATTTTCTCTGTACTGCATGTCATTTTTAACCACGTGCATGTTCCACCTATCTAACTGTGCATCCATCCATCCCTAAATGGTGAACAGAATTGAGTGGAGCTATCTTTCCTTGTTTAGGATCAGGATTCCCAATAAACTCAGAATCTCCAAGAAATTAAAATAAGTCACATTTTAATTATAAAGTATAAAGCAAAGTTTCATTGCAGCCGAAAGTCAGCATCCATCAACTACTCAGTCATCTTCACAGGGATCACTTCAGAACACACTTGTCTGTAAGATAATCTGGCTCCCGAAATTAATATATTTTTAAAAAATTGTACTAGTATTGTCTAATCAGATTAGAAAATTTAACTAGGCCAGGCTCACTGCCTATTTATTAATTATAAAACATTCATCTGCCATGGTCTCTGTCCTGAGATTATCTAGTCACAAGATTAGAACACTTGAGTGATCCATTCCACAGCTTTTCTGTGTGCCTTATCTCCAGCCAAAGTAAAAGTAGCACTCTGTTTACCCAGCTATGTCACCCATCTGGTATCCACCCTCTAGGGAAATCAATCAGGTGGTTCCCCTGGGAATAACGGAACTCCAATCTCATCTGTTACTTTTCTTGGGCTGAGTAAATTGTACTCAGCTCCTTCCATCCGCCGAAATAATGAGGATATGATTTTTTTTTTTCACCCAGTTTGGGTCTATCCCATAAGTAACTTTCTATTTCTCCCTGTCCCTTCTAAATCCAAACCTAGTCCAAATCCAAACCTAATTTTTTACCTAATTTTCTAGATTGCTGCTTGTCTGCTGCAGTTGGCCTGGGAATGATGGGATGAACCTCTGCAGTCTTTAAAAACAAGCCCAAGTCCTTGTGGACCAAGAACATTTATCATTTGTGTTGCCAAGTCAGCTCATATTCGTAACTTGGCAGTTGGAGTCCCAGGCTAGGAGTGGGAAAAAGCATGGCAGCGGCCCCACGCTTGAATACGCACATCGATTCTGTCAAGAAGAATGAGATGTTCTAAGCCTAGAGATGTGGAAAGATAAGATTAATTCAGCTATAGAAATAGGTTCAGGGGTGAACTTGATATGGCACTCACTGACCTAATTGCTTCGGTTTACTGTCATTATCAGAGACTCCAAGCCTGACCCCTAGAATCACTTGAAAGAAACAGAAATCCTATGGAAGCTGAGACCTGTCCTTAGCTGAATGCTTGTTGGCACAAAGTTGATATTCACAATATCAACTTTCAACCAATCCCCAGTTTTCATACTGCTTAAAACCGGACATTAGAACAGGAGCTGGGAACTCTTACTATTGCTGTATCCTTGAAAATTATAAGGAAATGTGGTGCTAGAAATGGAGTTCTATGACTTCTCTTCATCTGCAATTCAGTGAATTTCTGACTTCCAGATGCCCTTATATTCATTCTCTGGATAATCTCACAAAGAGTTTTCAAAGCCCTCAAGGAAATGAGTTTTCACTGGAGAAAATAATGCTAGTGACTGCAGGTGAATGAGATCCCCCCTCCCCCACCAGATTACTTAAGGCTGTATGTCTGCTGCCTGAACCCTGAAGGCCAGGTGGTGATCCAAGGCCATGCATGGTGCCCAGCTTAGGAGCCAAGGTGTCCGTGAGAACCAAACATCCCAGGGTGTACTGGGAAACATACCAAGAAAAAGAGTCTCATTGCATATGGAAGGCAAAGAGCCAGAAAATTGGCATAAAATCAGCTTGCAGAGGAGTGTCAGGGCAGATCCCCAGAGCTGTCCTGCTGCCACCCAGGAATGCCCCATACGTAAGTCCCAATAAATTCACCTACTTATCAAGTTGAACTTGTCCGGGTCATTCTTTGGTCTCTTAGCTCCTTCCCAGTTTTGAGGGGGCATTATTCTATACAGTCCCAGGATTTTCCCTTACCAGCACCTGATGCCCAGATTCCAGCTCAGGCAAGCATACTGAAGAATGATCAGCCAGTGAAGGGAAAACGGAGGGCCCACTGGATTCTCACTCAGCTAGTTAGGGGATGAGGGTGCAGAACCTGACTTTGGCTAGAACACAGGAGGAACTGAAATTTTCTTGCAGCTCAGAAGTTTATTAGTGAAGGGGATTGGGCCATTTGGTGTTTACATGCTTGACCCCTGCATCCCTGTGTCCTGGTTGTAGCAAGGAAGAGGGCTGAGTGTTCGACTAACCACAGGTGATGTCCTCCCAGAAACATGCTGACCTCTCTCTCCTGGATCCCTGTTGCCATGGCTGGGGTCCAGCACTATCAGTTATGCTCCACATCTGTTTCTTGTGCTTGAGCTGGATGGATGATGTTTTTTAGGATCTCAGCATAGTATGGGCCAAATACCTGCTGATTATGATGCATCAGATTGAGAAACTTCCAGCCCAGTTCTGCCAACTCCCTTTCAATGAGAATGAGGCCTCCAGGAAAGTGTAGCAGAGACTTCTGCATGCCATGAAGCAAACAGCATTTGAGAAACAAACGGATCCGCTGATCTGGGAGCAGGGGTAAACAATGAAAAGAGGAACAAACAAGGTTCAGAAGAAATTCACAATGCCTTTGCTCTATCTGCTCACCAAAGTTTTGCGTTAACCGAGTTATTCACTGACCTCTCCGCTCATTCAGGTAAACTCTATACATGCGATTTTTGTTTGTTTGGGTGAGTGGAATGCCATCAAGCTCCCAAAGGACAGTGCATGATCAAAAGATTCTGAGGTAGTAAATTTCTGGGGGGTTCATAAGATTATGTAGCTGGACATGAGATCCTAGTGCACATTTAACTTAATAAGAGGACTGTAGACCCGGTACCTGAAAGTAACAACACATGTTGCAACCAGCGCACCACGTTCAGGCCCATACACCCAATCCAGGCTATGATCAGACGCTAAAGTTCAAAGCAAACTGGCCAAGTGCACCGCTTCCATTCCAGCATGGAACGTACCCTACAGCCTAACTCAGCATCACTTCCATGGAGAGGCGTAGGGACCCAAATGGTAGCTTAAAGCATAGGATAGAGAAAGGGTTTCTCCATATATCTTGACCGACATCTAGAATATGCCCTGGAACAGGCTGGGTGCAGTGGCTCACATATGTAATCCCAGCACTTTGGGAGTGCGAGGCAGGCGTATCATGAGGTCAGGAGTTCGAGACCAACCGGGCCAACATGGTGAAACCCCATCTCTACTAAAAATACAAAAAAATCAGCCAGGCATGGTGGCACCTGCCTGTAGTCCCAGCTACTCAGGAGGCTGAGGCAGTAGAATCGCTTGAACTCAGAAGGTTGAGGTTACAGTGAGCCTAGATCGTGCCACTTCACTCCAGCTTGGGCAACAGAGTGAGATTTTGTCTCAAAAAAAAAAAAAAAAAGAAGAGAAAAAAGAAAATACCAGGAATGACTTCGTAGGGTTACTGTGACAGTATCCAACACCTGTGAATGACATATCTTGGGGGCAGAGCCACCTCCAAACCATACATGCATTCTCCAAATGGAAAAAGATCTATTTGAACCGTGCACATTATAGACAAGGAAACTAAAGTGAACAACTTTCCAAATGATCATGACTTTTCATTTTTAAATGGTTAGGTAACTCACTTTCAGGGTAAGGTCTACCCACCTCCCCCCACCCGCCCACATTCTTGCCACTTTTCTGCACGACGACCATGGGGATTCTTACCAACAATGCTCCGAATGCAGTTTTCTTTCTTGGTGATGTTCTGGAGTTGGCCTAGAAGAGATGCTGTGTTTTCACTGCTCAGAGTAGTGAGGCCCATGTCCTCAAGGCCTTGATGGATTTCCTGAGACACCTGTTCACTCACACTCAGCATAGTCTCTTCAGGCCTAGATAATGAGGGATAGAATGCAGAGTGGGCTTGGCAGAGGGACAAAGTCCGGAGAGCCTCATACCACAAACCAGGCCTATTCCAGGAAGAATTCCGGCTCTCTGCCACCAGAAGACAGCATTAGCCACCGGGCAGATGACATACACTCATTGTTACCCACAAGGTACCACTTGATCCAAACATACAGCACCATATGCCACTTCGATGAAAACAAAGTAAATTGGGCAAGGGCTTGGTTCCATCCTTGGATCTACTCAGCATTCTCCAGTCCCATCAACTGTATTTAAATATTGTTTTAAGACTCTATTGGATATTTTTCACGGTTTTTCTCCTACTCCACCAATTAAATTGCAAATAAATTAAGAGGCCTGGACTTCCAACTCCTCCTTTTACTTTGGTATAATATTTCCTGCCCCCACATGCAGTGAATGGTCACTATCACTGACCAACTGATCAACTTCTGGATACACATAGCACAAATCCACTGTCATTCAATCAAGTATATAATGACACATTTTTAGCAAGCACATAAGGAATATTTGCAGCAAACTGGCTTCCACACTCTCCTCTTTGGAAAATAAGTTTTATTTTCTGTATCCCAAACCTCAATACAACTTATCAAAGATACCAAAATCTTTGCAGATCGTTTCCAAGGGCCTTTGTGTGGTTTGTGATGAAGAATAAGCAATAATAGTATTGATATTACCTATATCCCAAATACCACACATTTTTCCCTCTAACAGAGATCTACGAATCTTACCTGGAGATAAATTCCTCAGTTAGGGCCTTGGTGATGCATTTCAGTCTATCCACAAATTCAGGTGAGCTGAATAAAATTTCACCAGAGAAGCTTCTGGCCACTAGCAAGACTGAGGCCAGGACAGTTAACTGGTGCAACTGGAACGCCATTTCCTGGAGCCGGGTTCTGTCCATCAGCAGAGTCTGTTGAGGGAGCGAAGGACAGCCCATCAGAAGAGGAGGGTTTGAATGGAGGCACTGAATAGCATAGAACAAGGCAATGCCCCAACACACATCCCTACCTCAGGGAATTCTTCGTTCTCAGGATCCCAGAGGAGGAGGTTCAGGTAGCCTTGGTATAGCACCATTGTTGGACTCGGGGGCTCTGAGTTGTTACCTGCCCCGTTTGGAAGTGAACACGCCATGCTGCGAGAGGAGCTAGGTGAGTCAGGAGAACTCGGACATGGTGTAGTGATGTCTGTGGCTGCTTTGGTTAGCCATTTTGTGGTATAATTGAGGAGACCTATGACGAGAAGGAAATATGCATCTTAAAATTCCAAGGCTTAAAGAGGACAGCTTTGAGACATACTCCTGGTCTATAAAGAAGTGATTTTGTAGATCTTTCTATCTTAGAGAAACACTCCTTCTCCCTACCCCTTGCCCAAGGAAGAATCTATCTTTTCAAGAAATAGAAAACAGCCTCTATTGCTATAAGAAGGCAGACCTGAGGTCAAATTTCCCCTCTCCTGCCCTTAAATTTTAAACCTACTGGGCTGTTTATCAAGGAGTTCCTGGAATTTAGCTTGTTCATACTGGATGGAATGCTCCTGCAGGTAGGGTCGAAAGCTCTGGATGGTATAGTTCACCATGTCCATTTTCATTAGGCCCAGAACACGGAAGATGCCCCTGCCATAGGGAGAAACAGAACATTTACACTATTAAAGGAAATCTAGTGTGGAAGGGTGGAATCCAAGCAAGGAGCCATAAAAGCAGAATATCTGAGAGTTAGAAAAAGCCTTAAAAACAAATAGTCCTACCTCAACTTATGAATAATGGTACTGTGGCCAGTGACCCAAGGCCATAGAGTGAGTTGATGGCAAAACTAAGGACAGTTATACCTCCTGACACTTTAACTACCATATTAGAGGTCTTTCGCCTGTAGTCATTTTGTCACCTTAAAAAAAAGGGGCAGTCAGTGAAAAGAAAATCACCAAGGTGTTAACAGTTATATGTGGGTAGCTGGGATGTGGGTGACTGAATTTCTAACTCATTGGGCAGATCATTTTACTATTCCAGGTCCTGGTTCTTCTAGCTGTGAAACACGGATAATCCTCTTTCCTGTCCCCTCACAAGGTTTGAGTTGGGACAAACAGGACAACATCTGGGAAAAGGCAATTTGCAATCTATAGGAGAAAGAATTACTGTACCTTAATGTCTTAACAGTATCATGACATAAAGGAGACCCAACTGATCTAAAGATCATCAAAGGAACCCTGGGAGACTGTCCTTGGAAAATAAAAGCCAATAATCCAGAAAGGAGAAAAGGTGTGTTAGTCAGGTCATCAGTACACAAGAGCTAGATAAGACGGGGGCTATATCACAGCATCTGGCTCAGAGTTCTCCAGCACAGTGTCTAAGGCAGATTTGGGGGACAGCACATCTAGACTCTCACCTCAGTAACTGCACTGGATCTGTTATGGCCTCTAGTTTCTGTATCGCTTCATCTCGAACTGGTGCACATAGCAGAGTCATCAAATTGAGAATGTAGTTAGAAAGATGAGGGACATCCAGGGCCCCATGTTCTGCTTCTTGCTTGAGGAGATCGGTGTCCAGAGCTTCTTCTATCTCATTTCTTAGGCGGTTCTGCCATGGTAATAGCAGTGATAGCAACGTCTGCCAAACAAAGGAAATCAAAGGAGCCAAGTTCTGTTTAGAACCTCAAACTTTCTCCAATGAACTATACTCTTAGGCCAAAGGCATCCCAGATTATGTCTTCTGGCCGAGGGGGTGCAGGGGGGGCAGAAAACTGAGTCTCTAAGTCTCTTAGAGAGTGTTATTTCTTTCTGTTTAGAGGACAATTACCATTCAAGGTTTCATTGGGATCAGTTATATTAGTAGTCATTATTAATTTTTAGGTAGAATGAGGTAAAAATATGAATAAAAATAAGAATGTGGTTTTAAATGTGTAGGATATTAGAAATATGAAATACACACCACCACAAGGAGATGAGGCATTCTTAATAAAGGATAAGGACATTTTTAGATTGTTTACTCCAAAGTGTGAGGATAAAATAGCAAATTTGGAATCTTTAAGGTTCCCTTGAAATAGCCTTTTGACTCAAACAGGTAAGTTCCTTGTGGGCACATAGACCATAGTGGGGTTTCAGTAAGAATTTGTTTATTTGAGTTATATATTGTTACAGTAATCGCCCAATGGTCAAAGTTTCATCTCATACAAATAAAATGGAAGCTGCCCCATCCTATCTATTTAAGTAGTAGGTCACGTTAAAAAAAAAAAGTATGCTACTTGATATATTAATAGCCATTGACGATCCTAGGTTCTGAGATGCCCAGGAACTTCCCATCCACGAATGGGAGTTGGTTACTCACCTCCTTAACATCTTTTAGAAGTTCAAGAGCACAGGTGAAGTCAGGAGGAGTACTCAATAGTTGTTCCTCCAGATGGTTCCAAAAAGCATTGTACATTGCCTCCGCAAACCTGCCTTCTACACTATAAGAAGGGTTAAATGAGCAGATTGCTCTTTACCTAGAGAATTGACACAGGATCATAATTTCCCAAACAACATTTAAAATTATGAAAGACTATTAAATTGACAGGCTAGGAGGACCTATGTTTACACTTGAGAAGGGCTGAATAAACTGAAGTTAGTCTCAGATGGAAAAGCATTGGTTAAATTCTCTCAGAAGGGTACCTCAGGGTTCCAGAGACGCGCTCTTCCTGCAGCAGAAGAACCATAAACTAGGAGTTGAGACTCTGACTTCTAACGCTAGTTCTGCATCTAGCCTGGATGTGTGACTTAGTTTCCACAGCCAGAGACTTAAAACTTTGAACCAGATGCTGTTTTTCCTTCAGGCCTGAAATCTAGGAAAGGATTTTATCTCTTGATAATACTTGAAGGTCTTTTGAGACACTTTAAATTCAGCAAGCCCAAAACTGAACTCCTGATCTTCCTTCTTTATATTTGTTCCTCACGTATACTTAGTTCTGTAACCAGAAATCTGAGACTTTTTCTCTTTAAAAAATGTAACGGTAGGCCGGGTGTGGTGGCTCACCCCTGTAATCCCAGCATTTTGCGAGGCCGAGGCGGGCGGATAACAAGGTCAGGAGTTTGAGACCATCCTGGCCAACATG
>NC_045445.1:51658566-51694220 GCF_002776525.5 Piliocolobus tephrosceles
TGATAATCCCACCTCAGACTCCTGAGTAACTGGGACTACAGGCATGCACCACTATGCCTGGCTAGTTTTTTGTATTTTTTGGTAGAGATAGGGTTTCGCCATGTTTCCCAGGATGGTCCTGAACTCCTGAGCTCGAGCAGTCTGCCTGCCTTCACCTCCCAAAATGTTAGGATTATAGGCATGAGCCACCACACCCAGGCTGATTAACTGAGGTTTTGATCAGAACTGAAGGCAGTGACTTGTCAGCCAGGTCCCTTGTTTTCCAGAAACACTCTCCTCCCCCAAGTCAGAGAATTTCTACTCAAGTCAAGAAAAGGCTTTTATATCCATAGGCCAATCTCTTCTAACAAAATCTAACACAGGGTGGGAAAGGTAGTGCCCTGAAGCAGGTGGAAAATCTCAGGGCTTGATTCAGAAGACAAAACTACATTATTTCTCCCGGCCCCCAGTGTAAAGCAAAGAGACCAAAGTAAAGAATGTTTGTATTCTTTTTGTCCACGTGGTAATAATAACAACAATAATCATAGTAATACAGCTCCTTTCTATTCTCCCCCACAGCTATCCCTGCCTCCACTAATTATCTGCTTACCAGTTGTTTGTCCCTTTAAAATTCAGGTCCAGCCTTCATGAAAATCAATTAGAGATCCAAAACCTAGCTGCATGGAAACTTGTGATGCTGAAGCATGTACAATACACATTTTCCCTCATATGAATGTGCTTATTATATCTTACTTGATTTCTTACCTCTAACAAGGGTACTCTGTCCATGCATCATCGTAGGTCAGTGCATCCTGAAAGCAAGAGAGTGCTACAGCACAAAGACCTGCAAAAGCTATATGCACCACCCAAGATGTGGCTCTCCCACTTTTGAATCTACTTAAGACACTTCACACACTTTATTTGGCCATTGGCATTCTTACTTTATCCCTTCCATGACACTGTAAGTCTCTGGAGGGCAAGGATTGTCTCATTCATCTCCTATCTTCTCTGCACACATGCTTAGATGTAATTGGCTCTTGAAAAATGCCTGTTGAATTTCAAAAATAAAATAAAATAAAAACCTTTATATTTTCCTAAGTGTCTGTTCTAGCTGGCTACTACAGCCCAGTCCTGAAAACATTTTCATTTTTACCTAAAGCAGTGGTTCTTAAGCTTGAATGTGCATCAGAATCGCCTGGAAAGCATGTTGAAACACAGTTTGCTGGGCCCCTCCACCAGTTTCTGATTCGTTAGTTCTAGGATAGAGCCTGAAAATTTGTACTTCTAACAAGTTCCCAGGTGATGCTAATGGTGCTGTTCCATGGACCAATACTTGGAGAACAAGTAAACTAAAGTAAAAGTATTGCCGACTGATTACTCCATCTGTTCCTCTCAAGATATCAACAATACCAATTTTCAGGAAGGCAACATTCTACGTGACAGAGACATAGAAGATAGATGCTGTAAAAAAAAAGATTAAGTCTCAAATCATAAAAGGAAAGAAATAATAATATATACACCATAATTTTGCAAAATTATGACAAGAGAACATCCCTTGCTCTCGCTGAATCTGAATCTCTGGGGATGAGGCCCAGGAATACACACTAATTAACAAGGCTGATCCTAATGCTCATGGCTAAGGGACCACACTTTGAAAAGTTCTCCTGGATATATTCACAAATAATCATCACAAATCTAAGCTACATCCTGTACATTGTTCTAAGTTACCTTGTTTGTGTATTGAGCAGTAACTTCTCATGTGTGACCTGAAAAATGTCTCCTTTCCTCTATGAGCCCTGGTTTCTTCACTTAGCAAATGCATTTCTGTCATGCAGCATGTTCTAGATCTACTCCAGGCTCTGTCAATATTACCTCTTTTTCCTTTCTCTATAAATGTAATTGCCCATAACAACGTAAGGCTGCAACAAAGGCTTACTGTTGTCAGTTTTGCAATTAATAAATGAATTCAGGGTGATAAATCTCAATCTCTTTTTATATTGGGCTTATAGGAAAAAAAATCCTCCCTTGGTTGGGAAAGGCAAGTGAACCTTGCAGTTAAAAGAGTAGCCCAACATTATTTTAAAAATACAGGGAAAAGCTACAGTAGGTAAGCAAATGTTTTTCCCATCTAATTTGTGTGAATATTCACTTAGCAACCACATGTATTTCACCTCTCATCATGTACCTTTCATCTGCTCCCTCTCAGTTTACCACTTATATTACCCAGGGTGGAATCACTGCCTTAATGAAAAGGATAGATACCAGGTGTAATTGAACACTGGGAGTTATCGTCCAATCCCAGCTTATCTGACAATATTCATGCTTTCCTTTAGGCCCTTTGAAATGGGCCTAATCTTGAGTTGGATTAGTGTACAAATACAGAGGCTGCTGGATCCATCATGGATATACAGCATTTTTATCAAATTTGCAAGTAGCAACACTGAAAGGAGAGCAAATGTGTTGGATGATAGAATCAGAATCCAAAGAAATCTGATAATGGCAAGCTTGGAGACACCTAACATGCAACCAGCATGGTTCTGCATCCATGTGACTTGGGTCCAAAGGATCTGAGAAGTGTCTCCTGGAGAAGACTTCGAGGTATGAGGGCAGGCACACAGTAACTGACTTTAAAAACTGAACGGTAGATTAACTACCATGTGAAGGTATCCAAAAAACTGAGAACTGTTCGATAGGAGTTAAAGGGAGGCAATTTGAGACACAGTGTAAATAACATGTCATACATGTCATTGCAAGGGGCTGAGTGACTGTTGGACAATTGTTTCAGATAGGAGGTAAGTTACTGGTGACCGACATGGTTACTTCCAAAGTTCAAATCCTCTGGCTACACTAAGTCCTGTGATTGTGTCACCTCATCGGCACTTGATCAAAGTTGACCCACCTACTGTTTTGCTTGTGGAACCTTAAGCTATAGTGAAAAATGGCCTCCACTTCCTGTAACCTCAGTGACTGCTTAAGAATGTGAGCTCTTAGAAAAGGGAGGTAAGAATAATACTTGAGGTTGCAAATAGGTGCTAAAAGCATAATGTACTTATTTTTTTTTTTAGAAAAAGCTCACAGTCTGGATTAATAGAGCCACAGTCTGGATGGTTATACAGTACAAACAAATGATAACACTTCTAACTGGTGGGATTATATGTAATTGGCTTGAATAAATTTAAAGTGATCAAAGTATTAAGGGCATGGATTGAGACATGTGCATTTACATGTATTCCTCATTGTATTAGTCAGTTCAAGCTACCATAACAAAAATATCATAGACTGTGTACCTTAAACAGAAATTTAATTTCTGACAGTTCTGGACGCTAGAAGTCCCAGATCAAGGTCTTGCAGTGCTCTATTCCCGTCTTGCAGACAGCCACCTTCTCACTATGTCCTTACATGGCAGTGATCTCTCTCTCTTGATCACTCTCTCTCTCTCTCCCTCTTTCTCTCACTCTTCCTCTTCTTCTTAAGGCCACAGTTCTGTTGGATTAGAACCTGACCCTTATGACCTTATTTAATCTGAATTACTTCCTAAATAACCTACCTCTAGATATAATCACTCTGGGGGTTAGGGCTTCAGCATACAAATTTGGGGGGACACAATTCAGTCCATAGCACTTATGTTCATCATAAACACCAAAAATGCTTGGTTCATAAGACAGCAAATTCTGTTCCACACAAGAACCAAACCAGAATCTCTCTACTAAAGGTCATTAATAGGTATTAGATTTGAGTTTATGCTCCACAGAAGGCATAATGTGCTTAGTACAGTGCATGTTCGCAACTGCCTCCGGCCCCTTCCCTATCCAACCCCAGCCTTGGATGTCCCCCTTCCATAAGTTGAAAAATACTTTCCAGAAGGCAAGAGCACCCGCTTTAATATTCATCTTGAACAGATCATTTCAGACCTTGCATTGTCGTTTCTTCATTCTGAGATAAGGGGGTTAGTCCACATGATCTCCCTTCCCAAGGTTCTCTAACTCTGTGATTCCAACTCTAAAGAAAAAGCACCTAGCATCCCCAAGTCAGGACCCATTAGACCTAGAGAGCAGTAAAAATTTCCCATGTGAATAATCTGCTAAAACAATTTTCCTTCAACCATTCTGTTTGGCTGAAAAGTATATCCTTGTGCACTTTTCATTCCATAGAAGACCACCAAGAGTCAACCACAGGAGTCTCAAGATAATGATTATATTGGTTACTTTGTTACTACATTAGACATGCAAATAAACTGTGAAAAGCTGCAAAAGCAAGCAACTTCATGAAGATTATTATGAAGCAATGGAGGCACCCATCATAGCAGGTTAAAACAGGCTTATCCAGTATAGGATGCAAGAACTACACACACAAAGGTCATCAATGGCGAGATTATTGACAGCATCTTCCATCCGGATCATATGCACCAATGGTAAGTTTAAAAATGAATTTAAGGAAACACTGGCTACCTCTGACTTCTTAGCCAGGGAACATAGGTGAGAAGACACCAGAAGACACATAAAATCTCTACAAATACATGGGTTTACAAAAAACAAGCCTAAAACCAAGACTCTCAGGTAATGTTGAAATCTGCTATTGGGAGGAGATCCCCATTTTACGATGTTTGAACACACTCTTTCTTCTGCTGGATAGCTGGGAAGACAAACAAACACAAAAATTATTAACCATATTTTCCTAAGATTAAGTTCAGTTTCTTTCAAAAGAGCTCCTTGCTACGTCATTGAAGTCTGCATACATGCCTTAAATTTAGAATGCCAAGGCATTAACCACAAATCCTCACATTAGGGTGTGTGCATGTATGTGCATATGTTAACTACTGGAATATTCATTAGAATCTATAACTGTGGAGGATTTTTTCCCCATTTGAGAGATAGAAATGTGCAGTTGCCATTTTTTCATAGATGATTCAAGACTGAGCTATGAAGCAATTTCTTTGGATTTATCTGTCCATATGCAACTAGGAAGTTATGCCTTTTCGGACAATTTTCACTAACTTTGGAACTCTCAAAGCTAAGAAGACAAAAAGTTCCCCTCAACTTTTGCAAATACACTAGGAGATTCTCCACCAGGCTGTATTTCTGGAGGGCAAAAGTGATCACTTATCCCTTGAATCTGTGAGCCCTAAGTGCACCGAAGATCTAAACTTGTTCATTATCTTTATCTCATCATCAGAGAGAGAAGGCCAAAACTGCAAAGTTTGCATGGACCTTTAGGTGTAAGACCACTGACCCAAACTGATGGATGCAGGAAAATGTCTAATAAGCATAAAGTGAACAAAACTAGGATTTTTCTTGTGCTAAATCCAATATTCCAAGATTGATTTTTAAGGTGGTTTTTAGTAATTTTCCAACAAGAAGCTAGTTTTCTCCCCATTCCTATTAAGATTTATGTGAGAACTACTTATATAACCCAAGTAGGAAGATGAGTATTTGATATTTTTAACTGTTACATTAAATACCATGGTATTCTAATTATTGCTTACTTTGTGGCAAAAATTTACTAGAAGATAAGTTTATTTACTGAACCTATTAACTTTCTCTATTGTTCGTTTCCACTAGAACCCCCCATGACTTACTTTCCATTGAGGGAAGAGTATTTTTTTCTTCAGTATTAGTTTTCTTCTTTTGACCTGTCAAACTTCTCCACTTCTGGTAAGTGTGGATTATCACTTATCTTGACTAGAAGATAGCCTGAAAAGAAAAAATACATTTTTAAGAAAACTTACCTGGCAGAACTATCTTTGGACTAAGGGTTCATAAGCAAAAATTTTCACATTTCATATCAATGTATATTCTACCCACTCATTTTCAACAGAAAAACAGCAACAGATCTTAGAAAAGTTATATTTTTGTTAGAATAATTTTAACCCCACATCATTAGCCTGTTTTTGGTAGGCAGTAAATGCCATTGGATCAGAATGCACCAGAAACCAAGATGCTCCGGAAACCCAGAGACAATATGTCTGACTCTTAAAATCACAGCAAGCGTAAAATGGAGGTGATAGAAGCACAAGACCAGAAAGGGATAGAATGAAAAATAAAGACTAGCTTTAACCAGTTAATGATTTTGTAACAGGAGATAGCACTATTCGAGCATCTTCACTTTCTATTAAATTACTTTTGTTTTTGGCATTTTTTTAAGAGATGGAGAGCAGCACAAAAAAAAAAAAAAAAAAAAAAAGAGTGGCATAAGTTGTACAAATTTCTTTCTATTTTAAATGCCCAAAGATGACAGTACATTAAGGCATTACAATACAGGCCTCATAGTAGCTCCTTGTGGCACTGGTTTATAAACGTTTTAAGAAGGGACATCTTACTAGGATCAGACCTAGGACTTCAGCAGAATGGGATAAACCAAGTATAAATGAGTCTTTTTCACCATGTTTTCTCTGCAAAAAGAGAGGCAAGGAGATGAGGCTCACAGGTGCCATGACTGTGGACCTGACAAAATGCCTGGTGCCCTGTGAGCATCCCGAGTTTGTCCAGAAGAGACAAAAGTAGATAAAACCACAGAGATGGGGAGAAACCAGAGCAGAAAAGCTGAAAATTCCAAAAGTAACAGCGCTTCTTCTACAAAGGATTGCAGCTCCTCGCCAGCAACGGAACAAAGCTGGATGGAGACTGACTTTGATGAGTTGATAGAAGTAGGCTTCAGAAGATTGGTAATAACAAACATCTCCAAGCTAAAGGAGGATGTTCAATCCCATCACAAGGAAGCTACAAACCTGCTTCTTTGGATTCAATCCAAGGTGGATTAAAGCCTTAAATATTGGACCTAAAACCATAAACCCCCTGGAAGAAAACCTAGGCAATATCATTCAGGACATAGGCATGGGCAAGAACTTCATACCTAAAACACGAAAAGCAATGGCAACAAAAGCCAAAATTGACAAATGGGATCTCATTAAACTAAAGTACTTCTGCACAGCAAAAGAAACTACCATCAGAGTGAACAGGCAACCTACAGAATGGAAGAAAATTTTTGCAATCTACTCATCTGACAAATGGCTAATATATACAAAGAACTCAAACAAATTTACAAGAAAAAAATAAACAACCCCATCAAAAAGTGGGCACAGGATATGAACAGACACTTCTCAAAAGAAGACATTTATGCAGTCAACAGACACATGAAAAAATGCTCATCATCACTGGTCATCAGAGAAATGCAAGTCAAAGCCACAAAGAGATACCATCTCATGCCAGTTAGAATGGCAATAATTAAAAAGTCAGGAAACATCACATGCTGGAGAGGATGTGGAGAAATTGGAATGCTTTTACACTGTTGGTGAAAGTGTAAATTGGTTCAAACATTGTGGAAGACAGTGTTGAGATTCATCAAGGATCTAGAACTAGAATTACTATTTGACCCAGCAATCCCATTACTGGGTATATACCCAAAGGATTATAAATCATGCTACTATAAAGACGCATGCACATGTATGTTTATTGCAGCACTATTCACAATAGCAAAGACTTGGAACCAACAAAAATGTCCATCAATGATAGACTCAATTAAGAAAATGTGGCACATATACACTGTGGAACACTATGCAGCCATAAAAAAGGATGAGTTCACATCCTTTGCAGGAACATGGATGAAGCTGGAAACCATCATTCTCAGCAAAGTATCACAAGGACAGAAAACCAAACACCACATGTTCTTACTCATAGGTGAACCCCCAAAATAATGAGGACATGAATTTTTTTCACCCAGTTTTATTCTATCCCATAAGTGAGTTTCTATTTTCTCCTGTCCATTCTAAATCCAAAACTTCCAAATGTAATTTTTTCCCAGTTTTCTAGATTGCTGCTTGACTGCTGAAATTGTCCTGAGAATGATGGGATGAATCTCTACTATCTCTAAAAATAAGCCCAAGTCCTTGTGGATCAAGAACATTTTTATCATTTGTGATGCTGAGTCAGTTGATATTCATAACCCGGCAGTTGGAGTCCCAGACTAGGAGTGAGCAAAAGCATGGCAGCTGCCCCACTCTTGAATACTCACATTGATTCTGTCAAGAAGAATGAGATGTTCTAAGCCTAGAGATGTGGAAAGATAAGATTAATTCAGCTATAGAAATAGGATCGGCATGAACTTGATATGACACTCACTGACCTAATTGCTTTGGTTTACTGTTGTTATCAGAAATTCCAAATCTGACTCCTAGAATCACTTGAAAGAGAAATCCCATGGAAGCTGAGACCTGTCTTTAGCTGAATTCCTGTTGACACAATATCAACTTTCAACCAATCCCCAGTTTTCATAGTGCTTCAAACCAGACACTAGCTAGGACAGGAGTTGGGAACTCTTACTATTGCTATATCCTTGAAAGTTATGAAATATGATGCTAGAAATGGGGTTCTATGTCTTTTCTTCATCTGCAATTCAGTGAATTTCTGACTTTAAGAAGCCCTTATATTCATTCTCTGGATAATCCCACAAAGAGTTTTCACTGTCCCTCAAGAAAATGATTTTTCACTGGAGAAACTGATGCTAGTGACTTTCTGATTGGTGAGCCTGGGTGCCTAAGGAAGGTAACAGAGTCCTGGAGTTTATACTAGAAGTCATTCTTATAGGAGAAACTAGAAAGCACCAGAGACAGGGAGTGATTTTTAGAAGTGGGACTAGCCTCGGAGAAGAGAGGTGAGAGGAAGTTTGTCTGGCAAGCATTAGAACCCGGGGCCAAGGGTCAGAATAGATAGGATAGATGGGCGAGTGTCGCTTGGGCGACATGCCTTTGAGAGTTCCACTCATGGCCGCAGGGTCAACCAACTTGTTGTCAGGACACCAGAGCTGCATGACTTTCCTCTCTGTCGACCCTCAGCTCAGCCCAGAAGTACAGGAAAAGCAGAAGCTGGTTCCAGGCAAACCAACGCTCCCAACTCTGAAGATTTGGGGGTTGTTAGAGAGCCCTTTCCCAGAAAACCTGACACCCGTGTCTTTAGTCCAGTAGCCATGCTAGTTGATTTTAACTGACCGACAGGCCAGTTAAAAGCCCCCGAATTCTAAGGAAAAATAGGACAGAATAGCAAGTGAAAGGGGTCTGTTGGTGCTCACTGCTTGGTGATAGTCGATGTCCCACTGCTTGGTGATAAGTGATGGTCTCACCACTTGGCGATAGTCTCACTGCTTGGCAATAGGCAATAGTCTCACTACTTGGTGATAGTCGAAAGTCCCTTTGTGGTCACCAAAATGTGTCTGGAATTGGTGGGTTCTTAGCCTTCCTGACTTCAAGAATGAAGCCGTGGACCATTGCCGTGAGTGTTACAGCTCTTAAAGGTGGCATGTCTGGAGTTGTTCATTCCTCCCGGTGGGTTCATGGTCTCACTGGCTTCAGGAGTGAAGCTGCAGATCTTTACGGTGAGTGTGGGTTCATGGTTTCGCTGGCTTCAGGAGTGAAGCTGCAGACCTTTGCAATGAATGTTACAGCTCATGAAGATGGCGTGGACCCAAAGAGTGAGCAGCAGCAAGATTTATTATAAACAGTGAAAGAACAAAGCTTCCATAGTGTGGAAGGGGACCTGAGCAGGTTGCGGCTGCTGGCTCTGGCAGCCTGCTTTTTTCCCCTTATCTGGCCCCACCCACATCCTGCTGATTGGTCCATTTTACAGAGAGCTGATTGGTCCGTTTTACAGAGAGCTGATTGGTCCGTTTTGACAGGGTGCTGATTGGTGCATTTATAAAGCTTGAGCTAGACACACAGTCCTGATTGGTGCATTTACAATCCTCTAGCTAGACATAAAAGCTCTCCAGGTCCCCACTAGATTAGCTAGACACAGAGCACTGATTGGTGCCTTTACAAACCTTGAGCTAGACACAGAGTGCTGATTGGTGCATTTACAATCCTCTAGCTAGACATAAAAGTTCCCCAAGTCCCCACCAGACTCAGGAGCCCAGCTGGCTTCGCCTAGTGGATCCCAGGCCAGGGCCAGGGGTGGAGCTGCCCACCAGTCCCACGCTGTGCACTCCTCAGCCCTTGGGTGGTCAATGGGACCAGGTGCCACAGAGCAGGGGGCAGCGCCCATCGGGAAGGCTTGGGCTGTGTGGGAGCCCACTGCAGGGGGATTCAGGCATGGCGGGCTGCAGATCCCAAGCCCTGCCCTGCGGGGACGCAGCTGAGGCCTGGTGAGAATTTGAGCACTGCCTGTGCAGGCCAGTGGTGCTGGGGGACCCAGCACACCGTCTGCAACTTCTGGCATCGGTGCTAAGCCCCTCACTGCCCAGGGCTGGCACTCTGGCCAGCCACTCTGAGTGCAGGGCCCGCCAAGCCTAGCCTGTGCCCACTGGGAACTCACGCTGGCCCATGAGTGCCATAGGCAGCCCTGGTTCCCGCCCGCGCCTCTCCCTCCACACCTCCCCACAAGCAGAGGGAGCTGGCTCCAGCCTCCGCCTGTCCAGAGAGGGGCTCCCACAGTGCAGCGGCAGGCTGAAGGGCTCCTCAAGCATGGCCAGAGTGGACGCAGAGGCCAGGGAGGCAGTGAGAGTGAGCGAGGGCCGCCAGCACATTATCATCTCTCAATGTGAATCAAGTTTTGCTCCTCAGTAAAAAAAAAAAAAAATCCTAATTGCAAGGTTATTCATTTTATAGATAATATTTACAAGCAGCCCAGAGTCAATGTTTTTAAGTTTTTATACCTCTGTCCTAAAGAATACACATTTAAGAGGTTTAATCATAACACCTGAAAAAGTACAGATGTCTTCTCCTTGGAAATATATTGGATATGTACTAACTTCCCAGTCAGTAAGACATCAAAAGATTAAATTAAATATCAGCAACTTATACACCTTAAATAATAATCAAAAATTACTAGGCAATATTAACTGGCTTTGCCCCACCTTGGACATTCCTACCAATAAGTTATAAAACCTGTTTTCTACCTTAAAGGGCAACACAGTCCTGGATACTCCCAGATATTTAACCCCTGCAGCAATAAATAAATAAATAAATAGAATAAGCTATTTCCCAAAGGCAACTAGATTGTATAGGCAACCAATATTCCATTCAATTGTTTACTTTCCCACTAAACACTCCCCTACAGGGTTAACAGAACAGATAACCCCAGGACTGTGGTTTCTAAAATGGGTTTTTACTCACATACTGGGACTAAAACACTCTCTCCCTATATCCAGTTAATCAGTAAAGTCATATATTCAGGCCACAGACGATGCAATCAGTTGGTAGGTTATGATCCTGATATCATGAGGAATCCTTTAAGTAAAAAGCAATTCAAAGCAGTATTGCCGTTATTTATAAACCTGCAAATAGATCTCTCTAATTACACTGGCCATTTAAAGCATGTCCTTCCTGCTGATAAACTCCTTCAGTTCTTATCTCACACTTCCGTGGTTTTACCTACAAAAATAGCTCACTCCCTCATACTTAAAGCTTTAACACTGTTTACTGATGGCTCTGGTAAACATGGAAAAGTGGCCATTTGGTAAAGACCACATAATTCCCTCACTCATTCTGGGTTTACTAGCACTCCAAAAGCTGAGGTTGAAGTCTTAATATTGGCTCTGGAGACATTTTCCTCTCAGCCCATCAATATTGTCAGTAACTCTGCCTACCCAGTTTATTTACTGCAGAACCTTAAAATAGCCCTAATTAAGTCCACTCTGGAGCCCATCCTGTGTGCTCTTTTTCTCCAACTTCAGCAATTGCTAAATCAATGTACACATCCTATTTTTATTACATTCAAGCCCACAGCTCACTGCCTGGTCCATTGGCTTATGGCAATAATCAAGCAAACCTTCAGGTTATAACATCACTACTTAACCAAGACACCGAATTGCATCTTTTTTTTCACCAAAACTGGAGAAACTTATCTTACCAATTTCAACTTTCCCAAAGACTAACTAAACAAATTACCCTGCAATGCCCAAATTGCCAGCTCACAGGCACGTCGTCTGCTCCTTCAATAGGTGTTAACCCTAAAGGACTAAAACCTAATCAGTTATGGCAAACAAATGTTATGCACATCCCTACATTCGAAAAACTCAAATATGTACATGTGTCCGTTAATACCAATTCCAGCTTAATTAGCACACATGCCTTTCCTGGAGAGTCCAACCAATATGTCATTAAACTTCTTCTTTTAACTTTTGTGTTTATGGGGCAGCCCACAAAAATTAAAACTAATAATGGTCCAGCTTATGCCAGCTCACAATTTCAACAATTTTGTCACACATGAAATATCCAACATTCCACGGGCATCCTGTATAACCCCCAAGGACAGGCCATAGTAGAACGTGCCCACTCCACTCTTACAAATATTCTCTAAAAACAAAAAAGGGGGAATATGAGTAAGGACCCTGCAACACTACTAGCACAAGCCTTATTTACCCTTAATTTTTAAAATTTAGATGACAAATTTCAATTGGCTATAGAAAAGCACCTTGCTAAAACCTCTCAAGGCATAAAACCTGCAGTTTTATGGAAAGATGTAAACAGTAAAGTATGATGTAGTCCAAATGAATTGTCAACATGAGGAAGAGGATATGCTTGTGTTCACACCCCCTCAGGTCCTCTTTGGATTCCAGCATGATGCATCAAACCATACCATGGCATGTCTAGGGCCCAACCTTGTACCAAAAATGAAGAAAATGACCCTACAGGACTCACAGTCCCAGATGATGTGGCTTCCTTGGATGACACAAGCCCTGGAAATTACCTGAGGGATGCTAAAGAAGACAACTCAAGAGGCTGAACAAATCCTGATACAGACACCATTTACTCCAGATAATTTGTTCCTTGCTATGCTCTCTATTGTACATTGCAACTCACATAGGATATTGATCATTTTCATGCTCCCGCTTTGTCTGCAACCTGTATTTGCTACACTCTATTGGGCTTATACCTTAGATCCGTCTTTCTTTCAGCCCGTCACCTGGCAGACACCCCCTTCCCAGCCTTTAATAACTTAACTACTTGGCTGAGAGGGATATATTTACCCCCAGTGGGGTCCCTCATTAATGGTACACATTAGACTAAAGTGGCAGGTAACACTACATGTCACTCTACTATCCTCCCGCCCTGTGTAAGTTATGAAAGTTCTAACCCTTGCTGTATACCTGCTCAAACACAATTATGGCTACATTGTGGCAAAAGAAACACCGTAACAGTCTTAGCTGCAGGTAGCCTCAAACCGGGCAATACAATCAATGACACTTCCCCAACATTCCTTCCTGCGCTAAAGAACAAAGCCGGGAAAGTAATGGATTCCACTTTAGCTGGGAGGTCTGTCACAGGGAACAGGCCCATAGCCTCCAGTTAGGCAATTATAACACCTTAGACTGGAGCCCCCATGGCCATTTGCAGGGTGACCTTATTGGTGTCTTCATCCATCATAGAATCAATCATAGTTTTGTAGCCATGTCCTATTCCCTTATGATTTGATGATTTGGGCCAATGGGAGGATGAGATATCCCAGACCCCAAGTAAAGCCCATGCCACCTCAAGACACTTTATGGTGCCTGGGACATCTTAGCACCTCCCTTAACACCTAGCATGGGACATATCATAATTCTGGTAACAACTATACTATAATCTTTATTCATAATTACACTGATCAGTGCCAGATTTGCACTACCCATCCATATATTTTCCTTATGGGAACTAATATTTCCACTACACCCCAAAATTCTATGTTTGTGACCCAGGTGCAGGGACAGGCTTGGTTCACCTCATGTATCACTAATTACAGTATGTCTAATTTAAATATTACTAGTGTCATGGTATTAAGGAGACAATCTGAGGCATTCCTACCAGTCAATTTGACATGTGATTGGCAAGGTTCTTCTGCCCTTGCCAACTTAGAAAGTGCCCTGTCCCTGGTCAGACCCAAAAGATTAATAGGCACACTTACAGCCTTTATAGTCTCAGCCATAGTCATCCTAGCAACTGCTAGTGTGGCTGTTGCATCTATTACTGAATCAGTACAAACAGCTACTTTTGTAGATAATTTGGTCAAAACTGTGTCTAATGAACTTCTCTTGCAGCAGAGTATAGGTCAAAAAATTCTTGCACATCTCCAAGCACTCGAGGCTGCCTTGGAATATGTGGGGGAGCAACAAGATACACTGGCATTCTGACAGCAATTAAACTGCAACTGGAAGCATAAACATATCTGTGTCACTTCTCTACCGTGGAATCAATCAATACATAGTTGGGATGAGGTAAAACAACACCTCTGGGAATCCTTTCATGACAATTTAACAGCAGACATAAGGCAACTTAAAACTAAAATTTAAAAATCCCTTCACACCATAGATCTACACATCCAACAAACAGCCATATGGAAGGGTGTGTGAGATCATCTCTCCTGGATAGACCCCCACTCCTGGACATAACTCTTTGATTGGAAAAGAGTGTTGTTCATTATACTCATGTTTGTCATATGATATTTGCTAATTATAGGAAGCAAAGCTGAAATAAGAGCAGTGACCACCACGCCTGACAGACCTGTTGCTGCACACATCTGCACTCTTCAATCAACAAAGATTGATGCAAAAAAAAAAAAAAAAAGAAAAACCAGAAAAGGGGGAGATTTAGGGATTCGGTCCAGGTGGTGGAAAAAATAAAGATAAAATTATAGGAAAGAGACACAAACCTTCTTTGAAGGTCAGAAGGTTTGCATAGCTTCAGTAAAAAAAAAATGGCTGAATTAGAATGCCTAATTATCTTACCTTGAGTTAATAGCTTAGAGTAGGTACAAAGGAGTGTAAGGGAGTTAATCTAAGGAGTTTATTTACTCATGTGGTCCTAAGACCGGCCTTTGATCATTCTTAGGACTGATGTCTCCAGGGGAAGGCGATCAGATTAATTACCCACAGGTGTGTTGACTCAAAGCCTTTGTCATTAAATCTGTGCTGAATAAATGCCCACAGGGCCAGATATTCAGTGTGTGCAGTTGCTACATCTTTGAGTGGCCTGGGACCCTAGCCACTCTTTCACTGAATATTGGTGTCTGAGTATGTTATTGACCCATCATGCAGTGTGGATCTGCGGGTCAGACCCCGGCACAGTCCTACTTCAACTTATGAATAATGGTACTGTAGCCAGTGACCCAAGGCCATAGAGTGAGTTGATGGCAAAACTAAGGACAGTTATACCTCCTGACACTTTAACTACCAGATTAGAGCTCTTTTGCCTGTAGTCATTCTGTCACCTTGAAAAAAGGGTAGTCAGCGGAAGGAAAATCACAAAGGTGCTAGCAATTATATGTGGGTAGCTGGGATGTGGGTGACTGAATTTCCAACTCATTGAGCAGATCATTTTACTTTTGTAGGTCCTAGTTCTTCTAGCTGTGAAACATGGATAATCCTTTTTTCTGTCCCCTCACAAGGTTTGAGTTGGGACAAACAGGACAACATCTGGGAAAAGGCAATTTGCAATCTATAGGAGAAAGAATTACTGTACCTTAATGTCTTAACAGTATCATGATATAAAGGAGACCCAACTGATCTAAAGATCATCAAAGGAACCCTGAGAGACTGTCCTTGGAAAATAAAAGCCAACAATCCAGAAAGGAGAAAAGGTGTGTTAGTCAGGTCGTCAATACACAAGAGCTAGATAAGACGGGGGCTATATCACAGCATCTGGCTCAGAGTTCTCCAGCACAGTGTCTAAGGCAGATTTGGGGGACAGCGCATCTAGACTCTCACCTCAGTAACTGCACTGGATCTGTTATGGCCTCTAGTTTCTGTATCGCTTCATCTCGAACTGGTGCATATAGCAGAGTCATCAAATTGAGAATGTAGTTAGAAAGATGAGGGACATCCAGGGCCCCATGTTCTGCTTCTTGCTTGAGGAGATCGGTGTCCAGAGCTTCTTCTGTCTCATTTCTTAGGTGGTTCTGCCATGGTAATAGCAGTGATAGCAAGGTCTGCCCAACAAAGGAAATCAAAGGAGCCATGTTCTGTTTAGAACCTCAAACTTTCTCCAATGAACTATACTCTTAGGCCAAAGGCATCCCAGATTATGTCTTCTGGCGGGGTGGGGTGGGGGGAGCAGAAAACTGAGTCTCTAAGTTTCTTAGAGAGTATTATTTCTTTCTGTTTAGAGGACAATTACCATTTAAGGTTTCATTGGGATCAGTTATGTTAGTAGTCATTATTAATTTTTAGGTAGAATGAGGTAAAAATATGAATAAAAACAAGAATGTGATTTTAAATGTATGGGATATAAGAAATATGATGTGTATACACACCACCACAAGGAGATGAGGTAGTCAGTGGCAAAAAGGGTAGTCAGTGGAAGGAAAATAAGATTATTTATTTATTTACTTACTTATTTTTTGATGGAGTCTCACTCTGTCACCAAGGCTGGAGTTCAGTGGCTATATCTTGGCTCACTGCAAGCTCTGCCTCCTGGTTCATGCCATTCTCCTGCTTCAGCCTCCTGCGTAGCTGGGACTACAGGCCCCTGCCACCACGCCTGGCTAATTTTTTGTATGCTTTTTTTAGTAGAGATGGGGTTTCACTGTGTTAGCCAGGATGGTCTCGATCTCCAGACCTTGTGATCCACCCGCCTCGGCCTCCCAAAGTGCTGGGGTTACAGGCGTGAGCCACTGGCAATAAAGGAAATAAGATTATTTATTCTTAATAAAGGTTAAGGACATTTTTAGATAGTTTTACTCCAAAGTCTGAGGATAAAATAGCAAATTTGGAATCTTCATGAGTCACTTGAAATAGCCTTTTGACTTAAACATGTAAGTTCCTTGTGGGCAAGGGATGTCCTATTCATCTTTGGGCTTCTGAAACACACAGACCATAGTGGGGTTTCAGTAAGAATTAGTTTGATTGAATTATATATTTTTATAGTAATCACCCAACTGTCAAGTTTCATCTTACACAAATAAAATGGAAGCTGCCCCATTATATCTATTTAAGTAGCAGGCCACGTTAAAAAGAAAGTATGCTACTTAAGATATTAATATCCATTGACGATCCAAGGTTCTGAGATGCCCAGGGACTTCCCATCCACAAATGGGAGGTTGGTTACTTACCTCCTTAACTTCTTTTAGAAGTTCAAGGGCACAAGTGAAGTCAGGAGGAGTACTCAATAGTTGTTCCTGCAGATGGTTCAAAAAAGCATTGTACATTGCCCCTGTGAAACTGCCTTCCACACTATAAGAAGGGTTAAATGAGGGCAGGCGCCGTGGCTCATGCCTGTAATCCCAGCACTTTGGCAGGCCGAGGTGGGTGGATCACGAGGTCAGGAGTTCAAGACCAGCCTGGCCAAGATGGTGAAACCCTGTCTCTACTAAAAATACAAAAATTAGCCAGGCATGGTGGCAGGTGCCTGTAATCCCAGCTACTCAGGAGGCTAAGGCAGAGAACTGATTGAACCCGGGAGGCGGAGGTTGCAGTGAGTAAAGATTGCACCACTGAACTCCAGCCTGGGTGACAGACTGAGACTCCATCAAAACATAAAAAATAAAAATAAAAAGGGTTAAATGAGTAGATTGCTTTTTACCTAGATAACTGATACAGGATCATAATCTCCCAAATAACATTTGAAATCATGAAAGACCATTACATTGACAGGCTAAGAGAACCTATGTTTAGACTTGAGAAGGGCTGAATAAACTGAAGTTAGTCTCAGATGAAAAAGCATTGGCTAAATTCTCTTAGAAAGGTACCTCATGGTTCCAGAGATGCTCTCTTCTTGCAGCAGGAAGAACCATAAACTAGAAGTACAGCCGGACTTCTAACCCTAGTTCTGCATCGGGTCTGGATATGTGACTTAGTTTCCACTGCCATAGACTTAAACCTTTGAACCAAATGCTATTTTTCCTTCAGGCCTAAAATCTAGGAAAGGATTTTACCTCTTGATAATACTTGAAGGTCTTTTGAGATGCTTTAAGTTCAGCAAGCCCAAAACTGTCTCCTTCAGACAGAACAGACTTTAAACCAATGAAGATAAAAACAAAGCAAAACAAAGAAGCGCATTACATAATGATAAAGAGTTCAATTAAACAAGAAGATCTAACTACCCTAAATATATATACACCCAACACAGGAGCACACAGATTCATAAATCAAGTTCTTAGAGACCTTCAAAGGGACTTAGATGCCTACACAATAATAGTTGGAGGCTTTAACACCACACTGACATCATTAGACAGAGCAACGAATGAGAAAATTAGCAAGGGTATTCAGGACCTGAACTCAGCACTGGATCAAATGGACTTGATAGACATTATAGAACTCACCATACAGAACCAACAGAATATACACTCTTCTCATCTCTACATGGCACATACTCTAAAATCAATCACATAATTGGAAGTAAAACACTTAGCAAATACAAAATAACTGAAATCATAACAAACAATCTCGTGAACCACAGTGCAATCAAAATAAAAGTTAAGACTAAGAAATTCACTCAAAACCATACAATTACATGGAAATTGAATAACCTGCTCTTGAATGACTTTTGGGTAAATAACAAAATTAAGGTAGGCATCAAGAAGTTCTTTGAAACTAATGAGAACAAAGATATGACATACTGGAATCTCTGGGACACAGCTAAGGTAGTGTTAAGAGGGAAATTTACGGCACTAAATGTCCACCTCAAAAAGATAGAAACATCTCAAGTTAACAACCTAACATCATAACTAAGATAACTAGATATTCAAAAGCATACCAATCCCAAAGCTAACAGAAGCAAAAAAAAAATAATAATAATAATAACCAGAATTAGAGCTGAACTGAAGGAGACTGAGACACAAAAATCCATTCAAGAGATCAACCAATCCAGGAGCTGTTTTTGAAAAACGTTAATAAAATATATAGGCCACTAGCTAGACTAATAAAGAAGAAAAGAGAGAAGATTCAAATAAACACAATCAGAAACAACAAGGAGGATATTACTACTGACCCCACAGAAACATAAATAACCATTAGAGAATATTATGAACACCCCTGTGCACATTATGAACTAGAAAATCTGGAAGATATAAATAAATTCCCGGACACATACACATCCCAGGACTGAACCAGGAAGAAATTAAATTCCTGAACAGACCAATAACAAGCTCCAAAATTGAGTTAGTTAAAAAAAATAGCCTACCAACCAAAAGAAGCCCAGGACCAGAGAGATTCATAGTTGAATTCTATCAGATATACAAAGAAGAGTTTGTACCTTTCCTGCTGAAACTATTTCAAAAAATAAAGGTGGAGGGACTCCTCCCTAGCTCATTCTATGAGGCCAGCATCATCCTGATACCAAAACCTGGCAGAAACACAACGACAACACAGAAAACCTTAGCCTTATATCCTTGATGAACATTGATGCAAAAATTCCCAACAAAATACTGGCAAACCAAATCCAGCAGCACATCAAAAAGCTCATCTACCATGATGAAACAGGCTTCTTCCCGGGGATGCAAGGTTGGTTCAACATACACAAGTCAATAATTGTGGTAAATCACATAAACAGAACTGAAGACAAAAACCACATGATTATCTCAATAGATGCAGAAAAGACTTTCAATAAAATTCAACACCTCTTCATGTTGAAAACTCTCAATAAACTAGGCATTGAAGGAACATACCTCAAAATAATAAGTGCCATCTATGACAAACGCACAGCCTGCATCTTACTGAATGGGCAAAAGCTGGAAACATTCCCCTTGAAAACCAGCACAAGACAAGAATGCCCTCTCTCACCACTCATATTCAACATAGTATTGGAAGTCTTGGCCAGGCAATTAAGTAAGAGAAAGAAATAAAGAGCATCTAACTAGGAAGACAAGACGTCAAACTACCCTGTTTGCAGATGACATGATCCTATATCTAGAAAACCCCACAGTCTCAGTCGCAAAGTTCTTATGCTGTTATACAACTTCAGCAAATTCTCAGGATACAAAATCACTGTGCAGAAATCACTAACCTTCCTATACACAAACAACAGTCAAGCTGAAATCCAAATCAGGAATGCAATCCCACTCACAATTGTCAGAAAAAATTAAAGTACCTAGGAATACAGCTAAACAGGGAGGTGAAAGACCTCTACATGTAGAACTGCAAAACACTGTTCAAATAAATCAGAGATGACACAAGCAAATGAAAAAAAAAAAAAAAGGAAGAATCAGTGTCATTAAAATGGCCATACTGCTGAAAGCAATTTATAAAGTAAATGCTATTCCTATTAAAGTACCATTGACATTGTGCACTGAACTAGAAAAAACTAAGTTAAAATTCATATGGAACCAAAAAACAGCCCAAATAGCCAATGCAATCCTAAGCAAAAAGAACAAAGCTGGAGACATCACGGTACCCGACTTCAAATTGTACTGCAGGACTACAGTAAACAAAACAGCATGGTACTGATACAAAAACAGACACACAGAACAATGAAACAGAATAGAGAACCCAGAAATAAGGCTACACACCTACAACTATCTGAACTTCTACAAAGCTGACAAGAACAAGCAATGTGAAAAGGATTTCCTGTTTAATAAATGATGCTGGGAGAACTGGCTAGTCACATGCAGAAGATTGAAACTGGATCCCTTATTTACATCGTATGCAAAAATCAACTCAAGATGGATTACAGACTTAAATGTAAAACCCAAAACTATAAAAACCCTTGAAGATAACCTAGGCAATAGCATTCCGGATATAGGAACAGGCAAAGATTTCACCATGATGACACCAAAAGCAATTGCAACAAAAACAAAAATTGACAAATGAGATGTAATTAAACTAAAGAACTTCTGCACAACAAAGGAAACTATCAACAGAATGAACAGACAACCTACAGAATGGGAGAAAGTTTCTGCAAACTGTACATCTGACAGAGGTCTAATATCCAGCATCTACAAGGAACTTAAATTTACAAGAAAAAACAAATGACCTGTTAAAAAGTGGGCAAAGTGCATGAACAGACACTTTTCAAAAGAAGACATACATGCAGAACAACAATCATAAAAAAAAAAAATCTCAACATCACTGATCATCAGACAAGTGCACATCCAAACCACAATGAGATAGCATCTCACACCAGTCAGGATGGCTATTATTAAAAAGTCAAAAAATAACAGATGGCAGTGAGGCTGGGGGGGTGGGGTGTGGGGGAAGGGGGGAAGGAAAATTTATACACTGCTGCTGAGGAGTGTAAGTTACTTCAAGCATTGTGGAAGGCAGTGTGGTGATTTCTCAAAGACCTAAAAACAGAACTACCATTCGTCCCAGCAATCTCACTACTTGATACACACCCAAAGGAATATAAATTGTTCTATCATAAAGACATATGCACAGGTATGTTTATTGCAGCACTATTCACAAAAGCAAAGACATGGAATCAACCTAAATGCTCATCAGTAATAGACTGAATAAAGAAAATGTACATATACACCATGGAATACTATGCAGTCATAAAAAGAACACAATCATGTCATTTGCAGAAACTTAGATGGAGCTGGAGGCCATTATCCTTAGCCAAACTAATGCAGGAACAGAAAATCAAATACCACATGTTCTGACTTATAACTGGGAGCTAAATGATGAGAACACATGGACACATAGAGGGAAACAACACATACTGGGGCCTATTAGAGGGTGGAGATTGGTAGGAGGGAGAGGATCAGGAAAATAATTAATGGACACTAGGTTTAATATCTGGGTGAGGAAATAATGTGTACCACAAACTCCCATGAAACAAGTTTAACTGTATAACAAACCTGCACATGTACCCCTGAACTTAGAATAAAACATAAATTAAAAAAGGAAAATGAAAAGAGAAAAAATTATTCAGTAACCATGTTCTTTTTTTTTTTTTTTTTTTTTTTCCTGAGACAGGGTCTCACTCTGTTGCCCATTCTGGACTGCAGTGGCGTGATATTTGTTCACTGCAGCCTTGATCTCCCAGGCTGAGGTGACCCTCCCACCTCAGTCTTCTGAGTAGCTGGGACTACAGGCGCACACCACTGTGCCAGGCTAATTTTTGTATTTTTTTGTAGAGACATGGTTTCATCATGCTGCCCAGGCTGGTCTTGAACTCCTGGGCTCAAGCAATTCGCCACGTTTGGCCTCCTAAAGTGCTGGGCTTACAGGCACAAGCAACTGTGCCTGGCCTATATTCAGTAAGCTTTTAAATAAAATAAACAACTATAACTGCTTTATTTTTAATATAGCCATGATATTTGGTGGATTTTCTTTGGATGCTATGCTTCTCGATTTATAATCATGTGATTCGAAATAATACTTTTATTAGTACCTGTGTTAATTCAGGTTCCGTGAGAAGCAGACACCAAGATAAGACTCCTGTGAAAGAGATTAATTATGGGAAAAGGGGATAAAGGTGAGAGAGCAGAATAAATCAGGAAGAGCCTTTGGATCATAATGCAGAAATGATGTCTGTGAAAGGAGAAGGGGAAGCAAAAAATAAAGATAGGTAGAATTACTTTCAGACTGCCCCACAGTTCTAAGGTTTCTGACAGGTTGATAGGGATACCATGAGTCAAAGTTGCCTGTTAGAGGTGTTCCTCATCTCTGAGGAATTGACCCGCACTACTATTTCCCACTCAGTGATTATCTAGGAGAAGTCTGAGGGAAGCATGGCTTTGGTGCAAATGCAATAGTTGGTCCCGAGGGGCAGCAGCTGGGGCCATCAAGTAACTATGCTCCCTATAGCCAGCGATCTGAGCGCACATTTTCATAGTCACCACAGTCCACCTTTGTACTCCACAGATCTATTTCTCCATGCAGGTTCATGGAACAGTTCCTTACTTATTCCTTGGGCTTCCCTTTATGAAGGCAAACTTTGAAGAGGGAGGATAGCGGGACACACTACAGTCCCCCTTGCTACATTTAGTTTCTGGGCCAGAACTGGTAATTATTATCTTCCTTTTCCACTACCTACTTGAAATTTCCCTCACACACAGTTACTATTTTGACAAGTCTTGGAAGCTTACTTAGTCACGTGAACCAAACTTTCATTGTGGAGGTGTCCAAACTCTTTTCAATGACATTATCCATTCACAGTTAAACGAAGCAAGAGAATACCAGGAGGCACTCAAGTAGATCACCTGAATTCATATGTATTCCTTTCTGACTCATTTTACTAAAGCAGCCCTACCCCTCCTACAGATCATCATCAATTACTCCTGCCACATGTGGATTCCCCTTCTTGCATGGCAGTTCCTGGATATCAGTAGTCCAATGCTTGTTCAAACCACTGCTGCGATCCTTGTGGGCCACTATGATGGGGAGTAGGTACACTCCTGCTTTCACCCCTTATTCCTAATCCCATTCTTCCAATTAGATCTAAAGCCTAACATATAGGTCTGTGATTTAATGTATATACTGCATCCTGGACGGTGGCACTCCATTTTTTCAGGGTTTACTTTTATTGGTGCTTTATCTTTGCCTTTAGAAGTGTTCTATGAGGTCAGCTCCTTCTGGATGGTGCAGTATTTGATATAATAAGTGGATCCTCTTGTTCTGGAGGCATTTGTGCCCCTTCTTTACTATGAAGTGACTATCCTATTCAGATGCTGTGTTGTGTGGGATTCCAAAACTATGGATCAAGAACCTCCAAATCCCCCAGACGCTTAATGAGGCTGTGCAGGCAGAAAAGGCAAATCCACACACAGAATAGGTACATATTTCTGTGAGCATGAACCAGTGACTGTTCCAGGATAAAAAGCATCCAATATAATAAATTCACTGCTAAGTGGTCTTTATAAATAGTGTTGTATTTGAGATAGAACGTTGGTCGCTGTTGCTGCAGGTTGGATATTCACACAGGGAATCAGCTAAATTGTCTTGGTACACAGAAGTCTGTGATATTGGGCCCATATATTACTTCCATTTCTTCTGCCATGGCTAGTTCTTTGAGATGCCCATTGGACCAGTCCTGAGAAGGCCAAAATGAATGCTGGTTAATGTCAGTGGTCAAAGTCGCTTTGTCTACTTAGTTCTTCAGTTACTCTTTCACAATTGATGCTTTCTTGTGAACATTAAAATAGGATTGATACAAAAATCTTCCTTTCTCATGTCACTCCCAGGATGTCTATCCACATTCCTCTACTCCAGACTTCCCTTTCTCTGATCTTTTCCTTTCAAGCTCCTGACCAGCTCACCAGACCTTTGGCTACTGTCCAATAATGCATATATATTACCATCTTGAACCACTTCTTTTTCTACAAAAAGTGGATAATCCAGTGCACTGCTTGCAGTCCTACCCACTGGGAAAATGTTTTCCCTCCCTGCTGCCTTTCAGGACCACCGCTAAATGTGACTGTAATACAGTCACCACATATTTTGACTTACGTTCACATACCAAGCTGATCCTGTAAACCAAGCTTGAGCTTTCCTTCAACTGGTTATATGGGACCACATACTTTCATATGGCTATAGGTTTAAACGAAAGGAGAGGCACTGGTGCTACTGTGGTGGATAGCATGGAGATCTGGGCTATCTGCTCGTATACCTAACCTGTGTCCTCTGGTTTTCCTTGGACTTAATCTAGGATATTCTGTTTCCACCATATTATGGGCTACTGCTGGGTTCACCTTACTTTATGACTTAGAGGGTATAAAATGTGTTGCTTCAAAAACCCAAAGAGGCCTGCCATATGCTGTGCTTCCTTCTTTGTGGGAGATGATGCAAGATGCAGTAACTTGTCTTTTACTTTGGAGGAGATATCCTGGCATTCTTACAACCACTGAACCTATTATAATTCCTGTAAAGTAATGGGCTTATCTTCCACAATCTAGAGCCCATGTGTCTTACAAAGGCCTCTAGTGTAATAACCACATCTTGCTCTTCCTGTCCAATCAGCATATCATGGATATAATGGGTCAATGTGAAGCCCTGTGGGAGTATATATTTTGTTTACCATGAGGCAAAACTATAAATGAACGTTATCTCCATGTGAAAGTAAATGTTCTGATCCTTTTTTTAAGTAAATGCAAAAGAATACATTCACCACATCAAAAGCTACATACCACATACTTAGGTTTTGTTAATCTACTCTGGCAATGCTACCACATCAAGTACAGCAGCTTTTGTCAAGGATACTACGTGACTGGACTTGTGGTAGTATGCTATTATTCTCTAGGATCCAATTAGTTTCTGCAAAAGCAAGATTGGCAAAGCAAGTGAAAATATGATAGAGACCACAGCTTCTGTATCTATCAGGTCTTTAAGGGTGACAGTAATTTCTTTCTCCACCTTGAGAATGCTGTATTATTTATGATTTACTGTCTTGCCCAGAAGTAAGGGCATCACCATAAGTTTCCACTTAACCTTTCCCACTATGAGAGTTCACAGGACAATGACTCAATACAGTAGTTATTCCAAATGCCATTTATATAAATCCTAATTATAAAATCAGAATGTGAGGGAAAAGAATATAGAAGCTGTAGATCCACAGAGAGCCAGACTTTACACAGAAATTTGCTTATTACCTGGCCTCTGTAAACTCCCGCTATAATAGTGAGGCCATGATGATGCCTTTGGTATCTAGATATCAATGTCAGACTCAGGTACTGTGTTCAATAGTTGTTGAAATGTCTGGTTATTCTTATTCCCCCTGTATACTGTCATCTAATTAATGGCTATAATTCCCTTTGTGGAAGGACTGAAATAATTATTGTAATGCAAACTTATTGAGATGCAACAAGGTTATTTTTTCTAGAGATCTGGCTCCTACTTTAATAAATGTGTTCTAGATCTAAAAATTAGCTTGGATTCAGCAACTGAACAAGGGTCATGACTTCTTATTGAGGAAACCTCTTTCAGCCTCCTAGTCTTACACTCTTGTCTTTTTCAGCTTGTAAATGTTGAGCAACACCCATGTTGGCTGACCATCAAGGGCTGGTGATTGCTGTGAAGTACTATCCTTGGCTGGGTTTTCTGGTCTTGCATAATATAGTCATTCTAGCCTGCCCTGGAACTTTGTATTTCTTCCTCTCTGGGATGCCAGGATACCTCAGTCATTTCTACTTCACTCAGCAGGGGCCATTGCTTTCTCCAGGCTTTGAAGAACCACACTAGCAGAAGTTTACTTCACTTCCTAGGGTCCTTGCTAGAGTGTTAAATCCCATGTTCCCAGAAAGTGCTTTCAACTCAATGACTATTGTTTATCCAGTATATTCTCGTTACCTTGATCAAGTATCATTAAAACCCAACATCAAGGCTATTTCCCCAACTCCTACCAGTACATGCTATGTAATTCTTGCATACAACTTCAATATATAATCTCATTCCTTCCTTATCAGGCTCAGAATGTCCTTGGCTGCATCATGCTGTCACTTAGCCCTAATTAATGATCTGGTAACCTTTCCAAGGAAGTAGGGGGAGTTTCTGAGGGTGGCACCTGTTGCATTGCTGGTGAGGCCTCTGTAACATGAGGAAAGTGTTTATTCTTATGAGACAATCATGGGCCATCTCTGCAGCTTCTGAGGGTTCAGAGTAATATGCAGAACCAACATTCGCAGGACCATCTATCCAGAATGTCCACACCTGCTATGGTTTGGATATTTTGTCCCCTTCAAATCTCAGGTTGAAATGTTATCCCCAAAGTTGGAGTTGGGGTCTGGTGGGAGACGTTTGAATCATGGGGTGAATCTCTCATGAATGGCTTTGTGCCATCCTTGTGGTAATGAGTGAATTCTCCTTCTATGAGTTAACATAAGATCTAGTTGTTTAAAAGAGCCTGGAACTCCCTCCTCTCTCTCTTCCTCCCACTTTCATCATGTGATATGCCTGCTTGCCCTTCACCTTCCACTATGATTGTAAGCTTCCTGAGGCCCTCACCAGAAGCAGATGCCAGCATCCTGCTTCCTGTACAGTCAGTGGAATTGTGAACCAAAGTAAACCTCTTTTTAAATAAATTACTCAGTTTCAGGTATTCCTTTACAGCAACATAAATGGCCTAATACAGAAAATCGGTACTGTGGAGTAGAGCATTGCTATAAAGATACCTGAAAATGTGGAAGTTACCTTGGAAATATGTAACAGGCAGGGGTTGGAAGAGTTTGGAGGACTTAGAAGAAGATGGGAAGATGAGGGAAAGTTTAGAACTTCTTAGAGACCAGTTAATTGGTTGTGACCAAAATGCTGATAGAAATATGGACAGTGAAGGCCAGGCTGATAAAGTCTGAGATGAAAATGAGGAAGTTATTGAGTACTGGAGCAAAGATCACCCTTGTTACATGGTAGCAAAAACTTGGCTGCATTGTGCTTATGCCATAGGGATTGGTGGAAGGTTGAACTTAAGAGTGATGACTTATGGTATCTGGTGGAAGAAATTTCTAAACAGCAAAGTGTTCAAGATGTGGTGTGGCTCCTTCTAACAGCCCGTGATTTAATTCTGGAGCAAATAAATGACTTAAATTTGGAACTTATATTTAAAAAAAATGCAGAGTGTAAAAATTTGGAAAATTTGTAACCTGGATATGTGGTAGAGAAGGAAAGAGTATACTCAGGAGAGGAATCCAAGCAGGTTGCTAAGGAGCAACCACTTGCTAGAGAAATTTACATGACTAAAAGGGAGCCAGGTGCTAATACTGGGGAAAGGGCTAAAAGCCATTTCAGAAGTTTTTGGGACAGTCCCTCCAATCACAAACCCAGAGGCCTAGGGTGAAAGAACGGTTTCGGGGCCGAGCCCAGTGCGCAACTGCCCCACATAGCCTCAGGACGTTGCTCCCTGCATCCAGGCCCCTCTGGCTCCAGCCTTGGCTCAAAAGACTCCAGGTACAGCTCAGCCCATTGCTCCAGAGGGCAAAAGTCATAAGCCTTGGTGATTCCTATGTGGTGTTTACCATACAGGTGCATAGAATGTGAGCATGAAGGAGGCTTTGGAGCTTCTACCTAGATTTCAGAGGATGTATAGGAAAGCCTGAGTGCCCAGGTAGAAGTCTGCTGCAGCAATGAAGCCCCTGCAGAGAGACTCTACTAGGGCAATGCGGAGGGGAAATGTGGGATTGGAGCTCCCACACAGAGTCTCCACCTAGGAATTGGCTACAGGAGCTTTAGGAAGGGGGTTGCCACCCTCCATACCTGAGAATGATAGAGCCACTGGCAGGATGCACCTTGAGCCTAGAAAAGCTATAGGCACTCAACTTCAAACCATAAGAACAGCCATGGAGGCTACACCCTGCAAAGCCAGGGGAAGGGTTGCACAAGCCCTTGGGAGCCCACCCCTTAAACCAGTGTGCCCAGGATGTAGGACATGGAGTCAAGGATTATTTAAGGAAATCTGAGGTTAAATGTCTCCTACTGGGTTTCAGACTTACATGGGAAATGTTGCTCCTTTCTTTTGGCCAGTTTCTCCCTTTGGGAGTGGGAATGTCTACTCAATACCTGTACCACCATTGTACCTTGGGAATAAATAACTTCTATTGATTTCACAGGCTCATAGGCTAAAGGAACTTGCCTCAAGTTTCAGATGAGAGTTTGGACTTTGGACTTTGAATTAATGCTAGAATGAGCTAAGACATTTGGGGACTATTGGAAAGGAGTGATTGTATTTTGCAATGTGAAAAGGACATGGTATTTGGGGGGCCAGGGGTGGAACGATATGGTTTGGATGTTTTCTCCCCTCCAAATCTCATGTTGAAATGTGATCCCAATATTAGAGGTTGGGCCTGGTGGGAGATGTTTGAATAATGGGGGTGGATCTTTCATGAATGAGTTTGTACCATTCTTCCAGCAATGTGTGAGTTTTCAGTCTATTACTTAATGCAAGATTTAGTTTTTTAAAAGAGCCTGGAACTTCCTCCTCCTTCTCTTTCTCCTACTCTCATCATGTGATATGCCTGCTCCCCCTTTGCCTTCCACTATGAATGTAAGCTTCCTGATGCCCTTGCCAGAAGCAGATGCCAGCACCTTGTTTCCTGTACAAACTGCAGAATTGTGAACCAAAATAAGCCTCTTTACTTATAAATTAACGAGTCTCAGGTATTCCTTTATAGCAATGCAAATGGACTTACACACCATCTCATGCTGGTCCAGATCCCAGGTTTTTTCAATCTAGGTCATAACATGAATATAACATACCTGTCTTGACTCAATATTTAAACATCTCTGAAGCTCTGCAACTGTGCCAAGTCTGCTGTTCAACTGTTTCTGCTCTTCCACTGCAAGAAGTACAAACCTCTTTATAAGTTACCAGAAAGTCTCTTAGATTTTAATACTTAGCTTTAGTTGCTTGGTGATGAGCCTCAGTTTTTTGGTTTTCTTTTTGTTTGAGACAAAGTCTTGCTGTGTCACCCAGGCTGGAGTGCAGTTGTGCAATCTTGGATCACTTCAACCTCTGCCTCCCAGATTCAAGTGATTCTCCTGCCTCAGCCTCCCAAGTAGCTGGGACTATAGGTGCCTGCCACCACAGCCGGCTTATTATTATTTATTTATTTATTTTTATTTTTAGTAGGGACAGGGTTTCACTATGTTAGCCAGGTTGGTCTTCAACTCCTGACCTCGTGATCTGCCTGCCTGAGCCTCCTGCATTTAAATACAGTTTTGGTCCCACCTAAAATTAATTAAAATAAAGGGATGGAGGAAGATCTACCAAGCAAATGGAGAACAAGAAAAAGCAGGGGTTGCAATCCTAGTCTCTGATAAAATAGACTTTAAACCATCAAAGATCAAAAGAGACAAAAAAGGCCATTACATAATGGTAAAGGGATCAATTCAACAGGAAGAGCTAACTATCCTAAATATATATGCACCCAATACAGGAGCACCTAGATTCATAAAGCAATTCCTTAGAGACTTACAAAGAGACTTAGACTCCCATACAATAATAATGGGAGACTTCAGCACCCCACTGTCAACATTAGACAGATCGAGACAGAACGTTAACAAGAATATCCAGGAATTGAACTCATCTCTGCAGCAAGCAGACCTAATAGACATCTACAGAACTCTCCACCCCAAATCAACAGAATATACATTCTTCTCAGCACCACATCACACTTATTCCAAAATTGACCATATAATTGGAAGTAAAGCACTCCTCAGCAATTGTACAAGAACAGAAATTGTAACAAACTGTCTCTCAGACCACAGTGCAATCAAACTAGAACTCAGGACTAAGAAACTCAATCAAAACCGCTCAGCTACATGGAAACTGAATAACCTGCTCCTGAATGACGACTGGGTACATAATGGAACGAAGGCAGAAATAAAGACGTTCTTTGAAAACAATGAGAACAAAGATACAACATACCAGAATCTCTGGGACACATTTAAAGCAGTGTGTAGAGGGAAATTTATAGCACTAAATGCCCACAAGAGAAAGCAGGAAAGATCTAAAATTGATACCCTAACATCACAATTAAAAGAACTAGAGAAGCAAGAGCAAACACATTCAAAAGCTGGCAGAAGGCAAGAAATAACTAAGATCAGAACAGAACTGAAGGAGATAGAGACACAAAAAACCCTCCAAAAAAATCAATGAATCCAGGAGTTGGTTTTTTGAAAAGACCAACAAAATTGACAGACCGCTAGCAAGACTAATAAAGAAGAAAAGAGAGAAGAATCAAATAGATGCAATAAAAAATGATGCAGGGGATATCACCACGTACCCCACAGAAATGCAAACTACCATCAGAGAATACTATAAACACCTCTACGCAAATCAACTAGAAAATCTAGAAGAAATGGATAATTTCCTGGCCAATTACACTCTTCCAAGACTAAACCAGGAAGAAGTTGAATGCCTGAATAGACCAATAGTAGGCTCTGAAATTGAGGCAATAATTAATAGCCTACCAACCAAAAAATGTCCAGGACCAGATGGATTCACAGCTGAATTCTACCACAGGTACAAGGAGGAGCTGGTACCATTCCTTCTGAAGCTATTCCAATCAATTGAAAAAGAGGGAATCCACCCTAACTCACTTTATGAGGCCAACATCATCCTGATACCAAAGCCTGGCAGAGACACAACAAAAAAAGAGAATTTTAGACCAATCTCCCTGATGAACATCGATGCAAAAATCCTCAATAAAATACTGGCAAACCGGATTCAGCAGCACATCAAAAAGCTTATCCACCATGATCAAGTGGGCTTCATCCCTGGGATGCAAGGCTGGTTCGACATACGCAAATCAATAAACGTAATCCAGCATATAAACAGAACCAAAGACAAAAACGACATGATTATCTCAATAGATGCAGAAAAGGCCTTTGACAAAATTCAACAGCCTTTCATGCTAAAAACGCTCAATAAATTCGGTATTGATGGAATGTATCTCAAAATAATAAGAGCTATTTATGACAAACCCACAGCCAATATCACACTGAATGGGCAAAAACTGGAAAAATTCCCTTTGAAAACTGGCACAAGACAGGGGTGCCCTCTCTCACCACTCCTATTCAACATAGTGTTGGAAGTTCTGGCTAGGGCAATCAGGCAAGAGAAAGAAATCAAGGGTATTCAGTTAGGAAAAGAAGAAGTCAAATTGTCCCTGTTTGCAGATGACATGATTGTATATTTAGAAAACCCCATCGTCTCAGCCCAAAATCTTCTTGAGCTGATAAGCAACTTCAGCAAAGTCTCAGGATACAAAATTAATGTGCAAAAATCACAAGCATTCTTATACACCAGTAACAGACAAGCAGAGAGCCAAATCAGGAATGAACTTCCATTCACAATTGCTTCAAAGAGAATAAAATACCTAGGAATCCAACTTACAAGGGATGTAAAGGACCTCTTCAAGGAGAACTACAAACCACTGCTCAGTGAAATCAAAGAGGACACAAACAAATGGAAGAACATACCATGCTCATGGATAGGAAGAATCAATATCGTGAAAATGGCCATACTGTCCAAGGTAATTTATAGATTCAATGCCATCCCCATCAAGCTACCAATGAGTTTCTTCACAGAATTGGAAAAAACTGCTTTAAAGTTCATATGGAACCAAAAAAGAGCCCGCATTGCCAAGACAATCCTAAGTCAAACGAACAAAGCTGGAGGCATCACGATACCTGACTTCAAACTATACTACAAGGCTACAGTAACCAAACAGCATGGTACTGGTCCCAAAACAGAGATATAGACCAATGGAACAGAACAGAGTCCTCAGAAATAATACCACACATCTACAGCCATCTGATCTTTGATAAACATGAGAAAAACAAGAAATGGGGAAAGGATTCCCTATTTAATAAATGGTGCTGGGAAAATTGGCTAGCCATAAGTAGAAAGCTGAAACTGGATCCTTTCCTTACTCCTTCTACGAAAATTAATTCAAGATGGATTAGAGACTTAAATGTTAGACCTAATACCATAAAAACCCTAGAAGAAAACCTAAGGAATACCATTCAGGACATAGGCATGGGCAAGGACTTCATGTCTAAAACACCAAAAGCAATGGCAACAAAAGCCAAAATTGACAAATGGGATATAATTAAACTTAAGAGCTTCTGCACAGCAAAAGAAACTACCATCAGAGTGAACAAGCAACCTACAGAATGGGAGAAAATTTTTGCAATCTACTCATCTGACAAAGGGCTAATATCCAGAATCTACAAAGAACTCAAACAAATTTACAAGAGAAAAAACAAACAACCCCATGAAAAAGTGGGGAAAGGATATGAACAGACATTTCTCAAAAGAAGACATTCATACAGCCAACAGACACATGAAAAAATGCTCATCATCACTGGCCATCAGAGAAATGCAAATCAAAACCACAATGAGATGCCATCTCACACCAGTTAGAATGGCAATCATTAAAAAGTCAGGAAACAACAGGTGCTGGAGAGGATGTGGAGAAATAGGAACACTTTTACACTGTTGGTGGGATTGTAAACTAGTTCAACCATTATGGAAAACAGTATGGCGATTCCTCAAGGATCTAGATCTAGAAGTACCATATGACCCAGACATCCCATTACTGGGTATATACCCAAAGGATCATAAATCATGCTGCTATAAAGATACATGCACACATATGTTTATTGCGGCACTATTCACAATAGCAAAGACTTGGAATCAACCCAAATGTCCATCTGTGACAGACTGGATTAAGAAAATATGGCACATATACACCATGGAATACTATGCAGCCATAAAAAAGATGAGTTTGTATCCTTTGTAGGGACATGGATGCAGCTGGAAACCATCATTTTCAGCAAACTATCACAAGAACAGAAAACCAAACACCGCATGTTCTCACTCATAGGTGGGAACTGAACAATGAGATCACTTGGACTCGGGAAGGGGAACATCACACACTGGGGCCTATCAAGGGGTGGGGGGGAGGGATTGCATTGGGAGTTATACCTGATGTAAATGACGAGTTGATGGGTGCTGACGAGTTGATGGGTGCAGCACACCAACATGGCACAAGTATACGTATGGAAAAAACCTGCATGTTGTGCACATGTACCCTAGAACTTAAAGTACAATAAAAAAAAATAAAATCTCTGAAGCCATAAAAAAAATTAAAATAAAAAATAAAACAAAAGAAAAAATAAAATACAATAATAGTTAAAAAAAAAATACCAGGTGATATGGTTTGGCTGTGTCCCCACCCAAATCTCATCTTGAATTGTAACTCCCACAGTTCCTACGTGGAACACAGTGGGAGGAGATTGAATTATGGGGGTGGGTCTTTTCTGCGCTGTTCTCATGATAGGGGATGAGACTCACGAGATCTGACTGTTTTAAAAATGAGAGTTCTCTGCCCAAGCTCTCTCTTTGCCTGCCACCATCCATGTAAGACGTGACTTGCTTCTCCTTGCCTTTCACCTTCCACCATGATTGCAAGGCCTCCCCAGTGCCATGAAACTGTAAGTCCAATAAATCTCTTTCTTTTGTAAATTGACCAGTTTCAGGTATGTCTTTATAGTACTGTGAAAATGATTAATACATCAGGCAATACTAAGCATTGGCAGACATGAGAAAGCAGGAATGCTCATACATTACAGATATCAAATTTGGACATTTTTCAGGAGTGACTTCAATGACAATGAAAAATATCCACACATATATAGAAATGACAGTTCTAGAAACTTCAAAATCTGATATTAGTATGAAACTTTCATGCACAAGGAAGTTCAATCAACATCATCTATGATAATGATCACTACAAACAACCCAAACATCTATAAATATGAAAATGAATATGTATGTACAATATCAAAGACTTGGGACCAACACAAATGCCCATCAATGATAGACTGGATAAAGAAAATGTGGCACATATACACCATGGAATACTATGCAGCCATATAAAAGAATGAGTTCATGTCCTTTGCAGGGACATGGATGAAGCTGGAAACCATCATTCTCAAACTAACACAGGCACAGAAAACCAAACACCGCATGTTCTCATTCGTAAGTGGGAGTTGAACAATGAGAACATATGGGCACAGGGAGGGGAACATCACACACCAGGGCCTGTCTGGGGGTGGGCAGCAAAGGGAGGGATAGCATTAGGAGAAATACCTAATGTGGATGATGAGTTGATGGGTGCAGCAAACCACTCCATGGCACATGTATACCTATGTAAAAAATCTGCATGTTCTGCACATGTATCCCAGAACTTAAAGTATAATAATCATAATAATAAGAAGAAAATTAATATGTGTGTATTATCTTTGCTTTTGAAGGGAGATATTTGGACTGATTTAGAGTAATATGTGAATAGTATATTTCCTGGAGTGGGGATAAAACTGATATTATCCTTCTACCTTACCTGTGTTTTCTAATTTTGTTGAGGGCTGTTTCTGATACCTTGGGAACCTGCTCAGCCCAGGTGTAGGACAACCTAAAAGTGCCAGAGATTTTAGCATCCTCGGGGTGACATCCACCAATAAAGGGCCAAGTCTGTAGAAAAATACCCCAACTTCTCATCACTAGTTAGGATAATTCTGAGGAGCACTCTAAGTCATTTCTGAGACTTGGAGGGTCCCCAGCAGATTTGAGCCAATTGCCTTTTGGTCTTGTCAGTATTTGGTGCTATATTTTAAAATAACTTTTCGATCCTAAGATTATATAAAAAATAACATGCTAAGTTCTATTTTTAATGGTTTAATGTTTTTTTTATGCAAACATTTAGTGTCTATTTTTAGGTGTATGAGAATGATAAGGAACTTCATTGCTTTTCAAAATAGTCAATTATCCCAGCACAATTTCTTCAATCTAACCTTTCTCCACTGATTCAAAATATTTCAATGCATTTACTAGCATTTTTCCATATTTGGGTTTGATAATCGAATTTCTTTTCTGGTTCATTTGTTCTAAATTTATTCTGGTACACTATTATCTTAACATTGCAATTTCACAATACTTTTTAAACTTTTATTTTAAGTTCAGGAATACATGTGAAGCTTTGTTATATAGGTAAACTGATCCTCTCCCTACTCCCACCCTCCATCCTCCCATAGGCCCCAGTGTTGCTCCCCTCTATGTGTCCATCACAATACATTTTCATCTGTCAGGGTAGCTTCCCCAAATTATTGCCCTGAATCATCGGGGCCAGGTGCTATTGTAAATTGTGGTTACACTAATACAATTTAGAGGAGATCATCAGTTTGTCACAGGTTCTCAAGACATGAAAATCCACCAGCGAGGCTCTATTAGACTCAATGCATCACTTCATGGAAGGACATGAAGATAGAGCTCCTTCACAAGAAAACTCACCCTTTTTTCTTCCTTCCTTCCTTCCTTCCTTCCTTCCTTCCTTCCTTCCTTCCTT
>NC_045445.1:51694230-51706688 GCF_002776525.5 Piliocolobus tephrosceles
CTTCCTTCCTTCCTTCCTTCCTTCCTTCCTTCCTTCCTTCCTTCCTTCCTTCCTTCTTTCCTTCCTTCCTTCTTTCTTTTCCTTCCTTCCTTCCTTCCTTCCTTCCTTCCTTCCTTCCTTCCTTCCTTCCTTTCTTTCTTTCTTTCTTTCTTTCTTTCTTTCTTTCTTTCTTTCTTTCTTTCTTTCTTTCTTTCTTTCTTTCTTTCTTTCTTTCTTTCTTTCTTTCTTTCTTTCTTTCTTTCTTTCTTTCTTTCTTCTGACAGAGTCTCACTCTATCACCCAGACTTGGAGTGCAGTGGTGCTATCTCCACTCACTGCAACTTCTGCCACCCGAGTTCAAGCAATTCTCCTGCTTCGGCCTCCCGAGTAGCTGGGATTACAGGCGCCTGCCACCACGCCCAGCTACTTTTTGTATTTTTAGAAGACTCGAGGTTTCACTATCTTGGCCAGGCTGGTCTTGAACTCCTGAAAATAATTGTATTGTCTAGTTATGAAAACAACAACAAAATGAATGCATGCTGATGAAAAACAAAAGGACCCCCTTCCCAAATAAACAAACAAAAAGGAAAGTAGTTTAAGTGAAAAAAATTTTGAATACCACTTCCTGCCTATTTTCCGGACTTCCTAGCTTCTCGTTCCCCACCCCTTCTCCAGGTTCTAATCTGGGACCAAGACTTACAATACTGTTAGGGCTTTACTTGCTGGACGTGAAGGGGAGAGAAGTGTGCGTTTAGGGGTATAGAAGAGGAAGAAGCGATTCTTTAAAATCTCCAGCAGAAACCAGAGCAAGTCAAATACAAAGTATTATGACCGGCTTGGTCTTGGGGATCGCTACATAAAAAAAATGGAGGGTTGAGTAGTAGCCTGTGGTAGTGGTGGAGAAAGCAGGAATGAAGAGAAAGGTGGCCCGCCCACAGTCCCGCCCCCACCCTCCTGCCGCACTGCGGGTGTGAATGGTAATTGGAAATCTGAGCTTACAGTGACGTGAGCCTTAGGAGACCCAGAGCCAATGCGTGGATTAGTTTTTCCTAGTTGCAGTTTGGTAGTCATCGCTGGCCGTGCGACGGCTCGCTGTTGCCCTGAAGGCAGGCGAGCCAGCTGCCCAGGAAAGGAGGAAAGTGGTAGAAGCTGACCCCGAGCCCTGACAGGTTGGTGGGCGCTGACCGGTGTGAGAGCTGCAGAAGGCAAAGACCAGAGCGGGTCTAGGACTGGATTATGTACCCCTTTCCAGATACACACCCGTTTAGTGCGAGAAATGGAGCGGTTGGGGAAAGGATCTCCCGAGGGGGCCGGATTGAGAATGGGTACCATTTGAGATCTCCTAGGAGGCCGGCCATGGGGCAATGTCTGATGGAGTCTGGCCGGTGGAGGAGACTGAAAGGAAATAGCCTGCTTCCTGCTGGGCCGCGGGAGGGAGGTGCAGCCGGTGACCAAGGAGTGGGGAGGGCGGACCCTACCAAGGTTTTAGGCCTGCCTTCTAGATATCTTTTCTTCACCTTCTACCCATTTAGAGCTGGAAATGATAGGCTGAGGGGGCCGAGGAGAGGAATTGCTGCAGAGGAGGGGGACAGAGATCAGGTCTGGAAAGCAGGTCCCTATTGCGGCAGCTGAGCGGGCGAGCTTCTGACTGCCGGACAGAGGCGAGGAGCGAGAAACTGTTTTTGGTCCCAGCAGGTCGGTCAGTGTAAGCCTGGGCGCTACTTGTAGATCCTGGAGTGAGAATGACAAAGCGCAGAGACCACAGCAGGTCCTAGTCTGCAATGCCCACATACCTCTTCACTCATCGTCCATCTTGATGCATAAAATGGTGGGCATGGGAGTGGGGATCGGGTGGAGAGAGGGCCTGATGGATACCTAGATTGAACTTCTTTGTGAATAAACTAGATATCCATTCAGCAAGCTCTTCTAACTCCCCTCCAGGCAAGTTGTCTGCAGTCCAGAAATGGTAACTAGATGACAGGTAGGAGGAAACAGTAGAGATGGGAGCCTAAAGAAGAGGTTAAAATGTTTTGGAAATAATCATCTTTGATGCCTATTTCTGGAAGGTGGGATAGCCTGTCACAGGGTAGGAAAAGAAGCCATGAGACAGGATGGAGGAGAAACAGAAGGTACTAATACTAGGAGAACCCTAAATCAGCTCCCATTACCGGTCCTTTGATTAAAAGATCAGTCCTGGTAATTGTCGCATTTGTCTGCAGGTCTTTAAGTGCGTTTGTTCAGCCGATTTCAAGGCTAAGAGAGAAAGATTGCCTCTGATCCCTGAAGGTAGGAGGCTGCCTGGGGCCCTCTGGTGTAGGGGTATCAAGGATCAGAGCAGAATCTGGGTGACTCACAGCCCTTCCTGCCAGAGTTGAGTGCAGGAGAAACTTAGGAGAGTCTTCATAAAATGACAGCCCTGTGTCTGATGAGGGAAGAAGGCAGTAGAGGGGCGAGATCTGGGGCGCTCCTGGAGAGCTTATTAGGATCCCAGGGAGGTGAAGTCTGGTCTCTCTATGATTGTCCCCCTCCCCCAACTCGTCCTGCATTTTGGTGGTAGGAGTGGCCTGGGGAAGGCATTTTCAGGGAAAACGGTGGGCTTTGCAGCAGCGCTGGGTCTGGGGCTTCCCCTACAGGTTCACAGTTTCTCAGGTGGGAAAACCTTTGCCAAACAGAACTCTGAATCCTATCAAGCATCCATTCCCTCTTCTTGTTTTTTATCTTCTAGGAAGAAAAAAAAAAAAAACAGGAAAAAACTCAACATGGAAAATGAACCCAAGGAAAACAAAGTTGTGGAGAAGGCCCCAGTGCAGAATGAAGCTCCCCCTTTAGGAGGTGGTGAAGACCAGGAGCCTGGGGGAAGTGTTAGAGGGGTTTGGGCTCCACCTGCCCAGGATTTTGGAGGAGATGTGCCCAATAGGCTTGTTGATAACATTGATATGATAGATGGAGATGGAGATGATATGGAACGGTTCATGGAGGAGATGAGAGAGCTAAGGAGGAAAATTAGGGAACTTCAGTTGAGGTACAGTCTGCGCATTCTTATAGGGGACCCCCCTCACCATGATCATCATGATGAGTTTTGCCTTATGCCTTGAATCTGGAGGTTAATAATCATAAAATCCCTGCTTTCTAAATTCACATTTTTCCTGGTGTACCGTTAATGTGGACCTTTTGGCATTCTTCTGCAATTTTCTGATTGGAGATTGCATTTTGACCTAGTCTGTAAGTTTTTCTGTCAGAAGAGGACTTTCATGAACTGTCATGGAAAGGTGTTTATTGCATGTTGTAATGTCAATAAAGCAATTTAAAAGCAGTCTATAGATAGACTATTTCATTTAGATGTGTACGTATGCACACTATATATAAAATATATAGTATATATGAAATACACACACACACGCACACACACATATGAATGAGTGAAAATCAGAATGTGCTTTTTCTATGTTGTATAGTTACTGGTACTTTTTAATTTCTTTATTTTTTTCTTGCTTATCTGTTTTGTCTCACTTTTCCAAAATGAATACATGTGTTTCGTATGTTCCAGGAAAAAGAAAAGGTAAGAAGCAAGGAACTTGCCAATCAGCTTGTATAGGAAATGGGGGCAATTAATAAACACTTGAAACACAGTTTAAAGACATATAAATCTTATATTATCTATGGATCTCTCATTTAGAAACATGTACCTGATAATTACAGATACATTACATTATAAATGCCTGGGAGGGCTGCTGTGGGAATCAAATGAGGTAATGACTGAGCTCTGTGTCTTGCTCTATTTATACATGCAAGGCTCCAGCCCTCCAGGTGCCCTTCATTTTTGGGGAAGATTCCAAGGAGAGTGCCTATCAGCAAGTCCAGGTGATTTCCAGGTGAGTACAGGTTCAAAATCCATTATTCAAAATGCTTGGGACTAGAAGTATTTCAGATTTCTGTTGTTTTTTGTTTTTCTTTTCAGTTTTTGGAATATTTGCATGTACATAATGAGCGATCTTGAGGATGAAACCCAACTCTAAACATGAAATTCATTTAATTTTATATACACTTCAAACACGTAGCCTGAAGGTAATTTTTTTTTTTTTTTTTTTTTTTTGAGACGGAGTCTTGCTCTGTGGCCCAGGCTGGAGTGCAGTGGCACCATCTCAGCTCACTGCAAACTCCACCTCCCAGGTTCACGCCGTTCTCCTGCCTCAACTTCCCGAGTAGCTGGGACTACAGGCGCCTGCAATCATGCCTGGCTAATTTTTTTTTTTTTTGTATTTTTAGTAGAGACGGGTTTCACCATGTTAGTCAGGATGGTCTCGATCTCCTGACCTCGTGATCCGCCCGCCTCGGCCTCCCAAAGTGCTGGGATTACAGGCGTGAGCCACCACGCCCGGCCTGAAGGTAATTTTATACAATACTTTTAATAATTTTGCGTGTGAAACAAAGTTGGTGGATATCAAGTCAGGTGTGAAATTTTCCACTTGTAGCATCATGTCATGTTCAAAAAGCCTTGGATTTCGGAGCACTTCGATTTTGGATTTTTGGATTAGGGATGCTCAAGTTTAAATGTTTTTCTATTCATCTGCTGCTCTGCCTTTCTTTTCTGCATAATGCTATAACTATTAGGTACATCTTCCTCTTCTCTTGCGTTTTGCTCCCTCCACTGGCTTCTACCACTGCAGATGTACTGGACTCCTGAAGATGACAAAGACCCACTGATTTCTCTGGAACCTTCAGTAGTACGAATCCCCATTTTGCCTTTTCAAAAATGTATAGAGTGTCCCTCCCTACTTTAGAGTTATACTGAAACCAGGTGGATACTTCACCAACACTGCTTGTAAATGCAAACAGCCCTTTATGGTTTTCTCATACTTCTTTCCTCTTCCCCTTCTCCCAGACAAATTTGAGTGACACTCATGATAGTGTGCTCAGAATTGGATTATCTCTTCTATCCTCTGATGAAAATAGCCAAGTCTCCTTGACTATCAATTTTCTCTGCAGACATTGCTACAGGTTTCATTCTGCACATACACAAGAGTTGTAGGGATAATTTTATGTTCCCAAGACTGTTCTGGTTCACACCACCCTGACTTCAGGAGTCCCCAGTAGTCTACACTAACTTACACGGATCCAGATAAGTTTCCCTCTTCCTTTGCTTTGAGATTTGCTGTGCCAAATAAATCTGTAATTACAGATTGATGAGAAATAATGGCAGGAACTGGGGATCTGGTAGATGAAACCCAATTTTAAAACATTGTTCGCAATCATCACTGTTTCCCACTAAACTGTGCCCTTCTCACAGTAAGTATTTTGTCTCATTTATGCCAGTACCCTTCGTGTTTAGTACAGGGCCTGATAAGTTGTAGGGCACAACAGTTAGTTATAACTGAGTTGAATCCTGCGATCTGGACCCGGGGTTGCTTCGGATGATTTATGGGCAAGGACTTCTTTTCCCTACAGACTGTAGCTTGCAATTTAAAAGGAACACAGAAGAAGAAGCATTATATGCCAATTTCCAAAAAAATGCACTTATCTTAACATATATGTTAGTGTTTATCAACATGTGCTATATAGACCAGTTGCATCAAAATTGCCTGAAGAACTGGCTAGAAATTGAGAAAAAAATGTGTTTCACTCCATACTCACTGTACCCTAGTTAATCAGACATCTCTGGACTTACATAAATTAAAGTGGAGGCCCCAGCTTTAGTCAATCTCGGACACCCCTCTCCACACCTTATATTATATAGAAATGGGTTGGTTGATTGGTTTGGTTGATTGGTAGATCTGAGACCTGTGAAAACACTACATAGAATTTAATTAATCTATATACATCAGGCATTATTTCCCTATTAGACGGTGCCCTTCTTAAAGATACAACTGCTTTTTATTTTTTAATGCTATTGTCTTTAGTGCATAAATTCTCAGTCCTCGCTTCAGATTTGAAACACCTGAGGACACTTTAAAGTGGAGCTCAGGACCCAACTCCAACCAGTTGAGTCAGACTCATTAAAAGTGGGACCAACAGATCCTTAGTGTGAAAGATCCCATGGTGATTCCAATGTAGAGTTGAGAAGTGAGTGAAATTTGTGGCTAAAATATCTTTGGCTTATTTTCGCTGTACTACCCCTGATTGTGTTACCCTAACCAGGTTAATTTGTTTATAAAGAATTTATATCTTATGAAAGAAATACCCTAGGGAAGGAATTATACCCCCAAATCACAACAACATGTTTTTAAGAAAATATTTGTCAGTGTTCTTCCAACTTTGTTAGCTGATCAAATACTTCAGAATTCCACTTGGAGCATGTTTAAAATACATAATTCTGGCCCCATCCAAAATCCACTCTTTGGCAATGGTGCTCAGATAGCTATGTTGTTAACAGTCTTTAGGTGATTCTGATGCACATTAGAGTTTGCGGATCACTTGTGCATACATTTTTATCCACATTATGTTAAAAACAAACCAATAAAATAACTAAAATAAAATATAAATGTTCGCCTAAATTCAGGGAAAGGAGCAGTAAGGAGAAGATGTATATGGACACAAAAAATAATTTTAAAAACTAAAATAAAAATTTTAAAACATTAAATCATAAAGGGAAAGACTGACATTCACCATGTAAAAAAAAATTAAATCTTCTGCAAAGTAAAGTTCAAGGAACTTCAAGGAATTTCAGTTAGAAAGGAATATGTTCACTAAATCAATTATACATGGTGACTATAGTTAATAACATAATATTGTCTACTTGAAAATTGCTAGGACTTTAAGTGTTCTCACCACAAAAATTGATTGGTATGTGAGTTAATGCATGTGTTATATTGCTTGATTCAGTACTTCCACAATGTATAAAGATATCAAAACATCATTTTGTGCACCATAAATATATACAATTTTTACTTCTCAACTAAAAACATAAATTAAAGTAGAATATGAGACTTGAAGAGCAAAAGGCAGCCATCAGCAAGCCAAGAAGAAAGGCCTCAGGAGACACCAAGCCTGCTGACACCGTGATCTTGAACTTTCAGCCTCCAGAACTGTGAAAAATAAATTTATACTATTTAAACCACCCAGTCTGTGGCATTTTGTTATAGCAGTCCTAGTAGATTGATAGAAGATATAACACATACTGGTGGTTATCAAGGACTAGGGGAGACAGTAACGATCAAAAACTGCTTTGTGGGTGATAGATTTTACTTTGGGGTGAGGGAAATGGTTTGGAACTAGACAGAGGTGGTAGTTGCACAACATTGTGAATGTACTAAATGTCATTGCATTGTTCACTTTAAAATAGTTAAGTTTTTGGATATTTTTAACTGTGGAAAAATATACATGATATAAAGTTTACACCGTAGCCATTTGTAAATGTACAATTTATTTCTGTTTTAGAATCATCACTGGCATTCATCTCCAGAAATTTTGTGTCATTACAAACTGAAACCCTGTATGCATAAACAATAGCTTCCTAGTCCCCATTTTCCTCTCCCTATATCCTCTGGTAACCACTGTTCTACTTTCTGTCTGTATGAATTTGACTTTTCTAGGTATCTCACATAAGTGGAATCATACAGTATGTGCCCTTTGATGTCTGGCTTCTTTCACCTAGTATAATGTTTTTAAGGTTCACTAATTTTTTAGCATGTAGCAGAATTTTATTCCTTTCTAAAGCTGACTAATATTCTTTTGTATGTACATATAACATATTGGTAATCCATTCATCTCTTGATGTACAGTTAAATTGTTTCCACCTTTTAGCTACTGTTGATAATACTGTTAGGAACATGGGTGTATAAATACCTGTTCCAGAGCCTGTTTTCAATTATTTTTGGTGTATACCCAAAAATGAAATATAGTGATTTTATGTTATTTTTTTGAGGAAAGGCCATAATGTTTTCCCTAGAGGCTGTATAATTTTACATTCCCACCAGCAGTGTGCAAGCATTCTAATTTCTCCATATCCTACTTGCCTTAGTCCATTTTGTGTTGTTAAAACAGAATACCTGAGGATGGGTAATTTATAAAGAAAAGAGGTTTATTTATCTCATGGTTCTGTGGGCTGGGAAATACAAGAAGCATGGCACCCACATCTGCTCTTCCTCTATTGCAAGCCATGTATTAGGTCCAAACATTGCAGAGAAGTTCAAAGGGAAAGCAGAGATGTGCAAAGAGATAAAACACAAGGGGTGTCCTGGCTTTACAACAACCAACTTTCTGGGGAACTAACCCATTCCAGTGATAACTAATCCATTCTCATCAGAATGTGAACTCACTAACTACCTCCCGTGTACCACCAAGCCATTCATGAGTGATCCATCCCCATGATCCACACATCTACCACCAGGCCTCATGTCCCAACACCACCACTAGGGGGATGAAATATCAACATATATTTTGGTGGGAACAAATTTAGACCATAGCACTCACCAACACTTATTATTTTTTTGATAACAATGATCCTAATGGGCATGAAGTGGTATCTCACTGTGCTTTTGATTTACATTTCCTTAATGATTAGTGATGTTGGGCATATTTTCATGTGCTTATTGGCCATTTGTATATCTTTGGAGAAATGTTGATTCAATTTATTTGCCCATTTTTAAATTGGGTTCTATGTGGATTTTTGGTGTTGTCACTGACTTATGAAAGTTTTAAAATATGTTCTGGATTTTAATCCCTCATCAGATATAGACCTGCAAATATTTTCTTTTGTCCTGTAAGCTGCATTTTCATTCTCTTGACACTGTCCTGTGATGCACAAAACTATTAAATATTGATCAATTTGTATCTTTTTGTTGCTGATACTTTATGTGTCATATTGAAGAAGCAACAGCCAAGACCAATGTCATCAAGCTTTCTCCTATTTTTCTTCTAAGGTTTTCATAGTTTTAGGTTTTACATTAAGTATTTGATTAACTTTTAGTTAATTTTTATAAATGATATGAGATAATAGTACAACTTCGTTCTTTTGCATGAGAATATCCTACTTTTCCAGTACCATTTGTGGAAAAGACTACCTTTTCTCCATTGAATGGAAAATAACTGGAATGAAAAACTTGCTAGAGCAGCTCAATAATGGGTTTGAAGTGAATGAAGAAAGAATCAGGGAACTTGAGGATAGGTAAATGAAGATCATGAGTATAAGGAACAAAAAAAATAAAGAAAAATGGAGAAAAATATAGAGACATTAGAGAACCATGGTACACCATCAAGCATACAAGCATAGGCACAAAGGGAATTCCATAAAGAGAGGAAAAAGAAAAGGTGCAGAAAAATATATTTGAAGAAACAATAACAAAATACTTTTTGAACTTGATGGAAAACACAAATCTACAGCTGACTTTTTATCAGAAATCACGGAGGCCAGAAGACAGTAAGATGACATTTTCAGAAAGTTGAAAGAAAAAGACTTAACTAACACTTCTTTGGAAACTCTACTTAAAACTCCCAAATAACAAACAGTGAGTAATTTTAACTAGCAGCACTGTTCAACAAGAAATATCAATGAGTCCTTCATGCTGAAATTAGAAAACACTAGATAGTAACATTAATCCACATGAAGAAATAAAGAACACTAGTAAGGTAACTAAATAGGTAAATATAAAAGACAGTGTGGTAAACAGAATAGTGGGTTTCCAAAAGTTATGCATGTCCAAACCCCTGGAACCTATGAATGTTACCTTCTATGCCAAAAAGAGACTTTGAAGATGTTATTACGTATCTTGAGATGTTATTAAGTATCTTAATTATCCTGAATTATCTAGGTAGGCCCTAAATGCAATCACAAGTGTTCCTATACAGAGACACATGGAAATTTGACACAAGGGAGAAAGAAAGGTATGTGATGATGGAAGCAGAGAGACATTTGAAGATATCATGCTGCTGGCTTTTAAGGTGAATGAAGGGGACATAAGCCAAGGACAACAAGAAATTCAACTCCAGAAGTTGAAAAAAACAAAGAAGTGGATATCTGCTGACTCTGATCAAAACCCCATGAAGGCATTTTAATTTCTTACTTCTAGCATTGTAAGGGAATACGTTTTTCCTATTTAAAGCCACTAAGTTTGTGGTAATTGTTACAATAACAATAGGAAATTAATACAAATAGTTATAAACATATATTTGTCTGTAACTCATTTTTCTCTTATTAGATTAGAAAGAAAACTTTATAAAACAATAAATACAAAACAGGTATAATGGCTAAGATGTAATTTCTATGACACTCCTCCTAGATCACAAAGGAGGAAAAAGGAAATGGAGATGAGTAAAGTTTTGCATCCCATTAAAATTAAGTTAGAATTGATACAAATTCAATTGTTTTAAATTAATACACTAATTATAATCCCTAGACCAACTACACTAAGAAAATTATTCAAAAACTTTGTACAAGAAAAAGGAGAATTAAAATAGTACTTCAAAAATATCCTTTTAAAAGTAATTCAATAGTGGAGAAATAGAGGAACAAAAATACACAACAAATGGAAAAAAATAACAAAACTGCAGATGTAAATATTACCTTGTTCATTATTGCATTAAATATAAGTTGATTAAATATTTCATTCAAAAGGCAGAAAGTAGCAGAATGGGTAAAAAAAAGCATGATCCAACTATATACTATCTAAAAGAGAATATATTTAAATAAGCAAATAAAATTAATGTGAAAGGATGGAAAATATATAATATGCAAAGAATAACCAAAAGAGTCCGATGAAAAAGACATTAAGACAAAAAATGTTATTATAGAATAAAAACGTGTTATATTATGAGTCTTATCCATCAGGACTATACAAAAATTATAAAAATATATGAACATAAAACAGATTTCCAAAATACATAAAGCAAAAACTTACAGAATAGAAGGGAAAAATTAGAAGAAAATAAAGACAATTTAACAATAGTAATTGGAGACTTCAAAACCACACATTCAAAAATAAAAGAAACAAATAAGAATATCAACAAGGAAATAGAAGACTTAAACAAAACTACAAAACCAACTGGAATAACAGACATGTAAAGAACACTCCAAACAGCATAAGCACACACATTCTTGTCAAGCACCCAAGGAACATTCTCCTGGAAAGACTACATAACAAATAATAAAATCCCATATACACTTAAAAGTATTGAAATTATAAAAATAATATTCCCTGATCATAATGGAATTAAATTTATAATCAACAACATAAGGAAATTCAAAAATCCTGCAAATATGTGGAAATCAAACAATATACTTCAACCTGAAGGAATCATGAGAGAAATTGAAAAATACTTAAAAAAAACACACATAAAAAGTTATCAGATATAGGTAAGCAGCATTTAGATGGAAATGTGTAACTGTAAATGTTTACTTTGAAAAAATAAAAATCCCATATCAGTAAACTTCCATCTTAAAAAGCAACAGAAAGAAGAGCAACTTAAATCAAAGAAATCAGAAGGAAGGGAATAGTAATCACTACAGTGGAAATAAATGAATTACAGAATAGAATATCAATGAAACTAAAAGTTTGTTCTTTGAAAATATAGATAAAAAAACCCTGACAAAACTTTAGTGACACTCACCAAGAAAAAAAAAAAAAAATGATGAAGACTGAAACTATTAAACTCAGGAATAAAAAAGGGATCATCATTAGCAACTCTACAGATATAAAAAAAAAGATTATAAGGTAATACTATTAACAACTGCATGACACAAAAATGAGACAAGGTAGATGAACGGGACGAATTCCAAAAAAAAACACAGCCTACCCAATTGACTTAAAAAGAAATAGAAACACAAGTAACATCATTAAAAATGGTAGCGTATGGAACTCTGGAACTCCATAATGAGCAATTAGTGAGCTGGCAAAAACTGTTACCATCAACTTTCTCAGAACTCTGGAATCCAGTCAAAAAATTATAACAATGAGAGGGAATTGTGGTGAAGAATAAACGCTGCCAATTTGTGGTAAGAAAAAAATGTTCAATTGCCTATCTACCATTCTCTATGCCCCAGATCGGCAGTGATCTGTTGATGACAGCCCACTATCCTGGTTTAGATAGCTAGTACCAGAGGTAGGAATTTGGACCGTATTCTCATAGAAGTGTGGTATGGCGATCAGCCTGCCTGGCAGCACTTTCATCACTAAGGCTTCCTTCGTTACACCAGACTGGGAGGACTCCCAGGGCTTGGGCTGCATTGGCTCTCCAGTTGGCTTTTGCCAGAAGCATTTAAAATCACAGGTGTTGGCCAAAGAAGTCTCGAGCAAAGGACAGCACTCAGAACAAGCAATGAACAGACCGAGAAGCCTGAGAAGGAAGAGTTTGGGAAACAAGATATGTGGAAGAACAAGCATTTAAAAAAAAAACTTTTATATATACTGGAAAATCAAGAAGACCATGTGTATGCTGAGGGTGGGACACATACTCAGAAAAGACCAGAGAAAATGCAAGCATTCAACTTAGGTTGAGCTTCAGGCTCTGCATAAGAAAAATGTAAAGCATTAAAAAAGTACTCCAAC
>NC_045445.1:51706788-51779420 GCF_002776525.5 Piliocolobus tephrosceles
TTTTTTTTTTTTTTTTTTTTTTTTTTTTTTTTTGTGATGGAGCCTCATTCTGTAGCCCAAGCTGGAGTACAGTGGCGTGATCTCGGCTCACTGCAATCTTTGCCTCTGGGGCTCACGTGGTTCTCCTGCCTCAGCCTCCCAAGTAGCTGGGACTAGAAGCATGCGCCACCACATCTGGTTAATTTTTTTGTATTTTTAGTAGAGACGGGGTTTCACCATGTTGCCCTGGGTGGTCTTGAACTCCTGAGCTCAGGTGATCCACCTGCCTCGGCCTCCCAAAGTGCTGGGATTACATGAGTGAGCCACCGCGCCAGGCCAAGAAAGTATTTTTTTATTCATCAATTTTCTTTTGTTGGCTTTAGGCACTTAAAGTAACAGCATCCACACACCAGCTGATTAATAAGCAATAAAACACAGACTTTAGTGGCCACACTAGACAAAGAATACATAATTTGCTAAAATGGTTTAAAAAGTCACTAAATAAGTAAACAATAACCCACGAAAGAGCAACAACAAAACCCAAGGAAGAGGAAGAATCTAATTTCCAGAGTTAATATATTAGAATCAAAATACACAGATTTCAACAAAACTTTGTGAGGCATATAAGGAAATAAGAAAGCATAGCCCATACACAGGAAAGAAATAATTAGATACTATCATGAAGAAGTCCATGTATTAGAATAACAAGAAAATATTTTTAATCAACTGTCTTATATATGCTCAAAGAACTAAAGGAAATCATAAACAAAGGACTAAAGAAAAAGAGAATGTCTCAGCAAATACAGAATATCAGCAAAGATGTAAAAATAAAAAGAGATGTAGAAATTATAAAATAAATAGAAATTCTGTATTTGAAAAATACAATAACTATAATTCACTACAGGGATACAATGGTAGGTTTGAGCAGGCAAAAGCATCAGTGAACTTAAAATAGGTCAACTGAGATTATTCAGTTCGAGGAGCAGAAAAATAAAAATAATGTGAAAAATGAAGAGGGCACACCTATGCATGATGGGAGTTTAACAAGAATAGAAATAGAATAGGGCAGAAAGAATTTTCAAAGGAAGAATGATTGCAAATTACTCAAACTTGAAGAAAGACACTAATCTATGTACCCAAGAAGTTCAATACACTCCAAACAGAATAATCTGAAAGAGAGCCAAACAAAAACACGTTATAAACATCTTGTCAAAACCCAAATATATAACACTACACTGTAGAGACAAGAATATTAGCAATTTTCTAGTTCTTTGGGTTCAGTGGTGATTTCACAAATGTGAAAGAGAAAGACAATGGAATGAAAGTAAACAGTTATTAGCAATTTTCTAGTTCTTTGGGTTTAGTGGTGGTTTCACAAATGTGAAAGAGAAAAACAATGGAAGGAAAGTAAACAGAGGGGAGGAGAGAAGAGGGGAAAGGAGGGGAGGAGCAGTAGTCAGTGAGAAGAGCATGTTGTGAACCAAGGGCTGTGATGAATTTGTGGATCTGAAGTTCATATTAAAAACGTTTGAATGCTTTCTTTTCTAGCTGTCTGACATTCTCTTTCTATGAAAACTGGTCAACTGTTGGAAGGTAACTTTCAAGTGTGGAGAAAGGCCAATGGAGATGACAAGAAGGAAGCTGGTGAAATCAGTTTGGGGTACACGGGCTTTTGAAATCAATTTGTGTTACAGGGCTTTGAGGCACCGTGTCCCTCAGGCGGTGATATCCAATAAACAATTGGAAAAACTGATATGAGACACGGAGAAGGGAATAGCCTGGAGATGTAGATCTGGGAGTCATCGGTGCTTTCTGGAAATGAATGAGATCACACAGGGAGAGACAACTTGAGGACTGAGGAGAGAGGAGGCCCAGGACAGAACCCCAGGAATATGGACACTCAAGGTGGCAGCTCAGCTTCCTGGCAGGCACCACTACCCCAGGCTCTGGAGTCAGGTAAAACCGGTATTGAAAGTGAGCTGTGCAGTTCTCGGGCTGAGCGCTCTTGGCAAAGTCGGGTACCATCTCTGATCAGCTGACACACCTGGCAATAATGGGCATCAGAGAGAGATGCCCTGTGAGGATGCTGTGAGCTGCATCAGGTAAAGCACCTGGGATCAGAAAGCCACCCCTCCTCTTCTTCTTCCTGATGGCCCCCATTCCTATGTTACACACACACTCTCACACCTTCCGCAACTTCCCAGTCCCTCGGGGATGGATGGTGAGGTGGGCGGGAAGGGAGTGGTGGTGGCCTAGCTCCGGTGACGCGGTGCTCACGTGAGTGACCAGGCGCCTACGTGGGCACCAGCCCCCGCGCCCGCCCGCCCGCCCGCCCTGCGGTCCGGTCCAGGCGCCCGCGCAGAATCAGCTGTCTGAGCTGCCCAGGCGGCGGGGGAGCAGCGAGCGGGCTTCCGCGAGCCCGAGGAGGCACAAGCCTGTCCTGGGTACTGGCAGGTCAGTGTGAAGGCAGGCGCTGCCAGCGGACCCTGGGACAGGGGTGGAGGGAGCCGGCAGTAGGATTGGGGAGGGGGCGGAGAAGGGATCCTGTAGATTGGCGAGAAGGGGGATGCGGAGCGGGCCGGGGCGGGGGCAGGGAAGGGAGAACCCCCTAAGCGAGCCTGGCCCACCTTCTCGACGCCCCCTTGCACTGAGCCCTCCATCCATTTTAGTGCTGGAAAGTTGGGGGGGGGGGAGCGACCCCGCAGTGCGACAGTGAAACATAAACATATTCTGGAAATAACCCCCTCTCACAATCCTCTCCCATGGAAACATCTGACCTCCGCAAAAACGGGGTGGCGCTGAGACAGGTTGCCTCCGGGGGAAGGGCACGAAGAGACAAACGCAGTTTGGAAAGCATCCTGGTTTGGTGCCCGAGGCCTGGAAAGAAATGGCGGTTGGGGTGCGGGGGAGGTAGGGGAGAAAAACATTGGGTGAGCAGGGCCTGGACTCAGGAAAGGGAACCGAGTCCCTGTGAGCCCGCTGAGCGCGCAGTCCCTGCCCCTGTCTCCTGTCTGTCCTTAGGTCTGCGCGTCTGTTGTTCCCAGCGCTCTGAGAGGCCTGAAAAGGAGGAGCAACCTGTCCAGAATCCCCGCAGGTCCGTGAAAGCAGGGGGCTGCATGGATGGGGGCCCACAAGGGTTGAGAGTGTGGAGGGCCTGGCCAAGGTCGAATTGGGACCCCTGCCCATACCCCCACCCACGTGAACACACACCTTACCAGGCTGAATCCGTTCAGAGAAGGAGGCAAGGCCTGCCAGGGAATGACTGGCTCACGTGTGTGGGAGGAGTGGTGGGCTACCTGGTGGGCAGAAGGCCCTCTTGGAGGCCCGGCCAGCTTACGGGAACCCTCACCAGGGGTGAGATGCAAGTACTATTCAGACTTACATTCCACCCCAGGCCCTCAGTCTCCCATGTCTCCTCTTTGTCTCCTCTTCCCTTCACTGTAATCCCCCAGGACAGGAACAAGAGAAGTCTCGACATGGAAAAACCCTACAATAAAAATGAAGGAAACCTGGAAAACGAGGGAAAGCCAGAAGATGAAGTAGAGCCTGATGATGAAGGAAAGTCAGACGAGGAAGAAAAGCCAGATGTGGAGGGGAAGACAGAATGCAAGGGAAAGAGAGAGGATGCGGGAGAGCCAGGTGATGAGGGACGACCGGAACATGAGGGAAGCCAGGAAAAGCAGGGCAAGTCGGAAGGTGAGGGCAAGCCACAAAGCGAGGACAAGCCAGCCTCCCAGGCAAAGCCAGAGAGCCAGCCGCGGGCCGCAGAAAAGCGCCCGGCTGCAGATTATGTGCCCCGGAAAGCAAAAAGAAAAACGGACAGGGGGACGGACGATTCCCCCAAGGACTTTCAGGAGGACTTACAGGAAAGGCATCTGAGCAGTGAGGAAATGATGAGAGAATGTGGAGATGTGTCAAGGGCTCAGGAGGAGCTAAGGAAAAAACAGAAAATGGGTGGTTTTCATTGGATGCAAAGAGATGTACAGGATCCATTTGCCCCAAGGGGACAACGGGGTGTCAGGGGAGTGAGGGGTGGAGGTAGGGGCCAAAGAGGCTTACACGATATCCCATACCTTTAATGCCTTTGGCCTTCCATTCTGACTTCTCTGATGAGATTATTGCCAACCCTGCTTTCCCTGTAGATATTTGCCAGGCCCAATGCTTTAATCTTAAGCTGATATTTTTGCTTTAGATGTCAATCTCGTTACCAGCAGCCTTTTGACCCAACTACAGTGCTCTATATTTTAGTAGAGGATTTTCACCCATGTGCATGGAAAAGATGTTCATGACACATTGTAAAAAATAAATAAATAAAGAACAGTTTGCAGAACCGCATATACAGTATCAGGCAATTTTTATAAAAATGTAAATGTTTGTATAATGCATTTCTGCCCAAAGAAAACTTTGAGAGCGTGTACACTTAGGCAATAGTTATTCCTGAAGGGTAGCCAAGAATAGGTCTCACCTGTGTTCAAAAATGAGTCCTACCACCTCTTTTATGTACCTCCATGACATTCCTCTGCTGCTGTGCACATTCCTATGTCTTCTCTAGGTGTAGCCAGGTCAGTGGGCACTATTGCTGGGTCCGCACACATGTTCCTGGGTCCTCTATCATGCTATGGCTCCCCAATGTGTGACTCTTTTACTTTGCTCACTCATCTCTATCTTTTCTTTACTAAAGGATACAGATTATATTTGTTATACTAAAAAATAAATAAAAGCTGAAAACAATACATAATAAGAAATTGAACTGTTTGGTGAGCTTACAAAGGCAATAAAGACACTTACAATTCCTGTTATCAGAACATAAGATGACAGGTAAAATTCATATTATGTCTGGGACTAAAATCTAAATGAATCAACCTGGAAATTCTAACAGATCTATTGCTGTAAGAGTCAATCTTATCATTTGTAAAATAAGGATAATACTTGCCTCACAGGACTACCTGGTGGATAAGATGAGGTATTGAGGATGTGAACTTGTTGTGGCCTGGCTCCCACCAGGCACTCAGGGGGAGAAATGGCTCCTAAACTATTCTCCTACAGTGGTAGGAAAGTCAATGGAAGCAGACACATTGGAGGAGGGCTGAGGGAGTTCTCGCCATGTCTAGGAATATTTCCAGGCAGCTAAGAAGTAGATGCCACTATCTCCTAGATACTGCCACGTCTGCTGGGCACTATGCCCTTTTTCCCAGGTCCTGCACCCTTTACTGATAGAGGATTTATGGTGTCAAAGCCCTGTCATTTTCTCTGGAATCGCTGGTGAGCAATGTCCACCAACCCATGACTCCCATAGAAGTGGATAAAGCCCTCTCTCCACTTTATAGTTATAGTAACCAGGTACACATGAATATCACCTTGGTGCTGCTTGGGCCTCTCATTAATATCTTCCAAATTCTTTTTTGGCCAAAACAATCATTTGTGTGTATTCCTTATTTGTTTGTTTTGCATACATAAATATTCTCCTCACAAAACTCAGATATTGCAGGCTAGGCCAGGAAAACATAACTGCATGATAGTGGTTGTGCTGTTCTCCTGGGTTAATATCTCGTCTGCAGATGCTCTTTTCTCTGTTGAGTTCACTCTCAGGAAACTTGTCAGGTAACACATTAGCAGTTCAGCAGACCCATCAATACATTTGAGTTTTAAATCCTTTGTAATGAACATGTTGTGGTCCATGAACCAGCTGCATAACCATCACCTGGGGAACTAATTAGAAATGCAGAATTTCAGGTCTTGCCTCAGACCTACTGAGTTGGAATCTCATTTTAACAACATCCGAAGAAGATTCCTATGCACACTGAAGTTTGAGAAGCACCGGCTTAGAAAGGGACCCTTCAGGTTCCCCTCTCCCACCTTTACATAAAATATGTGCCTAAAAATATAAATATGTGTGCTATATAAGACACACATCACAGATTATTAAATAAGCCCATGTTTTTCAAAGTGAAGTTGTCTTTCCCCCATGAGAAGTAGATCTTGAAATCAATTCAATGGGTCAAGATAGGTAATTTTTAAAAAATGAAATAGGATAAAATAGAATTGAATACAGCCAAACAGAAAATATCAAACATCAAATAGCACTGTAACTAGAGTGAATATTTTTTGTGAACTTTGTTTCAGTTATGTATGTATGTATGTGTGTGCACCATGAGTTATGATGAAAATCAGTTTCTGACTGTGGGCTGCAGTAAAAAAAATGAGAAAGACTGCACTGGATTCTGCATCTCAAAACATGGCATGTCCATTTTATATTTGTATTTCTAGTGCCCAACACAAGTAACTGACAAGTAGTAAGCACTTAATAAAAATGTAAATAATAGTGACTGAGTCTCCAAGTTCAGCCCCTGTCTACCTAAATAACTTTGGACAAATAAATTGTCTAACAGGGTTTACTTACACTCTCCAAAGTACTGAGGAGTAATGGGCTTTACAGTCTGTATAGGATCTACTATATATAGCAGAATATCAGCAGAGATATTAGTTCACTATATACAGTTAACAGTAAAAGCTTCCCTTACTAAAGAACACATATTCAGCAGCACCAAGGAGAGCTCCCACACTGTAAGGGGTGAAACTTCTCAGTTCCTGGAAGACAGGCACTGCAAAGTGAAACTAAACAACTGTGGAATCTGTGTTATAAAAAGACCCAGGGTTGGACAAAGTGGCTCACGCCTGTAATCCCAGCACCTTCAGAGGCTGAGGCGGGTGGATCACCTGAGGTCAGGAGTTTGAGACCAGCTTGGTTAACATGGTGAAACCCCGTCTCTATTAAAACTATGAAAAAAAAATTAGCTGGGCATGGTGGTGGGTGCCTGTAATCTCAGCTACTTTGGAGACTGAGGCAGGAGAATTGCTTGAACCCTGGAGGTGGAGGTTGCAGTGAGCCGAGATCGTGCCATTAAAACAAAACAAAACAAAACAAACAAACGAACAAAAAACCCAGTGGAGGGTTCTGTATATGCCACAGGAGCACAGCCTCACAAAGGAACAGAAGAAATGCCAGAGTGGGAAATCATGGGTGGTAAACTGCCCTAGATGGGTAGCAGTTAAGTACATACCTGCAGATGATCTTACTACACTTAGCTTGAAGGAATTAAGACCTTAGATTTTAGAGACAATATGTATTATGCTGATTTTGTTCTTGGACTCCATATGGTTTCCAGTTTTAAGTGGTACCCAGAGCAAGAAAAAGATCTACAGTACTTCCAGACTGTAGTGTGACCTTCTCTGATACTTCAGCTTCATGACCCTGCAGACCCAATTGTATTGTGTCCATGCTAGAAAGAGAGGCTCCATGGAGTTTTAGAAAGCCCCAATAGTAGAATTCAAGTATACGCCTCTAGGGTTTTTTAAGCAAAATCATTCCCTCTTTTCTTGGCAACTAGTCTACATTTGAGAATCTGCTCCTGGCTTGCTATCAAACCCAGTAGAGACATAACACCTGACCATGAAGTATTAATTTTCCATACTAACAAGCTACTCTTAATGAACGCGTTGCTGTCTACTCTGTTGAATAATAAAGTTTTGTGTGGACATCAGCTTTCAACCATTAATTGCAAATGGCTTTATAGGATCAGACCAGAGTAAACCAAGAAGGCACAGGTAAATTTCATGTGCAGTTTGATCAGACTCATTGCCTCTCTCTCAACCAACATATATCATATATGGCATCTTGGTGAATTCTTCCTCCTTGTGACCAGTTAGAAAAAGAGATATGAAACAATGTATCAATTCCTGGTTGTATCTTCTTGGTATATTGATAGTAGGTGCAAGTGGATGGCTGCCTCACTGTAGTCCCACTCGGGGATAACCCAGAATAGTAGAAAAAAGACCCTAGGATTTGGCGTAAGATTTTGGGTGAATCATATGGTTGTCCATTTTGTACAGAACCCTTAATGGTTGGAGGTATGAATCTACCCTGCCTCATGAGCAATGACTAAAAGATTGGCTGGTCAAGTACTTGAAGAGAATTAGTCAGACAATTAATGAGGAGAAGGATTTTAGATGTCCTAGATATCTTGAGGAGGATTCAAAATTTCAGCCAGACTGAGTTCTCATTGGAGGTTCTGGGAGGAAATCTATATCCAAGTTCTTTCATGTTGCTTTCAGAATTTGCTTCCTTGCAACTGTAGGAATGTGGTCCCCAATTTTTTTTCTGGCTGTCAGCCAAGCCATTTTCAGCTTCTAGAGACCATTTGCATTCCTTATGATGTGAACCCCTCCAATCTTCACTGTGTAACTGCACATTGATTCTTTCTAAAGCTTCTAATCTCTGATTTTTCTGTCTCTAACTCTAGACCCTCATCTAAAAGGATGATGTGATTAGGTTAGGCTCACCCAGATTGTCTCTGGATGTTATGATCAACTGATCTGGGAACTTAATTATATCTGTGAAATCTGTTTACAGTAACACATAGATTAGTATTGGATTGAGTAACTGGAGGAAGATATGTATAATACACTGTGGGCTGGTAACTTGTGGAAACCATCTTAGAATTCTGCCTACCATAGTCTGCCTTCAGGTCCCCAAAATTTATTTCCCTATGAAATGTAAAAATACAGTCAACTTCTCCCAAGATTCGCCAAAATCTCATCCCATTACAGCATGAGCTCAAAAGTAAACATGTCATCATCTAAATTATATAAACCAGATGTGGATGAGGATCTTGGGCATAATCTGTTAAGTAAAGCTCCTGAAGACATTTCATCCCATCTGCGGGTCTGTAAAACTGAGGAGACAAATTATTTGCCCATGAAACTCTCAACCTATGATGATGTGACAAGCACAGGATACCAGTTATAGACAAAAGTGGATAAAAAATGGAAGATAAAAAGAGATCACTGGCTCAAAAACTTCTTTGTTAGGTTTTAAGGCCTGGAAAAATCCTTTGTGGCACTCAGCTTCACTCTCTGTTAACTTGGATGTGTCCTCTGGACTGTCAGGTCTGTGCTCTGGGCTCTTGGTTCTGCGATCTGAGTAATTCTTCCTTTTTCATTAGATGCAGCATGTGTTCTCAGCTGAGTAGTTTTATCAGATCATTTCTTATCAAGAGAATTTTGGGGATCTCACAACCTTCTCCCATGTTGTACTCTATCACTTTCATTTAGAGTTGGCAGTGTTTCTACTGATATAATTTTCTTTAAAATCTTGTGAGGTGAGTCTTGCATAAATTACACTAGGTTTTACTCCATTGAAGAAAATTCACATTGACAGATATTTTTGAGATCATCTTTCTCTATTTTTGTCTCTTGCTGAGGTAGCTGAGTGTGGCTGGTTTTAGGTCCTAAAGATTATGCGCATTCCTTGCCACATTGTACCCTCCAGCTTTAAGGCAGCAGCAGCACATTGAAACCTTCTTATGCTTTGAATCTCTGATTTCTCTGTCTCTGACTTCTAGACTCGGCCTCTCTAGTTTGACTGAGAGCATATTAGAGTCATACTTTCAATCTCTTGAAAGTGACCTTTTTGTGACTAAGTGCTTTGACTTTCTTATTTTTCTAAGGTTTCAGAGAAAGACTGTAACAACTATATCCTCAGCTTTTTCTCTGTGTCATATTATCAGAAGGAATATCTTAATTTTGTGTATTTTTCCATTTGGATAGGATGGGTATTTCCCCGTCCTCAAGTTTTAGTTCCTTTTTGTGTTAACAGCTATTCTCTCAATATATCTCTCTCGTCATCTTTTGCTATAAGCAGCAGGAAGAAACCAGACTACACTTCAAAACATTGCTTGGAAATCATCACAGCTAAGTGTCCCAATGCATCACTTGCAAGTTTGGCTTTCCACATAACTGTTGGAGACTATTTCTCTAATTTTCATGCCACTAAATATAAGGATATTTTCCCTCCAATTTCTAGTAACTTGCTCCTCGCATACTACCGGCCCCTTGCCAGCAGAATCTTTAAGGTATCTGTTTTTACTTACAGTTGGATAAACATCATCATGTTCCTCAAAATTCTCCCAGCCTCCCTCAACTGCCAGTTTCCCCAGCCACTCTCATATATTTAGGCATTCACTACTTTCAGTACTAAAATTTTTATTAATATTCTGTTACTGTGTAACATATCACTTCAAATGTAGCAGCTTAAAACAACACCTACTTATTATCTGAAAGTTCTATAGGTTAGAACTTTGGAATTCACGACTGAATTCCTTGATCAGGGTCTCACAAAGCTAAAATCAAGCTGTCAGCTAAACTGAGTTCATATCTGGGGGTCTTGACAAAAAATAACGTACTACCAAGCTAATTCCTCCTGGCAAAATTTAGTTTCTTGCACTTGTAAACTAAAAATAAAATCTCAATCCCCCCATTGACTGAACAGACCACTTATTGGCCAAGGGGACTCCAGAGAAACCTTAAAAACTGAGTTCCTGGCTGTGAGAGGATGCTAGGTCAGACAAGTCTCATTATACTCCCTCCCTTTTACAGTTTAGACAAAACAACTGACCACCATTAATGTAAAAATATATATCACTAATGCTAATAGAACGGACTCTTTGTGGCAGTAAGATACAAAATTATAAACAGGACCTAAGGCCATGGCAGGTAAGGGTGAAGTCATGCATGCCTGGACTTAAAGAATAAACTATGTTTTAACTGCTACAAAATTTTTCTTTTTGTCTAACAGCTACACAAGCACTGACCTTGAGATAAGCAATATTAACACAATTGTAGCTCACTACCAGACACTGACTAACTGACTCCCTGTTTCACAAGCCATAACTACAGCTTTAATTGGACAAGAGACTGATTTCAGTAACTTTCTCCTGATAGGAGACCACTGACCATGGACTGGTTCTGGGCCAGTTTACAGAGGCCAGAACTTGAGTGCCTTCATGTCCCTGCTTTACCTTTTGACTTATGAGACTAATTGTAATATATTTACATGTTAAGTTTCCACCCCAACATGAATGGGGTTCATATATAACATGTATGTTTATTCGATAGGCATGCATTAGGACTCACTGAATTATATTTATATCTCCTATAACCTGTTGAATATGTATGCTTAGCCAACCTATCCAGCGTAAATTCCTGTCTTACCCCTTCCTCCCTCAAAGTGCCTGTCTCCAGGTTCTGCCAGAGGCTATGCTTCCCAGACTGTCAGAATGGCCACCTTGAAGACTGTAACTCTTTATAAAAAATAAAATCTTCTTTCCAAATTTACAAAGTGTCATTTTTAAGTCAGCATACTGTAGGTCTGAGGTCCCCAGTTAGGACAGAAATGGATCATCTTAATTCAAGTTGGGACTGACCTTATTTAAAGCTAGGCTTTAGATATTGTGAAAATAGGCTTATTTTCCATTCATCTTTATTTCTAGAGCATAACGTTACCTGATACCAATGGAAATTCAAGGACGTATATCAGGAACCTTCCTCCCTTGGAACCTGAACTTCAATTTCTGTATCCCAGCCTTTTAAAACTGCTGAAAACTTCACTGCTTCTCAGCCTAATTTCCTCAACTTTCCTATCAACAAATGTCTCAAAGAAAAAAAGTTATACCAAGTCTAGGTTTCATATCTGTGGAATTATTTTCTCTTTAAAATTTTGGTCACACAAGTCTTCAGTGCTTTGTTAGCTCCCCAGTGTTTTCAAACAGATTGTTTTCTGTTCAGCTTTTCTAGTAGATCTTCATGGGAGGGTTTGCTCTGAAACAAGGTGATCTACCGTTGCTAAAAATGTTATTTTTCTTGTTCTCCTAATTATTAAGAACTTCTTCCATAGTAGATGCCCTCTGGTAATTATTTAATTGAGAAACAAATATCTTGGCACTCTGTCTACCTTGTGAACAGTTCGCACACATACCTCTCCCCTAAACCTCCTCATCACTAATTTTCCAAGTTTGTTCTTTCCAAGTTCCTGAAAAGCCAGCCAACTCACATGCTATTGCTCATGAATCAGGCTGTCTCTCTTTCCATGTCAAGTGAACAAGTTATATCACTGAAATTTCTGCCCATTAGTAAGATTTCCCGCTGCTGCTGTCTTTCCTGAGTGAGATTGTAGTACAGCAGCCTTTCTTTTCCAGTGGGTTCCAGCATGCCATGCACATTCATCTATAAAACAGGCCCATACTTTTCTATTCTCTAGTTACAGGGAGTGTTCCATTAGGCCACAAATGTGGGTTGATAGGGAGGTGGCCAAGCAGTAGGAGACAGTACCTTGAGAGTCTGAACTTCTTGCTTATGTAGTTTTCTTGTGCCTTTTAGTCATGTTTAAATTCAGTCAGTTATGTATAATTCTCATCTTAAAATAGAATTCTGCTGTGCATATCTAGTTATGTGGTTTGATGAATTAAACAGTGGCTAGTTCATGATAATATTTCTAGGTGCATAGTTACTTGGAATAACATAGTCAGATGTTGGGTACCAGCCAGCACCCAGGAGTTACTTTCCAAATATAGAGTAGTTATTGGCTTATTTCCTCTACACAGCATCTCACAAGCTCCCCAATCTGATTATTTGTTATGATACAGTTTGAGGTCTCCAGAAATTAGCCTCAGTTCTGAGCCTTTAGCTAATAACTCCCAGAAGATTTTGGTATTTTATTTTCCTTAGAGCACAGTCACTCTGAAAAGTGTCTGTAGGTCCCACTGGGAAAGGTTTGATGTAAGATTCACAGTATACACCAGTGGCTGCAAGATCATTCCTTAGAAGTATCCTTTCTTCCCCTCAGTTGGGTAAGAAGTTTAGAAAACATACTACAGTATCTTGAGTTAGACTTTCTTGCAGACCTAGAGATTTTTTTCTGCCTGAATATGTCAAGCAGCATCCAATAGGTGGCCCAATTATTTCATTTCAAAGAATGTTCTGATTAGCTATCACCACAAATCCCTGTGGGCCAAAAATTCACTAATTACCATTCAATTCCTGTGGTTATTGTGGTAGGTCCACTCACCTTGTCTCAGATAATTAAGCCCTGTCACCTGACTTTCACTGCTCTGGGATTCCATAATTCACATTAAGATGAGGTAGGACAATTCTCTTGCAGCACTCTCCACCATTGTCTCCAGCCTACAAAGCACACACCCACAGAAATCTTCAAAGATGCTCTTGACCCTCTCACAAATGCATTTCTTAATGCCTCGGAGTATGTCTGCACAAATGCCCCTATCCCATATATCACAGTTCTATTCCTTCTCTACTAGTGTCCTTACTGTATTGTAAAAGCGACTGCATTTGCAGCATTTAATTGGCAGCGGAACTGCAACACCACGAGGACCTAGCCTTGGTTCACAGCTATATCTACCCTAAGATGAGGGATTCCTTCAACCCTGCCTTATAGGCTTTCTGGTGCTTTATATATGTTCTCTGTTGTATGTTTGTAACTTTCAATGTCCTCTTTTTTTCATGCCTACTCTCTAGGGTTGTCAGATGAACACAGATGACTCCGGAAACATTTTGGTAATTATTTTTGTTTTAGTACTTAAGTAGCATAACCATTTGATTTCTCAAAGATTTGGATTTCACTTGCACTTCATTCCATGCCACCAGTGGTGTATGAGTTATCATCACACTACTACATACCATGTACTTGTGAACCTCTCCTATCACCTTCTCCCTACTGTTCTCAACCCTATTGTCAGTAGATTATTTTTTTCCCTCAAATTTACAAGGAACCCAATTCCTGGGGTGACTTCCTGTATCTGTTACTGTACCTGAAAAGTACATTGCAGGAAATAGGGGGTATATTTGCAGTGGAAAATTTGAGGGCAGTTCTTAATAAAGGAGAATAGACAAAGGTATGGGAAGGGTATTAGAGAACAAAAGTGAGTAGTGCAATACAACATGGCTACTAAAGGTGAGATTACCAGAAGTAGGCCTGAGGGACAGAGGGAAAGAGGGGTAATTAAAAGTTGGAGGTGCAGAACCTAGGAATCTTGGGAGAAGGGACTCCACCAGCATCTGACAACACTGCAGGGAACAAGTTGGGAAACAAATTTCCTGACTGCACTCACCACTGCTGGCTCCCAGAGAATGAGGGAACCCTTTGATGTGGTCCATATAGATCAGAGTCGCTTGGGGGACAGAGCAGGGTAAAGAAAAATGGAGAGTGAATTGGGATGGGAAGATGGGGAGACATCCACAAATGAGTGAGGGCCATGTTAATAGCACTTATTAGGAATTGTGCCTGCAGCTTTATGCATATGGTAAGGAGAAGGATAAAAAGCATATTATTTTGTGAGGGTGAACTCCAGCAGGGCTGAGATTTGCCTGAGCTTTCTATCAAAATAAGAAATGTACCTGCGTGGCATTGACCCATGGTAAAGGCATAAAACATATTGATTAAGAGTGCTGTTTGATAATCATGGGTCTGAGGAATTTGGGATGATTTTTACCAGCCTGTTAGCTTTATTGATGACAGCGATAATTTAAATCTAGTCTCAGTGAACCACATTGCCAAAGGCTCTGCTGTTGAGACTGGCTACATAGCAAGAATATGCTTACATAACCAGTTATGCAACAGAAACCTGGACTGAGACTCTATTTTGCGTTCTCTGGTTTCAAAGTATTCTATGCATACATTAATGGTTCATGATCTGAAAAGAGAAGTGCATCCTGCCAGGGCTATTATAAAGAGGTAAGATAATCAGAGCTCATACCTGGCCACTCCAGATCCCTTACTATTAGACAACTTTTGACTATGATGTTTCTCCTTAATGCTGCTGCTATGTTGCATCCATTTTTCTTTTCTCCAACAAACTGTAGATTTGCAATCATCACCATTTGGGGTCCCAACAGACTTCTTTAGCAGTGGAACTGTTCAGCTGCCACAGTTATCATGGCATCTGGAGGAGGAAATACACTATACTATGATATGCTTTGACTTTGCCTTTGTTTATAGGTGTGGTTTGCTCTAAAGATACTTTCAGGTTCTATGCAATAAATATATTAAACCTTGAGTTTATGGATTTTTACTCTTAACCTTTGTTTTAGAACTTAGAAAAGCCTTCACCTTCCCCACCAAAAAAGAGACACTGTAAATCTTTTTTTCTGCTTAACTTATGGTTTACAGTTAATATGATTGAGATCATAATGAATATATAAATCAGTGGTGATTAGCCTTTATTTTGCTTTTTTATTTATTTTATTTTATTATACTTTAAGTTCTAGGGTACATGTGCATAACATGGCACAAGTATACATATGTGATTAGCCTTTATTTTGAATCAGAATCACCCAGGCAGCCTGCTTAAGATGGAAATTATAGAGCTCCACCTAGTGGATCTGACGTGGGGATTATAAGTTCACATTTTTGGTGAAATATTATGGTGATTCTGACATGTGACAAACTAGGACACCTTAAAAATGCATTAATAAATGAGATAAGGTTAAATTCGTGATACAAACCCTTCTCCATGGTGTTCCTTTTAGAATTGCCAGTAAATGCTGCTAGAGATATAGAGTCCACAGTTATTTATGTAGACAGGGAATGATCTTGGACAAGAATTCTTGACTCAGGTATTATTATTTACAAATTTCTCAAGAACCTATTACTTGTCAGGCACTGTGCTAGGCATTAGGGATACCAGGATAAAGAACAGGTTGTGCTTTGACAAGCAGAGTCCAATGTTCCTCAATTTTAAAAAACCTCACCCCACAGTCAGAAACATATTGTTCAAATATATATAACTGAAATACAAATTTCAGAAAATAATATGAATCCTGCTTACCTGCCATATAATCTGATGTTTACTATCTGGTTCTGGTTGAATCTATTATATCCTATTTCATTTAAAAATATTGCAGGTCTTGACCTGCTGAATTTGTTTTAAACTCTGCAAATGTAGGAAGGTGAAACTTCAGTTTGACAAACACAGGTCCATTTAAAAATATGTGATGTGCATCCTATGAAGCACATGTGTTTATCTTTCTAGGCACATATATCATGAGAAGGTGGAATTGGGGAGGTTGAGAGTTTCCTCATTAACCTTGCTTCTCAAACTTTAAGTTGTACAGGAATCACCTGCAGATCTTATTAAAACCAGAAAAGATTCTTATTCAGTAGGTCTGGGGTGAGGATCTGAGATTCCACATTTCTAACTATCTTTCAGTTGATGCTGATGCAGCTAGTCCATGAACCACTATTTGAGTAGCATTGCTCTAAAAACTACAAATGTGGGTAGGGGTGTTAAACTGGTAAGGTGAGACCTGGAAGAACTTTCCTAGAAGAGAATTTCCTCTAAGGAAAGATGAGTCAAGCATACAAGTCACTGATAGATGAGAACAGATGAGTGTGTGTCACTCAAATTTTACCCCAGCCTTCTATCCCTGAATTTGGTGGACAGATGGCTGTATGCAAATACTTCCAAACCAACAAGCATAGAAGCAATTGTTTTACTAAAAATCTGAAATCCCCCAGGGACTGAAGCATCACTGAGGTGTTACCCTATTGGGCGAGTATAACTCTAAAGTGAGGAAAGGGACTTTATCCACATTTTCATAGTTGTGGTGGAATGGGGTCAGTAGGCTTGGCTCACTGGGGACTCCAGGGAAATCAACTGGACTTTGTTATCTTGAGAAATTCAGCCCATCAGCATCAATGGGAGCTTTAGGAGGGTGCAAGATTTATAAGAAGGAGCACAGTGCCCAGTGGACATGACATTGTCTAAGAGAGGATGGCACCCACCTTTCAGTTTCCTAGACTTATTCCTGGATACAGGTAAGATTTACCCTAGTCCTCTTCCAAGTGCTGAGGGGGTATTTTTTCTGCTAGAGCAGGGGAGAAGGTAGATGCCAACCCAACACATATATTCTCTACCTCATCCAACCCACTCAGCAGTTCTGAAAAGCAAAGTATTATCTCCATTTGACAAACGACAAGACTGTCCATTAGAGCAATGGATCTGTAATAACCCCAGGTTGACTTCTCCAGATGAGTCCCACAGGTAGGTAATGTGAATTTTACCTATCGTTTTAAGTTCTTAAACAAGAACTTTAAGTGTCTCTACTGAACTTCATAAGTTCACTGGACAGTTATTCTCTTTGCTTTTTACATACTGTGTTCTGATTTTTAAAAATATTTTATTATTTTTGTGAGAAAAGTAATTTGTGTTCTCTGGGAAAAGAAAGATTAGTAGAAAGAAAGAAAACAAAGAAATGAAATCACCTGCTAGCTCACAACTCAGAAAACCATTGTTAACCTTTCATGTATTTAACAAAAACAGACAGATTCTGCAGATGATATTATAAGCTGCTTTATTTTTCCATGAATCATGACGTCTCTGCAATGCACATGTGTGAAAATCTGCTACTGAAACAGAGCAAGCAAGCACTGGCAGGTGGGTCAAAAGGCTACTGGTAGCAGGAGGAACAACTAAAGCAAAGTATTACCATAAGGTTAAAACATATAGCCTGATAAATGCCTGGAGGAACACTACACGTAAGGAATGTCTTCAGTGTCCCTTCGTGGGGCCCTGCAGCCACCCCTGAATTCCCTTGGACCCCTAGGATAGAAGGGGTCCTGTAAATTTCTTTGCATCCACAAAAACGCCCCCAATTTCTGTTTGCTTTTTCTCCTTTTATCCTCCACCCTAGCCATGTTATCAAATTCTCTTATCATGTCCTCATTGCTGAAATTCATGTCATGTATGGCTTCCTTATATTGCTTGAGGTACTGAGCCAGCCCCTTGTTTGTTTTTCTTTTGGCTTTCCTGGGTACATCATCCTCAGCTGGGCGCTTTCCTACAGCCCTTGTTTCACTTTCTGGCTCTCCCTCACTCTCTGGCTCTCTTTCACTGTCTGGCTCTCCTTCCCCCTCGGCCCTTCCCCCTCTCTCTGGCTTTCCCTCTCTCTCTGATCCTCCCTCCATCTCTGACTTTCCTTCTCCTTTTGCCTTTCCTGCACTCTCTGGCTTTTCTTTATCCTTTAACGGTTCCTCATCTCCTGTCTTGCCCTTGTTTTCTGTCTTTCCCTCGTTTTCTAACGTCTTGTCTTCCAGAGTACAAGCTACTTCTGGCTTTCCCTCGTCCGGTGGCTGTTCTTCATTTTCTATCTTTCCTTGGTTCCAAAGCATTCCTTCATTTTCATTGAAGAGTTTTTCCATGTCGAGATTTCCCTCCTTTTCCTGTCCTGGGGGATGCGGGTTGAGGGAAGAGGAGACAAAGAGGAGACATGGGAGACTGAGGGCCTGGCATGGAATGCAGGTCTGGATAGTACTTGCATCTCACCCCTGGTGAGGGTTCCCCTAAGCTGACCGGACCTCCAAGAGGGCCTTTTGCCCACCACGTAGCCCGCCACTCCTCCCACACACGTGAGCCAGCTGTTCCCTGGCAGGCCCTGCCACCTTCTCTGTACTGGTTCAGCCTGGTAAGGTGTGTGTTCATGTGGATGGGCGGAAGGGCAGGGGCCCCGATTCAGCCCTGGCTGGGTCCTCCACACTCTCAACCCTTGTGGGCCCCTGTCCATGCAGCCCTCTGCTTTCACGGACCTGCGGGGGATTCTGGACAGGTTTCTTCTCCTTTTCAGGCCTCTTAGAGCGCTGGGAACAACAGACGCGCAGACCTAAGGACAGACAGGAGACAGGGGCAGGGACTGCGCGCTCAGCGGGCTCACAGGGACTCGGTTCCCTTTCCTGAGTCCAGACCCTGTTCACCCAACGTTTTTCTCCCCTACCTCCCCCGCACCCCAGCCGCCATTTCTTTCCAGGCCTCGGGCACCAAACCAGGATGCTTTCCAAACTGCGTTTGTCTCTGTGTCCCCCTTACCCGAGACAACCTGCCCCAGCGCCACCCCATTTTTGCGGAGATCAAGTGTTTCCATGGGCGTAGATTGTGAGAAGGGGTTATTTCCAGAATATGTCTACGTTTCACTGTAGCACTGCGGAGTCGCTACCCCCACCCCTCATTTCCAGCACTAAAAATGGATGGAGGACTCAGTGCAAGGGGGCGTCATGAAGGCGAGCCAGCTCGCTTTGGGAGTTCTCCCTCCCCTGTCCCCGCCCCGGTCCGCTTCGCAGGCATCCCCCTCCTCCCCAATCTACAGGATTCCTTCTCTGCTCCCTCCCTAATCCTACTGCCAGCCCCCTCCACCCCTGTCCCAGGGGCCGCCGGCAGTGCCCGCTTTCACACTGACCTGCGGGAACCCAGGACACGCCTGTGCTTCCTCCGACTCGCGGAAGCCCGCTCGCTGCTCCCCAGCAGTCTGGGCAGCTCAGACAGCTTATTCTGCGCGGGCGCCGGGACCCGACCGCTGGGCTGGCTGGCGGGCGGGCGCGGGGGCTGGTGCCCACGTAGGCGTCCGACGGGTCACGTGAGCGCCGCGTCACTGGAGCTCGGCCCCGCTCTTGCCTGACACACCTCACCTTGGAGCTCGGCCCCCTCTCTTGAATGACATACCTCATCTTCCATCCCTGAGGGACCGGAGGCTGGGGACTGTCGGAGTCTCGGTGCGTTTGTGTAGCAAAGTGGGGTATCGGAGAAGAGGAGGAGGGGTGGCTTTCTGACCCCAGGTGCTTTACCTGACGCAGCTCACAGCATCCTCGCAAGGCATCTCTCTCTGATGCCCATTATCGCCAGGTGTGACAGCTGATCAGAGAGGGTACCCGACTTTGCCAACAGCGCTCAGCCCCAGATCTCCACAGCCCACTTTCAATACCGGCTCTGCCTGACTCCAGAGCCTGGGGTAGTGATGCCTGCCAGGAAGCTGAGCTGCCATCTTGAGTGGCGGTGTTCCTGGGGTTCTGTCCTGGGCCTCCTCTCTCCTCAGTCCTCAAGTTGTCTCTCCCTGTGTGATCTCATTCATTTCCAGAAAACACCGATGACTCCCAGATCTACATCTCCAGGCTATTCCCTTCTCCCTGTCTCATATCAACTTTGCCAACTCTCTATTGGACATCACCGCCTGAGAGTCCCTGAGGGACCTCAAAGCCCATATACCCCAAATTTATTTCACCAACTTCCTTCTTGCCATCTCCCTTGGCCTCTCTGCACACTTGAAACTTACCTTCCAACATTTGATCAGTTTTCATAGAGAGAGAATGTCAGACAGGTAGAAAAGAAAGCATTAAAACCTTTTAAATATGAATTTCAGATGCACAAATTCATCATAGTCCTTGGTTTACAACACACCCTTATCATTGATCCCTGCTTGTCCCTCTTCCTTCCCTTTTCTTTCCTGTCCTGTTATTTCCTTCCCTGCCCATCCTTTGTCTTTTTTTCTTTCCTTTTCTTTCACATTTGTGAAGCTACCACCCACAAAATCTAAAAGTTACCAACATTTCAGCTTCTACAGTGTAATGACATGTATATGTATATATACACATGTTTATTTAGACACACATATATGTGTAGATGTATATGTGTGTACATATGTATGTCTATGTCGTGTGTTTTTTTGTGTGTGTGTAAATCTGGGCAACAACTATTTTTATTTTGGTTTGCAAAATACCTTATCATGATTATATGATTATGAATTATGTATGTTACACAAACAATTCTGATTATATTTCTGCTACACATCTTTCTTCATTTAGTAAAACCTCGATCTTCCTACAATATTTTGCTCTATCAATATGTGTGTTCGTCATTATCACCACATCACCAACAGTACTGTCCTCAATGTTGAATTTTTTCCTGAATTATAGAGGCTAGGTGTTTCCATGTCCTCAGTACAAACTTTCATAAAATTATTATAATTATTCAAGAATTTGATGAAAATAATATCAAATCAGTTGAAAAGAACTGCTTTTCTGTTTTAATCATCTAATTATAGTGATTTTAAGCTATCTTTGGTAACTATTTGCTAAGTTATTTTGCTAATGGAGCCAAAGTATTAACAACTATTTCTCCTCTTTTAAAACATATACACAAAAATGTGGAATTCAAAATTAGTAACATTAAATTCAAAGAAATGTCATTTTATCTAAATTAAAAGATCTGTTCACAAAATGAGAAGTCAACACAACTTTTGCATTTGCGTGTAATAAATTGACAAATCTTTCCTCAAGTAGTTACTACCTTTGGAAGAAGATATAATGACAGTTCTCTTGATGCATAATATATGTTGATTAAACATATTTTAAGTTAAATGTTTGTCATCCATTTTCTTAGAAAAGTAACCATTACTAAACATACCATTCACTAGAGACCTTTTGCTTCCTATTGCAGAATAAAAGTATCATTCCCATCAGTAAAATAAATATAGACATATATTAACACTATAAAATCACTAAGTGATACCAACACCTGGCAGAGACACGCACACAAAAAGGAAACTGCAGGCCAATATCTTTAATTAACATGGATGCAAAAATCCTCAACAAAATAGTGGCAAACCGAGTACAGTAGCGTGTCAAAAAATGTATCCACCATGATCAAGTAGGATCCATCTTCAGGATGCAAGTTTGGCTCAATATACACAAATTAATAAATGTGATTCACCACATAAACAGAACCAAAGACAAAAGCAACATGATCATCTCAATAGATGCAGAAAAGGTTATGGATAAAATTCAACATCGCTTCATGTTAAAAACTCTCCATAAACTGCATACTGAAGGAATGTACCTCAAAATAACAAGAGCCGTCTATGACAAATCCACAGCCAACATTATACTAAATCGGCAGAAGCTGGAAGCATTCCTCTTGAGAACCAGAACAAGACAAGGATGTCTCACACACTACCAGAAAAAACCATGCAAAAATGGAAGTAAAAAGTGGAGATCTGTGGTAGGTTTAATAATCGCCTTCAAAGATATCCAGCTCTTAGTGCCTGGAACCTGTGAATTTTACCTTATATGGCAAAAGGGGACTTTCCAAATGTCCTTGAGGATCTTGAGATAGGAAGATTACCAGGATTATCCAGGAAGACCCTAAATGTAATAACAAGTATTCTTATAAGAGGGAAACAGAGAGATTTTACTATGGAAGAAGAAAGCAAGGTGAAAAACTGAAGCAAGATTCTACACTACAGACTTAGAAGATGAAGGGAAAGGCCATGAGCCAAGCAAGAAAGGCCACGAATGCAAACTCCAGATGATGGAAAATATAAGAAAATAGAGTCTCCTTTATAACCTCCAGTAGATTTCAGAGCCTGCTTGGTCTATTCAGGGATTCAACTTCTTCCTGGTTTAGTCTTGGGAGAGTGTACGTGTCCAGGAAATTATCCATTTCTTCTAGATTTTCTAGTTGATTTGCATAGAGGTGTTTATAGTATTCTCTGATGGTAGTTTGTATTTCTGTGGGGTCGGTGGTGATATCCCCTTTATCATTTTTTATTGCGTCTATTTGATTCCTCTCTCTTTTCTTCTTTATTAGTCTTGCTAGCAGTCTGTCAATTTTGTTGATCTTTTCAAAAAACCAACTCCTGGATTCATTGATTTTTTGGAGGGTTTTTTGTGTCTCTATCTCCTTCAGTTCTGCTCTGATCTTAGTTATTTCTTGCCTTCTGCTAGCTTTTGAGTGTGTTTGCTCTTGCCTCTCTAGTTCTTTTAATTGTGATGTTAGAGTGCCAATTTTAGATCTTTCCTGCTTTCTCTTGTGGGCATTTAGTGCTATAAATTTCCCTCTACACACTGCTTTAAATGTGTCCCAAAGATTCTGGTATGTTGTATCTTTGTTCTCATTGGTTTCAAAGAACATCTTTATTTCTGCTTTCATTTCGTTATGTACCCAGTAGTCATTCAGGAGCAGGTTGTTCAGTTTCCATGTAGTTGAGCGGTTTTGATTGAGTTTCTTAGTCCTGAGTTCTAGTTTGATTGCACTGTGGTCTGAGAGACAGTTTGTTATAATTTCTGTTCTTTTACATTTGCTGAGGAGTGCTTTACTTCCAATTATGTGGTCAATTTTGGAATAAGTGTGATGTGGTGCTGAGAAGAATGTATATTCTGTTGACTTGGGGTGGAGAGTTCTATAGATGTCTATTAGGTCCGCTTGGTGCAGAGATGAGTTCAATTCCTGGATATCCTTGTTAACTTTCTGTCTCATTGATCTGTCTAATGTTGACAGTGGAGTGTTGAAGTCTCCCATTATTATTGTATGGGAGTCTAAGTCTCTTTGTAAGTCTCTAAGGACTTGCTTTATGAATCTGGGTGCTCCTGTATTGGGTGCATATATATTTAGGATAGTTAGCTCTTCCTGTTGAATTGATCCCTTTACCATTATGTAATGGCCTTCTTTGTCTCTTTTGATCTTTGATGGTTTAAAGTCTGTTTTATCAGAGACTAGGATTGCAACCCCTGCTTTTTTTGTTCTCCATTTGCTTGGTAGATCTTCCTCCATCCCTTTATTTTGAGCCTATGTATGTCTCTGCATGTGAGATGGGTCTCCTGAATACAGCAGACTGATGGGTCTTGACTCTTTATCCAGTTTGCCAGTCTGTGTCTTTTGATTGGAGCATTTATTCCATTAACATTTAAGGTTAATATTGTTATGTGTGAACTTGATCCTGCCATTGTGATATTAACTGGTTATTTTGCTCATTAGTTGATGCAGTTTCTTCCTAGCCTCGATGGTCTTTACATTTTGGCATGTTTTTGCAATGGCTGGTACCGGTTGTTCCTTTCCATGTTTAGGGCTTCCTTCAGGGTCTCTTGTAAGGCAGGCCTGGTGGTGACAAAATCTCTAAGCATCTGCTTATCTGCTCCTTCACTTATGAAACTTAGTTTGGCTGGATATGAAATTCTGGGTTTAAAATTCTTTTCTTTAAGAACGTTGAATATTGGCCCCCACTCTCTTCTGGCTTGTAGAGTTTCTGCCGAGAGATCTGCTGTTAGTCTGATGGGCTTCCCTTTGTGGGTAACCCGACCTTTCTCTCTGGCTGCCCTTAAGATTTTTTCCTTCATTTCAACTTTGGTGAATCTGGCAATTATGTGTCTTGGAGTTGCTCTTCTGGAGGAGTATCTTTGTGGCGTTCTCTGTATTTCCTGAATTTGAATGTTGGCCTGCCCTACTAGGTTGGGGAAGTTCTCCTGGATGATATCCTGAAGAGTGTTTTCCAACTTGTTTCCATTCTCCCCCTCACTTTCAGGCACCCCAATCAGACGTAGATTTGGTCTTTTTACATAATCCCATACTTCTTGCAGGCTTTGTTCATTTCTTTTTCTTCTTTTTTCTTTTGGTTTCTCTTCTCACTTCATTTCATTCATTTGATCCTCAATCGCTGATACTCTTTCTTCCAGTTGATGGAGTCGGTTACTGACGCTTGTGCATTTGTCATGTATTTCTCGTGTCATAGTTTTCATCTCTGTCATTTCGTTTATGACCTCCTCTGCCTTAATTAGTCTAGCTGTCAATTCTTCCACTCTTTTTTCAAGATTTTTAGTTTCTTTGCGCTGGGTACGTAGTTCCTCCTTTAGCTCTGAGAAGTTTGATGGACTGAAGAATTCTTCTCTCATTTCGTCAAAGTCATTCTCTGACCAGCTTTGATCCGTTGCTGGCGATGAGCTGCCCTCCTTTGCAGGGGGAGATGCGCTCTTATTTTTTGAATTTCCAGCTTTTCTGCCCTGCTTCTTTCCCATCTTCGTGGTTTTATCTGCCTCTGGTCTTTGATGATGGTGACGTACTGATGGGGTTTTGGTATAGGTGTTCTTCCTGTTTGCTAGTTTTCCTTCTAATAGTCAGGACCTTCAGCTGTAGGTCTGTTGGAGATTGCTTGAGGTCCACTCCAGACCCTGTTTGCCTGGGTATCAGCAGCAGAGGTTGCAGAAGATAGATTATTGCTGAACAGCGAGTGTACCTGTCTGATTCTTACTTTGGAAGCTTCCTCTCAGGGGTGTACTCCACCCTGTGAGGTGTGGGGTGTCAGACTGTCCCTAGTGGGGGATGTCTCCCAGTTAGGCTACTCAGGGGTCAGGGAACCACTTGAGCAGGCAGTCTGTCCCTTCTCAGATCTCAACCTCCATGTTGGGAGATCCACTGCTCTCTTCAAAGCTGTCAGACAGAGTCGTTCGCGTCTGCACAGGCCTCTGCTGCTTCCCCTGTTATTTTTTAGCTGTGCCCTGTCCCCAGAGGCGGAGTCTACAGAGACAGGCAGGTTTCCTTGAGCTGCTGTGAGCTCCACCCAGTTCGAGCTTCCCAGCGGCTTTGTTTACCTACTTAAGCCTCAGCAATAGCGGGCGCCCCTCCCCCAGCTTTGCTGCTGCCTTGCAGTTAGATCGCAGACTGCTGTGCTAGCAATGAGGGAGGCTCCGTGGGGGTGGGACCCTCTTGGCCAGGTGTGGGATATAATCTCCTGGTGTGCCCGTTTGCTTAAAGTGCAGTATTGGGGTAGGAGTTACCCGATTTTCCAGGTGTTGTGTGTCTCAGTTCACCTGGCTAGGAAAAGGGATTCCCTTCCCCCTTGCACTTCCCGGGTGAGGCGATGCCTCGCCCTGCTTCAGCTCTCGCTGGTGGGGCTGCAGCAGCTGACCAGCACTGATTGTCTGGCACTCCCTAGTGAGATTACCCCAGTATCTCAGTTGAAAATGCAGAAATCACCGGTCTTCTGTGTCGCTTGCACTGGGAGTTGAAGACTGGAGGTGTTCCTATTCGGCCATCTTGCTCCGCCCCAGAAATGCTTTATATTGCTTATGGGTTTTTTTTCACCACATTTTTTTTTTACTTTTTCTTCTTTTTTTTTTTTTTTTTTGAAATTGCGGTCTTGTTCTGTTACCCAGGCTGGAGTGCAGTAGTGCAATCATAGCCCATTTCAGCCTCGAACTCCTGGGCTCAAGAGATCCTCCAACTTCGATCTCCTGAGTAGCTGGGACTATAGGTGCATGCCATTATTTCAAGCTAATTTTTTAAAATTTTTTTGTAAGGTATAGGATCTTGCTATGTTGCCCAGGCTTGTGTCAAACTCTTGGCGTCAGGTTATCCTCCTGCCTTGGACTCCCAAAGCACCAGGATTACAGGCATGAGCCACTGTGCCTGGCCTGCCACACATTTTTAACTAAAATCACATGTATCAGTTTTTTCCTTTATTGCTTCTGGATTTTATGTCACAGTTGCACAAGGTTTCTCCACTATTATGTTATAAAGAAATTTTTTGTGCATGTACTTCTGTGGACAGGAGAAAGACAAGAGAGATTTGGATTATATTGGGAGTTGGATATAAAGAGAATCATTAGGGTAGGTTACCATCATGCAAGAAATGTATAAAAACTATTCCGTTAAATCAGGAAAATTAGATATCCAGAACAGGGTCCCAGCCTTGTGCTTGCCTTTGAGAACTCAGTCTCTACTCTTTTCTGTGTCCTGTGGATCTGAGTTAATCCCCCCACAACTGGGTGACAAGGTCTTACATGAAGTAAAAAAAAACCTCCTTATTTTCTCAGACGGAGCCTTTGGACAACTAAATGGGAGTGACCACCCTCTTAAGGTTAAAGCACATACAAAACCAGCTCAGAAATCTACCACTCTGACATAGCCAGGAACTAAAGAGCAAGTAAGACCTCTAGTTCACACCCAAGAGAAAAACAAAGACTGAAACTACACAAGGATTAACACATTATTCACTCTATCTGGGAGTGAGATTTGCTCAGAAGCATTAGCGCTATGCAAGAGGACAGAGCTGTGGATTACAAAGTGCCTCAGTTTCTGAAGGTGGTGAACTCCCCAACTCAACCACACAATTTCCAGTTTAGATGCTGAGTTTCCAGGTCTCAAGGTGAAAGTTGGACAAAACTTGCTTGGAATGGAGTCCATGTAAGGTCACACAGCACAGAATGGACACCAAAATCCATGTTGCTCCCTAGGTACTTTTCTGTTTTACAAATCTAGAGATCAAGAGGGAAGGTGTGAAAAAAAACAATATAGAATTGTACTGACAGTACTTGGCACACAGTATACTATTACATATTTAACAAGTAATTACATGTAGATGTAGGAGTGAGTAGAAAACCCAACAATATGTTCTTTCAGTCTTTTTATAATCATGAATTTTTCAAAGGGAGTTGGGATCTCACATGTACCTATTGTTTTGTCATCTGCTTTGAGGAACTTTTGTTTCTGTTTATAAAAATTGTGTTTTCAACAGGAAAAAATAACTCACAGAAAATAGAAAAAGATACTATCTGTTTATCAGAGTCAGAATTGCAGATGTGAAAGTATCAACTAGAGAGCTAAAGAAAGTGTAAGAGAATGGAGGAGAATAAGAGAAGTGAATAAATTCCATTATATAGGCCATGGCTTTCTGGAATATTCTACATACTAATGGCAATCCTTCTATATTCGTGCTCATCCTAGGATCTTGGTGTGCTGAATCTGCAAGTTTAGTCCCATGTGAGCTTAATAGAAAGCTGCAGGAGTTAGTGTATGAATAATTGGCATTAAAAAGTTTGAGACATAGAAACGTACATACTCACAGAGAAGTGGTATCAAATAAACTGTTTTGACTTGTTTATTTTACCTGTAAAACAGTATATTATGAACATATTTCTGAAGCAGTGAATATGAGTAGAATATTTGTAATCAGTTCACAATTATTTAAAGTACTATAGAAATACAAATTTATAAAATGAGGGTATCCTTTATCATCAGCATGCTGTTTTTGGTTACTGTAGCCCTGTAGTATATAGTTGGATGTCAGGTAATGCAATGCCTCCTGTTTTGTTCTTTTTGCTTAGGATTGCTTTGGTTATTCAGACTTTTTTGGTTCCATATGAATTTTCAAATAGTTCTTTTCCAGTTCTGTGAAGAATGTCATTGGTAGTTTGATAGGAATAGCATTTAATCTCTAAATTGCTTTGGGCAGTATGACCACTTTAACAATATTGATTCTTCCTGAGCATGAGCATGGACTGTTTTTCTATTTGTTTCTGTCATCTCTGATGAGATTGTGTTCTTAATTTGGCTCTCAGCTTCAACATTGTTGGTATGTAGAAATGCTACTGATTTTTGTACATTGATTTTGTGTCCTGAAACTCTGCTGAAGTTTTCTTTTTTTTAAATAAGATCTAGGAGCTTTGGGGAAAAGACTATGGGGTTTTCTTGGTGTAGCATCGTATTGTCTGGGAAGAGAGGTAGTTTGACTTTCTCTCTTCCTGTTTGGATGCCTTTTGCTTCTTTCTCTTGCCTGATTGCTCCGGATAGAACTTTCAGAACTATGTTCAATAGGAGTGGTGAGAGTGGGAATACTTGTCTGGTACAGTTTTCAAGGGGAATGCTTCTAGCTTTTGCCCATTTGGTGTGATATTGGCTGTGGATTTGTATAGATGGCTATTATTATTTGAGATATGTTCCTTTGATGCCTAGTTTGTTAACAATTTTCAACATGAAGGGATATTGAATTTTGTTGGAAACTTCTGCATTTATTGAGAGGACCACATGGTTTTTGTTTTTAGTCCTGTTTTTGTAGTGAATCACATTTATTGATTTGCATATATTGAGTTAACTTCACATCTCAGGATTAAGGCCTACTTGATCCTGGTGGATTAGATTTTTGAGGTCTTGCTGGATTCAGTTTGCTAATGTTTTGTTGAGGATTTTTGCATCTATGTTCATTGGGGATATTGGCCTGAAGTCTTCTTTTTTCTTTGTGTCTCTGTCTGGTTTTGGTATCAGAATGATGCTGGCCTCATAGAATGAGTTAGGGAGGAGTCATTCCTCCTCAACTTTTTGGAGTAGTTTCAGTAGGATTGATACCAGCTCTTCTTTATTCATCTGGTAGAATATGACTGTGGACCCATCTGTTCCAGGAGTTTTCTGGTTGGTAGGTTTTTTATTAGTGCTTCAATTTTGAAACTCATTATTGGTCTGCTCAGAGTTTCAATTTCTTCCTGCTTCAATCCTGTGAGGTTGTAGCTTTCCAGATATTTATCCATTTTCCAGGTTTTCTAGTTTGTGTGCATAAAGGTGTTCATAATAGTCTGAGGAGTTTTGGTATTTTAATGAGGTTAGTGGTAATGTCACCTTTGTCATTACTTCTTGAGTTTATTTGGAGCTTCTTTATTTTTTCTTTATTAGTCTAGGTAGCAGTCTATCAATCTTATTTATTATTTTGAATAACCACCTTTTGTTCCATTGATCTTTTGTATGGTTTTTCACACCTCTATGTTTTTTTCAGTTCAGCTCTGACTTTGCTTATTTCTTTTCTTCTGCTAGCTTTGCTCTTGTTTTTGTATTTCCTCTAGGTGTGTGATTGTAATTTTAAATCTTTCTAATTTTTTTAATGTGGGCAAATTTAGTGCTATAAACTTTCCTCTTAAAAGTGCTTTGGCTATGTTGCAAAGATTCTGGTATGTTGTATCTTTGTTTTCATTCATTTCAGAAAATTTCTTGACTTCTGATTTAATTTTATTGTTTACCCAAAAGTCATTCAGGGCAGGTTGTTTAATTTTAATGTAATTATAGAGATATTTCATGTAATTTTGAGAGATATTTTTAGTATTGTCTTCTCTTTTTATTGTGCTGTGGCTTGAGAGTGTGGTTGATATAATTTTGGTTGTTTGAATTTGTGGAGAATTGTTTTATGGCCAACTGTGTGGTTGATTTTAGAGTATGTGCCATGTGCAGATGAGAAGAATTGATATTATGTTGTTGAGGGGAGTATTCTGTAAATAATTGTTAGGTCCCTTTGGTCAGGTTTTGAATTTACATCTCAAATATCTTGTTTGGTTTCCTGCCTCAATAATCTAATAGTATAAGTGGAGTGTTAAAGTCTCCCACTACTAGCCTGTGGTTATCTAAGTCTCTTTGTAGGTCTCTAAGAGCTTATTTTATTAATCTGGATGTTCCAATGTTGGGTAGATATACATTTGGGATAGTTAAGAGTTGTTTAATTGAGCCCTTTGTCACTATATAATGCTCTTCTTTATCTTTTTTGATCATTGCTGGTTTAATGTCTGTCTTGTCTGAAATAAGAATAGCAACTCATCCTCTATTTTGCTTTTGGTTTGCTCAGTAGAGCTTTCACCATCCCTTTACTTTGTGCCTTTGGGGGTCACAGGTGTACATGTGCTATGAGTCTCTTGAAAACAGAATAGAGTTGGATCTTGCTTCTTTATCCAACCTGCCACTCTGTGTCTTTTTTTTTTTTTTTTTATACTTTAAGTTCTAGGGTACATGTGCATAACGTGCAGGTTTGTTACATATGTATACTTGTGCCATGTTGGTGTGCTGCACCCATCAACTCGTCAGCACCCATTAATTTATCATTTATATCAGGTATAACTCCCAATGAAATCCCTCCCCCCTTCCTCCCCATGATAGGCCCCAGTGTGTGATGTTCCCCTTCCCGAGTCCAAGTGATCTCATTGTTCAGTTCCCACCTATGAGTGAGAACATGCGGTGTTTGGTTTTCTCTTCTTGTGATAGTTTGCTAAGAATGATGGTTTCCAGCTGCATCCATGTCCCTACAAAGGACGCAAACTCATCCTTTTTTATGGCTGCATAGTATTCCATGGTGTATATGTGCCACATTTTCTTAATCCAGTCTGTCACTGATGGACATTTGGGTTGATTCCAAGTCTTTGCTATTGTGAATAGTGCCGCAATAAACATACGTGTGCATGTGTCTTTGTAGTAGCATAATTTATAATCCTTTGGGTATATACCCAGTAGTGGGATGGCTGGGTCATATGGTACATCTAGTTCTAGATCCTTGAGGAATTGCCATACTGTTTTCCATAATGGTTGAACTAGTTTACAATCCCACCAACAGTGTAAAAGTGTTCCTATTTCTCCACATCCTCTCCAACACCTGTTGTTTCCTGACTTTGTAATGATTGCCATTCTAACTGGTGTGAGATGGTATCTCATTGTGGTTTTGATTTGCATTTCTCTGTTGGCGAGTGATGATGAGCATTTTTTCATGTGTCTGTTGGCTGTATGAATGTCTTCTTTTGAGAAATGTCTGTTCATATCCTTTGCTCACTTTTTAATGGGGTTGTTTGTTTTTTTCTTGTATATTTGTTTGAGTTCTTTGTAGATTCTAGATATTAGCCCTTTGTCAGATGAGTAGCAATGACAGCACTCTGTGTCTTTTAAGTGGAGGTATTTAGCTCATTTACATTCAAGGCTAATATTGATAAGCATGGATTTGATCCTATCATTGTGTTGTTACCTGGTTGTTATGCAGATTGGATTGCATAGTTGCCTTATAGTGTTAATGTTATATGTACTTAAGTGTGTTTTCATGGTGGTCAGTAGCAGTCTTTTGTTTCCATGTTTAGTATGCCCTTAAAGACCTCTTGTAAGACAGGTCTAGTGGTAATGAATTTCCTTAGTGTTTGCTTGCCTGAAAAGGATCTTATTTTTCTTTTGCTTATAAAGCTTAGTTTGACTGGATGTGAAATTCTTCACTGAAATTTCTCTTTTTTACGAAGGCTGAATATAGGCACCCAATCTTTTTCTCGTTTGTAGGGTACTTCTGAAAAGTCCACTTTTAGCCTGATGGGGTTCCTTCATAACTGACCTGTCCCTTCTCTCTAGCTGCCTTTAAGAGTTTTTCTTTCAATTGACCTTGGAGAATCCAATGACTATATGTCTTAGGAATTGTCATCTTGTGTAATATCTTGCTGGGGTTCTCTGACCTTCCTGAATTTGCACATCAAACACTCTAATGAGGTTTGGGAAATTTTCATGGACAATATCATCAAATATGTTTTCCAAGTGTCTTGCTCTTCTCCCTCTCTTTCAAGGATGCCAATGAGTCATAGGTTTAGTCTCTACATAATTCCATGTTGCTCAGAAATTGTATTCATTCTTTTCCATTTATTTTTATCTCACTGAATTGATTCAAGCAATCAGTCTTCAAGCTCTGAGATTCTTTCCTCGGCTTGGTCTATTCTGTTATTATTATTTCCTATTGTATTATGAAATTATTGTAGTAAGATTTTCAGCTTGGGAAGATCAGGTTTTTTTTCTTAAAATGTTTATTTTATCTTTCAGCTCTGATATCATTTTTCTAAATTCCTTAGAGTTTTTGAGTTTGGCTTTGAGTCTCACCTGAATCTCAATGATCTTCATTCCTACTCAGATTCTGAATTCTGTGTCTGTCATTTCATCCATTTCAGTCTGGTTAAGAACCAATGCTGGGGAGCTAGCATGGTTGTTTGGAGGTAAAGAGACACTCTGTTTTTTGAGTTACCAGAGTTCCTCCACTGGTTGTTTCTCATCTATGTGGGTCGATGTTCCTTTAATTTGAAGTTGCTGTCCTTTGGATGGATACTTTGCTTTTATAGTCTATGTCCTTGAGGGTTTGACTGTTGTATAAGTTGAGTTCAGGCAACTGTGTTTGTTTCTGGAAGATTTCAGGGCACCAAGGCTTAGCTCAGCACCCTTGGGCTGCACGGTCTAACTCTGGAGGGCAGGTGCCAGGCCCATGGCTTTGTTCTATAGCCCCTCAAGGTTAAGCATTTGCTGCACTGGAAGGGCCAAGCTGTTCTTGGTTTGCTGGCAGCAACACTCCCAAAGGAAGTGCTGGACCAAGCACTTTATAGGGGCAGTGACAGTGGGGTCTGCACTCACGCACTTGTGCCAAGAATGATGATATGAAAGTGTCTGCATGAAGGTGTGTGCTGTCAGCAATCTGGTGGGATTCACACACATCAGCAAGGGCAGGGGGCACTGGTGGGTGCAGAGTAGCAGCATCCTTCTGTATGCATGCATCACATGGTGGTGCCATGGGGTATGCACTTCCTGGCAGGAACAGTGTGGCAGCATCCATGCAGAGACAGTGTGGCAGAGTGTGTGCCCGAATGCTACCACTGACAGTGGCAGTTTGGTGGGGTACACGCTTGCTCATGTCATTGGGGCTGGTGCAGCAGCAGAAAGGCCTGTAGGCACACACACTAAGAAAAATGGAGAGGGAAGGTCAATGCTTGTGCACTGGCAGAACAATGGTGGGGGACTCTGGGTGAGCATGTGCCAGAAGAACAGTGGGGAAAGGCTGTGGGTGGGTGGGTATGGTGGGTATGCATCAGCATAAGCCCATATGCTGAAGTTCTACAATGGTTAATTGGGGTCTGCTGCTGAAGCAGTTATAGTAGCAGCTTCCAGGGAATGCCCTGCTTGGTCATTCAAGGCTTCACTTCAGGTGACAATGGCCAGGCAGAGACCTCAAGAGTGATCAGCAGACAGGGGGGTGTTCAGATCAGATTAGCTCCATCCCACAGGCAAGATAGCCCTGTTCTGTCCAGGTCTGAGTCAACGAAGGCCAAAGTCACCTAGAGAAGCATGATGAGATGTGGGGAGTTGATGTCCCTTGCTGTGTTCCACTGCAGCTATTCCTGCATCAAGCCCTTCTGGGCTCTGCACAGGCTGCAGTCCTGTCCCGGCCATCAATTCGAGTATCTCTCCCTTTCAGCTCAAATATCCATGGGGGTTGTGAGATCTCTTGCAGCTGGGATTCCAGAGGTCCGTGGTGAGAGTGAATCACTCCTCGCCTGTTTAACTCATCCCTCCCTGGGAGCCACGAGGGCCCAGGAACAAGTTCTGGGGCTTGGCAACCCTGTGCAAAGTTACCATTTTCCTCTCCCTTCATTCCAGGATCTGTGTTCTCCCTCTGTCCTTTCTCAATACCTTCCTCAGAATATCTTCTGAGAGTGTGCCAGTCTTCTTGATGGTCTGGTCTCTAGGAGGGAGATTCTCTTTCTGGTTGCATCTAGTGGGTCATCTTGGCTCCTGCTTCCCCAACTTTAACACACATTCTGTTTTTTAATTTTTGTTATGAACATGGCATTTATAATGATTGTATTTTTAAAATACTTAAGCACATTACTCTCAAAATAATAATTGAATAATTACTTGATTAATATCAAATGTCAGCTCACAGGAAAAATCTCAGTTTTTTTTAGTAATTCCAGGTCTTGCATCCTGAAGCAGTAACTTATAAGTTGGTTTGCCTAGGTCAAGTTACCTAATATCCCATTTCTGATAATATACATAATAGGGATAATTATTGGTACTGGATAGAGTTGTTAGGATTAAATTAACATTAAATATAAAATATCCCCATATAGTAGTTGTGTACATGTTAATAGCCTATGTTTCAGGTTCTCTTTTCAAAGGGCCACAGCTCGTACTGCTTCCTGAGTCCAGTTCAACATCTCAGGAATCAGCTAGTCTTGGTTAAAGCTTCACCTCTGTTTCTTGACCAATGGACCATTATTTTATCCCCACTATCATCTTCATCAGCAAAAGGGGAGTGATTGTCAATGGGAGCATAATACAGCCCGGGTTCCACATCAGGAGAGTTTCCCACGATCAGTCCTTAACCTCTGGAAAGCCATCATTGAAATGGGAGGCTGCTGTACGGCCTGTGCAGAGGGCAGGGTATAGGTGTTTGACTCCGAAAAATGTACGTACCTTCTGTGAGTCTAAACTGGGTCATCTGTAAAATGAGACTATGGGTGCCATCTTCACAAAGTTGTTGTAAAAAGAAAAGGAGAAAAATCTAAAAGAATGTCTCACACATAGTAGGTTTTGTAATATGTTGCTGCCAGCCCACTCTGCCTCCTTTGTTTCATAAAATAGAATATTTAAAATGGCATCTGGAAAGACACTAATATGAAGTAAACTTTTGTCCCATTCTATCACTTCCTTTTTTCACATGCTTTCCTGTCTCTTTATTTTCCTTCTGGTTTGACCTGGGTGAAGCAATTTCTTATGAGCTTCAGAAAAAAACATGGTACAGAAGAGCAAAGAATAGTAATAGCTTGGGTAGATGAACAAGGGTAGATACATGAAACATGTATCCAAGTTACTAAACCCCTTAACTGAAGCACAGGACTTTGAATAAGTCATTTTCAAGTTGTTGGTCTCTGATCTAACACAGAAGGGCACTCAATGTAAAAACAGTGTGTAGGAACATGGGCTTTGGGTTACAGGGACTGGGATTTGACCCTGGTATCCATTACTTACTGGTTGCATGATTGACAGCAACCAATTTATCTATAATGTGCTCCATAATTGTTGCTGTATTTTGTTATTTACTATTGTTATTATTGCACAAACCTTCAAAGGGTGAATTATAGGAGTGGAGATTTGACTTCCTGCCATGCATTACAATGTTCCACAAAGCTAAGATTTTTATGACTGTTGGATAAAGTGGTTGAAACAGATTAAAGAAAGTCTATAGAAAGCTCATAAGCAGACCCAGATATATAACATTATTTAACATGCAATGAGTATTTCATCTCCAATTACGTGCACAGTTCAAGTATTGGGGCTTGGTCAGCTGGTAAAAGGTTCATTAAAAAACAAAGTTAAATCATAGTTTATACTTTGTCATTTAATCAGAACACTCTCTCCATGTGCTAATACTTAAAGTAAAAATTAAGATAAAAGCAAAAATAAAGTAACAAAAACTAAGATACTAAGAAACATATATGGTAATATAATAGTTTTAAGAAATGATACATATAATACATGTACATTTGTGTATATGCATGCAGAGAAAAATAATGGAACAAAATAGCATAATGTGATTTCACTGATGATGGAATTGATGGATATTGATATTTTTAAACTCCGCATTTGATTCAATAGTAAACATTTATTAAATGAATACGCATTACATTTAGGATTAAAAACTGAGTCTGTAAATGTTCTGCTACTTGTGAAGTAAAAAGCATAGAGCTGTAAAATTAATCTAGGTTAAGAAAAATATTTACTCCTCCCTAATTATGTCCCATTCTGGATAATGAGAAAATCACCATCCTGAATAAGATGATTATTATTTCCATGTATTACTTTATCCTTTTACTCTATATGAGAGTTTCCCTACACAAAATATACCATTGTATTTTCTGAAAAGGGGATATTTCCAGTATACAGGGATACTGACAGCCATCAGACAGAAAGCATAGGCTCCTTCTAAGCTGAAGAGAAAGCTGTATGCAAGAAAAACAAATGTATCATTGTATTGCAAGTAGGAGAAGGGAGCCACACACAGTCATCTATATTACATAAGAAATTCAGTGCTATCTCTGGGCTATGCAGTGTAATAATATTGGAGTGAAAAATGTCCTCACCATTTTTCTGTTGATAAGTTGTGCTTTTTCTGTGCTCTGTTGTGGACCTTTGTATTCACATCAGATGTGTACATAACCTGGGGCTCTGGGACCTTCCTGGAGCTTCAGGAAGAGGTTACTGTGGGTCTGTAGGGAAGGACACTGGAGTGAGTCAGGAGCTCTTCTTAGGTCCCAGTGCCTGAGACATCCAAGATGAGTTTCTTTTCCTGCCTTGATCTGCACCATCTTACCGATGTTCACTGAGCATCCATCACTTTTCATACTTCCAGTGGTTCAGAGGATGGAGAGGTTACAATAATGATTGCACACGGCCCAAGAGCTTGTGGAAGTTATGGTGACATCTGTAGAACTACCTTACTATTTAAGAGGAGAAAGTCCTCACTGGAATTATTAGAGACTCCTAAAAGAGGGGCTAGGCCTGGTACAATGGGCAGGACTCGTTGGGGCTGGATGGGAGGGAAGACAGAGGGGGTCCAGTCTGAATGGAGTGAAGAGTGGGAGCCTCCCAAGGAAGCAGACAAGGCTCTGAGATAACTGACAGGACACTCTAGGTCTGAGGCCATCCAGGTTTGGGACCAATTGGTGAAGGACACATTTGCTTCAATGGGATGCTGCAGGTTACCTTTACATCCTGAAATTGCACAAATATCGTGAGAAGGAAAGTGCCCTGTATGCTTCTCACTGGTCCATGGGGACAGGGAAGAAACAGGGGTACTGACAACAGTAACGTAGCTGATGTCAGCACGCTAAACCTTCATTGAAGTGGGAAGTAGACATCAAGGGGAAGGACTTACAACTAATTGAGCCCCCACGCTGTGTGGAAATTGTATGCCTGCTTTAGTTTCTCTCTGACCCCAGGTAACCCACATCAGCAGGTGAGTTTCTGCCTTTCTCCTAGAGTCACCTTTTTTTATAGTCTTTTTTCACTTCTATCAGTTTTTTAAAGACAGAATTAGAATCTTTCTGTACATAGATTCATAAGCTCAGTTTTAAGGGAGGGATTGTACTTTCCATTCTGCATGCATTTCTTTGCAGAAAAGTTTAACAATGGAGATACGTTGGTGCCATCTCGTGACAGAAGCTTCAATTGCAGCTTGAACATCAATAAGCACGAAATGGAAGGGAAGGGCTGTGGACCAAATCTACCCTAAAGAACTTTCTGGAAGTCTGGGTGGAAAAGGGGATATTCCCAGTATACAGGGATACTGACGGCCATCAGACAGAAAGTATAGGCTCCTTCTAAGCTGAAGAGAAAGCTGTATGTAAGAAAAACAAACACATCATTTTAAAAATCCTTTGATACCTCTGGAGAAATAGCTAGACACCTATATAAGCAAAATTAGATTCTTCCATTTATGATCATTGTAATCTACCTTTGCCCTAATTATGACAATCTTTCTGTGTAAATACAGTTCTATGGTAATATTTTACACTTCTTTACAACAGAATTTTAATTTTTTTAAACATTGGCCTGGCTTTTCATCGTATGGATGCTCCAAAATTATTTCGCTAGTACTCTACTGAAAAAAATTTAATTCCTTTACCTTTTTTTCTACTCCAAATAATAGTATACTTAACAGTCTTGATTATATATATGTACATATCTTTGTAAGCATTTTATATTAGGTTTCTGAAAGTGTTTTTTCAAAACTATACAATCTAAAAACTTCTATATTAGCACATTACATTCAAAATTCTACTACTAATTTATATTCCTAACAATGCAGTATGAAAGTGCCTGTTCTTTTACAAATTTGAAATAATACGAATTGTTGCTAATCTAATAGACAAGAAATTAGTTCTTATCATTGTTTTCATTATAATTTGTTTTTGCTGCCTGCCTGCCTAGAACTCCAGCCTATGGATATCACATAATCAATTTTCACAGCCCCATGTTATTTAAAGTGTCCTGATATTATGCATTATCAACACTATGTGGATGACATATTTTCAGTGTCTGTATACTGCTAAAGTTCAGGGTATAGTTCAGCGTACATTTTACATGGATATTTACACTGGTGAGTTGAATGAACAAAGCATCTTGGGAAAATTTTAGTATTATGATAACAGAATTCGATGAATGTATGAATATATGTGAAAGTATGTGTGTGTATGAAGGTGAGTATGTCAGTGTGTGTGTGCTGACAACTACAACATTTCCCTTTGCTCCCTCTGCCCCTACATAGCTTTTGTGAACCCCTAATATCTGAGATAGTCTCAATTAATTTAGAAAGTTTATTTTACCTTGGTTCAGGATGCACACCCATGACCCAGCCTCAAGAAGTCCTGAAGACATGTGCCAAGGTGGTCAGGGCACAGCTTAGTTTTATACATTTCAGAGATACATGAGTCATCAATCAATATATGTAAAAAGTACATTGGTTTCCTCCAGAAATGCGGCAACAACTTGAAGGAGGTAGAGGGCTTTCAGGTCACAAGTAGGTGAGAGACAAATGGCTGCGTTCTTTTGAGTTTCTGATAAGCCTTTCCAGTGAAGGCAATAAGATCTATCAGTGAAGGCACTGAGATCATCTATATCAGTGAGGAGAGGGGTGACTTTGAATAGAAAGGGAGGCAGGTTTGTCTTGAGCAGTTCCCAGCTTGACTTTTCCTTTTAGCTTAGTAATTTGGGGGTCCCAAGATTTTCCTTTCATATTATGCCCCTTTTCTTTTTAAAAATCTTTTGGAGAAAGCATTTTAGGAGAAAATGGGTCCCTGGTCTCAGGTTTCATCTGAACTTTTGTGGCTAGGACAGTTTATTCCTGGATGGGTACGTCCTGTAAACTCATTTTTAGGAGGTTGTGAAGTCTCATGTCTATAAAGAGAAAATAGGGAGAGGAAGGGAGAACAACAACAACAAACAAAAGGATGATCCTGGAAAAATTATATAGGTCACATTACTCTGCATTACTCTGAAGTCCATCCATTAGTAGGAAGTTATGAAAGTGACTTTTATATGTAAATAGGTTACTATTATTTTCTTCTGAAGTTTAAGTTGTCTAGCTTCAGTTCTCAGGGATTTAAGAAAGCATAGCTTAGTTTTTAGTGATTTCAAATTAGGAAAAAATGGGGGAAAAGGAAAAATATAAGAAAAAATGGAAAATATTATTTTGGAGACTTGTAGCCAGGAAAAAATAGAATTCAGCCCAAACTGTAGAAAATAATAAAAATTGAAAAACACCGAGCAAGACTAGAATCTAAAAACCAGTGTACTATAGTTTTTGAAACATAATTTTTCTCTCCAGTTATCCATTTTTACTAATGACAAATCGTGGTAGAAACAATTTTCTTTATTATGCTTGGCCGCATTATTTGTATAAAGTACAGCAAAAATAATTATCTTTCACATGACTTTTAAAAATTGCCTTTGATGGAACTTTGTTCCATAGAAGGAATCTCAAATAACACTTTTTTAAAGCAGAGCCCAGCCATGAATTTGTACCATCAAATACTTATGAGTCGGGTGAATTTCCTCTCCTCTTGAGGTTCCAAGATAAATCTGGGGCTCCTGGGTCTGTCAGAAAGTGACGTTCTTTACTTACTACAGGTCAGAAATCCTGTACAGGAACTGTGTAAAGTATGAAGCCAGTTATCCCAAAGGCTTTTATTGTCTCCATAAGTCAAGTTTGATTCCTTAAAGGAAAGCACATCATTCCAATCAAAGCCTTGGTAAAATAACCAGTTTCTCCAATACTATCCTGTTACAAATGAAAACAGATTTTCATTGCACTTATACAAATAACTGTATTGTCATAAGTTAAGAATACTCATAAATAATTTCCAAATTCTGGAGAAATCAGGTAGAAAGAAACAAATATGCTCCAAATTTTGTTCACAGGAGTATACTGAATTGTTAAAAGCTGTCAATAGCTCAAAAGAAAAGTTACAAGACTGAAAAAGCAAAACAAAGGATTAACAACGTTTTAAGCAAAAAGTCAAAAAGATTAGTTGAGTTTGTGCAGTTAATTCCTGTTCTGCTGCTATTCATAAGCATTTTAGCTCTCTATGAGTTCTGAAAGTTTTCCCTCTATTCTGATATCAAAGTCTCCAAAGTTATCAGAAACATAAATTCAAGAGCACCTGTTACAGTTTTATAGCTGATTGTAAAACCACCTTCTAAAGAGGACCCAAACAACACAACAATTGTGAATGACAAAACTTCAAGGCCACCATAGTCAAATACACAATTGACAAGGAAATTTGTGACCTCTGTGGCACACAATAATTTTAATGTAACAATTTTGATTATTACTGATAATGTACACTAAGTTATATCAGAATGGCAGGAGTTTCCCATAATTTTCAAACACATACCAGTAACATATTTACACAAATACAGCCCAAAGAAAACCAAACACCATTTTATATTTGACAATGTTTCCTGTATAATTTTTTGTACCAAATAAGCCAAATTATGTCACTTTTGGACTTTGGGGAACCTAATATCTTAAAGTATTAATTAGGTCAGAAAGACATAATTTATAATTTGATTTCAGAAAGCTTTCAAATATCAAAGGGTTAAAACACTTGACATCGCAAAGTAGGATCTCAGAACACTACAAAATAAGTCATTCATTCAACCAAAGTGATAACTCAAAGATTTCAAAAGGGCAATAAACTTCATTCTTTGAGAGAGGAGTCTTAATTTTCCAAACAGTAAGCCCTAATAAAAACAGCACAAAGCCAATTAAATTTGTTTTTCAAAATTTTATAAGTAATCTATAAAATTTTAATCTTGACCATAAAATATAACTTGGATAAGCCTTTTTATAACCCTTATAACCTTTAATAAGGAGCCAGTTAATGCTTCAAGAAAACATTGATAATCTGACACAGGGGCCCATATGTTGGTCTTGTATCAGTGTGTCTTTGAAATTAATGATTAATTTATAGAGAAACTGAACTTATTTTATCTTTTAAAATTGGTCCTTACAATCTCATGTGCCCACTTCTTCTGAGATAGTCCCTGATGTGCCCACTTCTTCTGAGATAGTCCCTGGGCCTTGGGGAGTTGAACAGCTTTAATTTCTGGCCCTGTGTCTCAGAAATGCAGTTTATTTTGATTGGCATCTTCTACAGGGCCAGAAGATGGGGATTTAATTGTTGTCAGTGTTTAAGACTTAGCAGGACTTGGTATCCTTTTTAGATTCAGGAGTCAAAACCCTGTGACTCAATGTCACAAGGACTTTAAAAGTATATACAGGAAGACACATGATGTAATAACCTTAACTCAATGTCACAAGGACTTTAAATGTATATACAGGAAGACACATGATGTAATAACCTTAACTCAATGTCACAAGGACTTTAAATGTATATACAGGAAGACACATGATGTAATAACCTTAATTAAAAGAAAATTTAAATCTGTTTTTTCCTAAGCAAAACAAACTTTATAATATTGGCATAGTAATTATTTCAACAAAACATACAATCTTTTAGGCCAGTTATCAAAAGGCAAAAGAATATTCTGTTGGAAGAAAACATGCCTTTCTGAAGTGCATAGAATATTATGTTAGAAGAAAACATGCCTTTTGAAAAAGGAGAGAAAGTCAAAAAATGGTGAGATGCAAAATAGTCAAACTTTGGGTTAAAAAAATTAAAATCTCTTATAATTTATTAAGAGTAAATCAACCCCTTAAGAAAACTTTATTGTTTTAACCAATAATTTAGTGTGTAAGTACTTTTTTTACATCAAGCCCAATCTCTAGAAAGAGCATTATAATTTCCCATTAATTATAAACAACTTGATCATATAAACGATTTTAGTTTCTTTAAAAATAAATCCTCTTGTTGTGACTTACTTACACAGATCATTCGTGACATGCTTGGACTTTCTGGTCGGTCCTAAACACCCCTCTTTCTTACACAGCCAGTCATTTTATTTTAGGACTGAATTTACCATACAAATGTTTTTCTCATATAAAATTATTTCTCTTTAAGCTTTATTACCATAAAAGACCTCTTTATTTTTATAACTTTCTTTACATCTATCTTATTTCCTGATTCTTTTACCTTGTTTTATACATAATCTTTAAATGAGCTTTGAATTAGACAAAACTTGTTCACTTTTTTTTAAAAAGGACACACTTTATTTTAGCAAGAATGTTTTTCTACTGTATATTTTTATTGGAAAATAGTCAAATAATAAAACATCTATTATTTAATATAACTTTGTATTCTAAATTATAACAGGTTTGTCTACAAGTATTTATCCATTACATTTACCTAATAATTTTAATTATTTACATAGATTATTTATGAAAACTGTGATAGTCGTCACTTAAAGTTATAAAGCTACCATTGCAAAATAATAACGGGGACAGTGAAAAGGATCTGAGTTAACTGACTCCAGCTTGCTTTTAACCTCCAAGCTATCTTTGTTTATTCCTGCGTGTAGGCTGAACTAACTTTGGGAGGAACTTAGTTTATAGTTTAGCTTTGAAACAGTAATGATAACGGTCCTTTCCCAAAACAAACCTCCTTACTGCCTGTGGATTAGACTGCCTAAAACCACAAAATTAGCAGTTATGTTACTAAATTCAAGATGCAACTGTTTTCATTAAGCCAATAACAATATCTTATTTATTTAAAATTACACAAGCAAAGATCATTCTACTTTGGGCTTGGTTTATACTTTTGTAACCCCTATACCAAATCTTGACACCTTGTAGTATTTGGTAGGGATAAATATGAAATTGCTTGATTAATAAATGCAAACAAAAATGTATGCTGGCAGTTCTTAAGACATTTCTAATATTACTTTTTCTATAGTTTTAGAGATAGCTTACTTATTAAGGATTTTACTTAAGTTACACAAAGTTGAAAATGCTGTTGACTAGTCTTTCTTTTCTTTTTCTGATAAAATATTTGATTCAAGCACTTTTATTTTCTTAAGACAATTAATCACAGATCTTTATATAGTTCCAGCAGTGAAACATTGTGTACACAACACAGAAATACATAGACCTATTAGACATGATGATAGAAGTACATCTTATAGACTGTATAGAAGTACATCCTCAGACCTCCTTTTTTTTTTCTATCTTAGACTTGCAAACTCTTGATAACCTGTTTCCTTACCCTGTTAGTTGTCAACTAAATAGACCTAGATCTGTATATTCAAGGGAACAACTCTTAGATGAAACATCAGATAGAAAAATTTATCTTTCAAAGTACAGAGAGAAAAAGTCTGGTTGTGCTAGAGGAAAATTAAAGATAGATGCCAAATCAAACATAAAATTATATGTTTATTATAGGATTGTATAAGGAGACCAACTTTATTTAGATAGAGACTACCTTTTTTTAACTGAATCTCTGAGCTATGGGCAGAGCCCACACTGAATTCTGGGTCTCTAAAAAGGGAGAATTATGAGGCTAGATCACATGATGCTTTTAGAGCTTTTAAAAACATTTTTTTTCTAAACAAAGACATTTCTCAGTGTCTAAACTACATTCTTCCTTAAAAACCCAAGAGTAGCCTCTGTTGCAATAACTACTTTAGTCAAAAAAATCAGGTGAAAACATAATTCAGTCAACTGAGAAGAAAAAAATTTTTACTCAAAAAAAAAAACTAGGTCCTAGGAGAAAAAAACAAACAATAAAACAACAACATAAAGGTTTTTTAAATACAAATATGCACATATGCACACATACACACACACACATCTTGGATGTTAGCCTTTTAATTGAGCTGACTTTTAACCGCTGAGCTCCTTTAAAATAAATCCTTTTATATCTCATTACCATATTTTAGCTAGGACATATTGCAGCTATTTCAGAAGTATCAAGTAACAAACCAGAAAGGGCTTGATTTAAGAACTAAACCTAGGCTGTCACGGTGAAAAAAAAATCAGGACCTTAGCTATTGAACTGCAGCATGGGATGACCACAATCTCTTTCAGTTTGGCCTGACTAGCAACAAAAAGGGCCTTGTTATGTAAATTAAGCCCCTTAAATAAAAAACATTTCCATTTTTTCCTTTATTGGCTGTTTTTCTCCCCCTACTACACCACCTTTTGTGTGTGTGTATGGGGTGGAGGGGATTTAGCGACTTTAGAGGCCTTGTTCCCCATAATTTGGAACTTTCCTTCAGATTTGATCAAGTTGGATAGAGTTGGTCAAACACAGTAAGAAAAAGACAAAACACAACAACAAAACCATAAACAAACAAACAGTTAAGCAAAACAAATGATCACACAATTTATATGATTACTGAGTACTCTAACAGAAAGGCGAGATTAAGACCAGCTAGTTGTTAATCTTAACTTAGGCCAAGACAAACTCCAATTCAGTTACTTACCTAGAAATGAGTCTGAAGCTGAAAACTGATCTCTACCATCCTAGAAGCAGGAAAAAAATACTCATCTTCCCTCTTGGAAGCAAGATCAAACTCCATAAAGGAGTTACCTGCCTTCCATCATCATGGAAGCAGGAAAACTTGACTTCCTTGTGTTGGAAGCAAGTAAAATGGAAAAAAAGAGGAGTTGTACAGCAAAATAAACCCTAGATATTGACCAGATTTGGGGAGATCAGGTATTCTCTGGAGGATGTGCTCTCAGATTTCAGCAAATTTTCCTATTGGCTTGAGCCATAAAATTAGCTCATGCTGGTACCCAGCACCAATAAGAAATTTGTCAAAGGTCAGGGACATTCTCCACTCAGAATCCCTCCATGGTTAGCAAATGTGAACCCTGACTATCTGAGATGGTTTCAGTTAATTTATGAAGTTTATTTTGCCAAAGTTGAGGATGCATGCCCATGACACAGCCTCAGGATACCCTGAAGACATGTGCCCAAAGTGTTCAGGGCACAGCTTGGTTTTATACATTTTAGAGAAACATGAGACACCAATCAATACATTTAAGAAGTACATTTGTTCCATTCAGAAAGGTGGGAACAACTCAAAGCAGGGAGGGGGCTTCCAGGTCACAAGTAGGTAAGAGACAAATGGTTGCATTCTTTTGAGTTTCTGATAAGCCTTTCCAAAAGAGGCAATCAGATATGCATCTATCTCAGCGAACAGGGGGATGACTTTGAATAGAATGGGAAGCAAGTTTGCCCTGAGAAGTTCTCAACTTGACTTTTCATTTTAGTTTAGTAACTTTGTGGCCCCAAGATTTTCCTTTCACACTTTGCTTCCCATTTGGTTATTTCTTCAGAATGAAGATCTGACCACTGGCCCCTAACAGAGCTACATTTTTGACAAAACAACTCTGTGCTGTTGTACACACATGAGCTGGTGACACTTTATTCAAATATGCATTTTGCAGTCATCCACACTATCTGATCTTTTCAACTATGATCAGTAACATCTCTGCAGAATATTTCCACAGTGATATGATGATTTGTGTCTGGATTTCAGCCACGTTATCTGCACAGATTTTCTTATACACAACTGGCCCTATCACTTTAGATCTTTTTTGGATACCTTCAGTAGTTTACCAGGAAGACCTACAATGTCCATTTCATTTGTCTCTAAATCCATCTCTGCCAAATTGCTGAAGTTAGAAATTAACAAAGATGCAAACGATGATTCCTGGGCTGCCTGAGTCCTTTTACCAAGGGGCAGAAGAATTTAATACCCAGGAAGTGGATCTGACAAAATGTAACTGGTGTTAGCACAGTCTGGAATATCTGGAAAATGTTGTTATCTAAAAGAAAAATATTTTTAAAAAGAAAAGGGAATTGATACCAAAGTAACTTAGTGTTAAAGGGGACTAAGGGTTAAGAGTTCAAGTGTTAAGAGTTTAATTGTGTCCCCCAAATGACATGTTGAAATCCTAACCTCCAGTACCTCAGAATATGACCTAATTTTGAAATACATTACTTACAGAAGTTATTAGTTAAACCAAGATGAGGCCATGGGCAAAGCCAGGGAAGGAAGCAAAGCCAAAAAATCTCTCCAATGGGTTTCACCTACAGTAGATGCCCGTTATCAGCTGAGGAAGTGCTCATGCATTCCTAGTCTGTTAAGGCTTTTTATCATGAAAGAGTGTTGGATGTTGTCAAATGCTTTTACTGCATCTATAAATTATGTGTTTTTTCTTTTATCTTGTTAACACAGTATATCAGATTACTTGGTTTTTAGATGTTAAATCTTGTCTTCCTGGGGTATGTTGTTGGATTCAGTTTGCTAATATTTTATTAGGGATCTTTCACCTCACCTCCATGGTTAGCTGTATTCCTAGGTGTTTTATTCTTTTTGTGGCAATTGTGGATAAAATTGCATTCCTGGTTTGGCTCTCAGTTTGACTGTTGTTGGTGTATAGGAATGGCTAGTGATTGTGACATTTAAAAGAAAATGGTGAATAGGAGACAGGACTAACGTGCAGCTCACACTTGGATGGACAGAACAGCAAGTGGAGATTCTCACTGTGAACTTTTGCTCCAAGAGCCCTGCAGGAAAGGGCATAACAAAAAACTACAGACCAATATCCCTGATGAACAATGCGAAACTCCTCAACAAAATACTAGCTAACTGAATCCAACAGTGTATCAAAAAAATTAATACCCCACGATTAAGTGTGTTTCATACCAGGGATGCAGGGATGGTTTAACATACACAAGTCAATAAATGTGATACATCACATGAACAGAATTTAAAGCAAAAATAATATGGTTATCTCAATAGAGGCAGAAAAAGTTCACAAAATCCAGCATCACTTTATAATTAAAACTCTGATCAAAATTGGCATAGAAGGGACACCCTTCAAGGTAATAAAAGCCAGCTATGACAAACCCATAGCCAACATTACAGTGAATGGGGAAAAGTTGAAAGCATTCCCTGTGAGAATTGGAACAAGAAAAGGGTGTCCACTTTCAGCACTTCTATTCAACATAGTACTGAAAATCCTAACCAGAGCAATCAGACAAGGGGATCCAAATAGGTGAAGACAAAGTCAGACTGTTGCTGCTTTCTGATGATATAATTGTATACCTAGTAAACCCTAAAGATTCATCCAAAAAGCTCCTAGATCTGATAGATGAATTCAATAAAGTTTTGGGATGCAATATCAATGTACACAAATCAGTAGCACTGCTGTACACCAAAAATGACCAAACTGAGAATCAAAGAAAGACCTCAATCTGTTTCACAACAGCTGCAAAAAAAAAAAAGAACAAAACAAAACAAAACAAAAACATCTTGGGAATATGACTAACCAAGGAAATGAAAGATCTCTACAAGGAAAACCACAAAACACTGCTGAAAGAAATCATCATAGACAACACAATCCCATACTCATGGAAACACAAAATGGAAACACATCCCATGCTCATGGATGGGTAGAATCAATATTGTGAAAATTACCACACTACCAAAAGAATGCAATTTCCATCAAAATACCATCATTACTCTTCACAGAACTAGAAGAAACAATCCTACAATTTATATGGAACCAAAAAGAGCCCACATTGCCAAAGCAAGACTAAGCAAAAGAACAAATCTAGAGGCATCACATTACCCAACTTCAAACTGTACTACAAGGCTATTGTTGCCAAAACAGCATGGTACTAGTATAAAAATAGGCATGCAGACCAATGGAGCAGAATAGAGAATCACAAAATAAGGTCTAATACTTACAGTTAACTGATCTTCACAAAGCAAACAAAAACATAAAGTGGGGAAAGGACACCCAATTCAACAAATGGTGCAGGTGTAATTGGCAAGCCACATGTAGAAGAATAAAACTGGATCCTTATCTCTCACTGTATTCGTTTGTTCTCACTCTGCTATAAAGACATACATGAGACTGGGAAATTTATAAAAGAAAGAGGTTTAATTGACTCACAGTTCTCCATGGCTGGGAGGCCTCAGGAAACTTACAATCATGGCAGAAGGCAAAGGGGAAGCAATGATCTACACATTGTGGCAGGAAAAAGAAGCGCAAGCAGGGGAAATGCCAGACACTTATTAAACCATTCGATCTCATGAGAACTCACTTTAGTGAGAACAGCCTGGGGAAACCCACCCCTAAGATCCTTCAGCTCCCACTGGGCCCCTCTCTTGACACATGGGGATTATCGAGATCACAACTCTGCATGAAATTTGGGCGGGAACACAACCAAATGATATCAGTCACCTTATATGAAAATCACCTCAAGGTGGATCAAAGACTTAAATCTAAGATCTGAAACTGAAAATTATAGAAGATAACACCTGAAAAACTCTTTTAGACTTTGGCTTAGGCAAATAGTTCATAAGCAAGTACCCAAAAGGAAATGCAACAGAAACAAAGACAAATAGATGGGAGAAAATTAAACTAAACAGCTTCTGCACAGCAAAAGAAATAATCAGTAGACTAAACAGACAACTCACAGAGTGTGAGAAAATATTCTCAAAGGACTAATATCCAGAATCTACAAGGAAGTCAAATAAATCAACAAGAAAAAAATTTCCATCAAAAAGTAGGCAAAGAACATGAATAGACAATTCTCAAAAGAAAATATACAAATGGCCAACAAAACATGAAAAAACAATCAACATCACTAATTGTCAGGGAAATTCATATCAAAAGCATAATGAGATGCCACCTTTCTCCTATAAGTATGGCCATAACTTAAAATTTTTTAAAAATGATGTTGGCATGGATTGGTGAAAATGCAACACTTTTACACTGCTGGTGGGAACTACAGTACAACCACTATGGGAACCAGGATGGAGATTCCTTACAGACTAAAAGTAGAACTACCATTTGATCCAGCAATCCTACTACTGGGTATCTACCCAAAGGAAAAAAATGTCATTATATGAAAAAGACACATGTACATGCAAGTTTGTAGCAGCACAATTCGCAACTGCAAAAATATGGAACTGACCTAAAAGCCCATTAACCAATAAGTGGATAAAAAATGTGAGATATATATATATATATAATGGTATACTGCTCAGACATAAAAAAGAATGTAATAATGGCATTTGCAGCAACCTGGATGGAGTTGGAGACCATTATTCTAAGTAAAGTAACTCAGGAATGGAAAACCAAACGTTGCATGTTCTCACTTATAAGTGGGAGCTAAGCTATGAGGATCCAAAGACATAAAAATGATATAATGGACTTCGGGGACTTGGGGAAAATGGTGGGAGGCGGGTAAGGGATAAAACAATACACTTTGGGTACAGGGTACACTGCTCAGGAGATGGGTGTGCCAAAGTCTCAGAAATCACCACTAAAGAACTTATCCATGTAACCAAAAACCATCTGTTCCCAGAAAAGTATTGAAATAAAAACAAACAACAACAAAATTTCACATTAAGTGATATTATACAATTGAAAAAAAAAAAAAAAGAGTTCTAGGCCGGGTGAAGTGGCTCACGCCTGTAATCCCACCACTGTGGGATGCCAAGGTGGGTGGATCACAAGGTCAGGGGTTCAAGGCCAGCCTGGTCAACATGGTGAAACCCCATCTCTACTAAAAATACAAAAAGAAATATACTAGCCAGGCATGGTGGTGGGCACCTGCAATCCCAGCTACTCGGGAGGCTGAGGCAGGAGAATCGCTAGAACTTGGGAGGCAGAGGTTGCAGTGAGCCAAAATGGCGCCACTGCACTCCAGCCTAGGCAACAACAGCTAAATGTCAACCAAAAAAAAGCAATTCTAGTGATTTTTACACGTTGATTTTACATTCTGAGAATTTGGAATTTTCTGATGTTGTTTATCAGCTTATGGAGCATTTACACAAAGACAATGTGGTTTTCTAGATATAGAATCATGTCATCTCCAAAAAGGGATAGTTTGACTTCCTCTCTTCCTTTTTTCATGCTCTTTATTTATTTCTGTTGCCAGATTGCTCTGGCCAGGAGGTCCAACACTATGCTGAATAGAAATGGTGAGAGAGGGCATCCTTGTCTTCTGCTGGTTCCCAAAGGGAATGCTTCTATATTTTGCCCATTCAGTATGATGTTGGCTGTAGGTCTGATGTAGATTACTCTAATTATTTGGGGATATGTTCTTTCAATACATAGTTTATGGAGAGTTTTAAATACGAAGGAATATTGAATTCTATCACAAGCCTTTCCTGAATCTATTGAGGTGATCATGTGATTTTAGTCTTTAGTTCTGCTTTTATGATGAATCCTATTTATCCATTTGCATATGTTGAACCAACATTGCATCCCAGGGACAAAGCTTACTTGATCACAGCAGGTGAGCTTTTTGATATGCTGCTGGATTCATTTGCCTGTGTTTTGTTGATGATTTTTGCATCAATGTTAATTCAGGATATGGCCTGAAGTTTTCTTTCTTCGTTGTGTCTGTGCCAGGCATTGGTATCAGGAGAATGTTGGCCTCAGAGTGAATTAGTTAGAAGTCCTTTCTTTTCAATTTTTATAAATAGTTGCAGTAGGAGTGGTACCAGCTCTTCTTTGTACATTTGCTAGAATTCAACCGTGAATCCATTTGGTCCTGGGCCTTTTCCTGGATGATAGGCTCACTGATTCAATTTTGGAGCTTATTATTGGTCTGTTCAGGAATTCACTTTCTTCCTGGCTCAGTCTTGGGAGGATGTATGTGTCCAGGAATTTATCCACTTCCTTTAAATTTTCTAGTTTGTGTGCATAGAGGTGTTCATAGTAGTTTCTAATGGTTATTTGTATTTTTGTGGGGTCAGTGATAATATTCCATTTGTCATATCTAATTGTGTATATTTGGATTTTCTCTCTTTTCTTCTTCATTAGTCTATCTAGTGGTCTATTTGTTTTATTACTTTTTTAAAAACCAAACTCTTGGATTCATTGATCCTTTACATGGATTTTTGTGTCTGAATCTCCTTCAATTAAACTTTAATTTTGGCTATTTCTTGTCTTCTGCTACCTTTGGGATTTGTTTGCTCTGGGTTCTTTTATTCTTTTACTTGAGAAGTTAGGTTGTTAAATTGGTATGTTTCTAACTTTTTGATGTAGCCATTTTGTGCTATAAATTTCCCTCTTAACACTATAATAGTTGTGCCCCAGACATTCTGGTATGTTGTATCTTCATTTTCCTTAGTTTCAAAGAATTTCTTGATTTCGGTCTTAATTTCATTATTTACCCAAAAGTAATTCAGGAGCAGACTATTCAATTTGTGTATAATTATATGGCTTTGAGTGATATTCTTAGTCTTGATTGCTCATTTTATTGTGCTGTGGTCCAAGAAAGTGGTTGTTATAATTTTAGTTCTTTTGCGTTTGCCAAGGAGTGTTATCTTTCTAATCATGTGGTTGCATTTACAGTATGTGCCACGTGGTGATGAGAAAAATGTATATTCTCTTATTTTTTCAGGCTGGAGAGTTCTGAAAATGTCTATCTGGTCCATTTCATCCAGTGCTGAGTTCAGGTCCTGAATATCTTTGTTTATTTTCTCCCTCAATGATCTGTCTAATACTGTAAGTGGAATGTTGAGGTCTCCCATTTTTATTGTGTAGGAATCTAAGTCTCCTTGAAGGCCTCTCAGAACTGGCTTTATGCATTTGGGTGCTCCTGTGTTGGGTGCATACATATTTAGGATACTTCGGTCTTCTTGTTGAATTGAAACCTTTACCATTATGTAATGTCCTTATCTTTTCTGATATTTGTTGGTTTAAAGTCTGTTCTGTCTGAAATTAGGATTGCAATCTTTGCTTTTTTCAGTTTTGCATTTTCTTGGTAGATTTCTCTCCATTGGTTTATTTGGAGCCTATGTGTGTCATTGCATGTGAGATGTGTCTTTTGAAGACAGAATATCAATAGGTCTTGCTTTTTTATCCAGCTTGCCACTCTGTGCCTTTTAATTGGGGCATTTAGCTTGTTTACATTCAAGGTTAGTGTTTACATGTATGGATTTGAATTTGATTCTGTCATGTATTGTTAGCTGGTTATTTTGCTGGCTTGTTTGTGTGACTGCTTTATAGTTTCACTTGTTTGTGTATTTACATGTATTTATTTATTTATTTATTTATTTTTATTATACTTTAAGTTCTAGGATACATATGCAGAATGTGCAGATTTGTTACATAGGTATATACGTGCCATGGTGGTTTGCTGCACCCATCAATCCATCATCTACATTAGGTATTTCTCTTAATGCTATCCCTCCCCCAGTCCCCCACCCCCTGACAGGCCCCAGTGTGTGATGGTCTCCTCCCTGTGTCAATGTGTTCTCATTGTTCAACTCGCACTTATGAGTGAGAACATGCAGGGGTTGGTTTTCTGTTCCTGTATATGCTTGCTGAGAATGATGGTTTCCAGCTTCACCATGTCCCTGCAAAGGACAAGAACTCATCCTTTTTTATGGCTGCATAGTATTCCATGGTATATATGTGTCACATTTTCTTTATCTCGTCTGTCATTGATGGGCATTTGGGTAGGTTACAAGTCTTTGCTATTGGGAATAGTGCTGCAATAAACATATATGTGCATGTGTGTTTATAGTAGAATGATTTATAATCCTTTGGGTACACACCCAGTAATAGGATTGCTGGGTCAAATGGTATTTCTGGTTCTACATCCTTGAGGAATCACCACACTGTCTTCAACAATGGTTGAACTAATTTACACTCCCTCCAACAGTGTAAAAGTGTTCCTATTTCTCCATATCTTCTCCAGCATCTGTTGTGCCTGACTTTTTAATGATCACCATTCTAACTGGCATGAGATGGTATCTCAGAGAAGAATAAAATACACACAATAAAAAATGATAAAGGGAATATCACCATTGATCCCACAGAAATACAAATTGCCATTAGAGAGTACTTAAACACCTCTACACAAATAAACTAGAAAATTTAGAAGAAATGGATAAATTCATGAACACATACTCCCTCCCAAGACTAAACCAGGAAGAATTTGAGTCCCTGAATAGACCATTAACAAGTTCTGAAATTGAGGCAGTAATTAATAGCCTACCAAGCAAAAAAAATCCTAGGACCAGATGGATTCACCGCCTAATTCTACTAGAGGTACAAAGAGGAGCTGGAAACATTCCTTCAGAAACTACTCCAAACAATAAGAGGGAGTCCTCCCTAACTCATTTTATGAGGCCAGCATCATCCTGATACCAAAACCCGGCAGAGACACAACTAAAGAAAGAAAATTTCAGGCCAATATCCCTGATGAACATTGATGCGAAAATTCTCAAAAAAATATTGGCAAACCAAATCCAGCAGCACATCAAAAAGCTTATCCACCATGATCAAGTCAGCTTCATCCCTGGGATGCAAGGCTGGTACAACATACACAAATCAATAAACGTAATCCATCACATGAACAGAACAAATGACAAAAACCACATGATTGTCTCAATAAATGCAGAAAAGTCCCTCAATAAAATTCAACACCCCTTCATGCTAAAAACTCTCAATAAGCTAGGTATTGATGAAACGTATCTCAAAATAATAAGAGCTATTCATGACAAACCCACAGCCAATATCATACTGAATGGGCAACACCTGGAAGCATTCCCTTTGAAAACCGGCCCAAGACAAGGATATCCTCTCTCACCACTCTTTTTCAACATAGTATTGGAAGTTCTGTCCAGGGCAATTGGGCAAGAGAAAGAAATAAACCATATTCAAATAGGAAGAGAGGAAGTCAAATTGTCTCTGTTTGCAGATGACATGCTTGTATGTTTAAAAAACCCCATTGTCTCAGCCCAGAATTTCCTTGAGGTGATAAGCAACTTCAGCAAAGACTCAGAACACAAAATCAAAATGCACAAAAATCATAAGCATTCCTATACACCAATAATAGAGAAGCAGAAAGACAAATCATGAGTGAACTCTCATTCACAATTGTTACAAAGAAAATAAAATACCTAGGAATACAACTTGCAAGGGATGTGAACGACTTCTTCAAGGATAACTACAAACCACTGCTCAAGAAAATAAGAGAGGACACAAAAAAATGGAAAAACATTCCATGTTCATTGATAGGAAGAATCAATATTGTGAAAATGGCCATACTGCCCCAAGTAATTTATAGATTCAACGCTATCCCCATCAAGCTACCATTGACATTCTTCATAGAATTAGAAAAAACTACTTTAAATTTCATATGGAAACAAATAAGAGCCTGTATAGCCAAGACAATCCTAAGCAAAAAGAACAAGGCTGGAGGCATCACACTACCTGACTTCAAAGTATACTACAAGGCTACAATAACCAAAACAGCATGGTACTGGTATGAAAACAGATATATAGACCAATGGATCAGAACAGAGGCCTCAGAAATAATGACACACATCTACATCTACAACCATCTGACCTTTAATAAACCCGACCAAAACAAGCAATGAGGAAAGGATTCACTATTTAAAAAACGGTGTTGGGGAAAGTGGCTTGCCATAAACAGAAAACTGAAACTGGACCCCTTCCTTACACCTTATACAAAAATTAACTCAAGATGAATTAAAGACTTAAATGTAAGACCTAAAACCATAAAAACCCTAGAAGAAAACCTAGACAATATCATTCAGGACGTAGGCATGGGCAAAAACTTCATGACTGAAGCACCAAAAGCAATGCAACAAAGGCAAAAATTGGCAAACGAATCTAATTAAACTGAAGAGCTTCTGTACAGCAAAAGAAACTATCATCAGAGTGAACAGGAAACCTACAGAAGGGGAGAAAATTTTTGCAATGTATCCATCTGACAAGGGGCTAATATCCAGAATCTACAAGGAACTTAAACAAATTTACAAGAAAAAAAAACAAACAGCCACATCAAAAAGTGGGCAAGTGATATGAACAGACACTTCTCAAAAGAAGACATTTATGCAGCCAACAAACATATGAAAAAAAACTCATCATCACTGTCATTAGAGAAATGCATGTTTTTGTAGTGGCTGGTAATGGCCTTTACTTTGTAAATTTAGTGCTCTATTTAAGATCCCTTGTAAGGCATGTCTGGTGGAAACATACTCCTTCAATATTTGATTATCTGAAAAGGATTCTAATTCTCCTTCACTTAGGATGCACACTAAGCTGGATATGAAATTCTTGGTCAAATGTTTTTTTTTATAAAAATGTTGAATATAGGCCCCCTACCTCTTCTGGCTTGTAGTGTTCCAGCTGAGAGGTTCCTTGTTAGACTAATATTCTTTTGTACGTGTCCTGCCCTTTCTCTCTTGCTTCCTTTAACATTCTTTCATTTTGACCTCAGAAAATCTGATGATTATGTATCTTGGGGATGATTTCTTCTTGATTAGAGTCTTGCAGGTGTTCTCGGTATTTCTTGAATATGACCATTGTTCTCTCTAGCAAGGTTGAGGACGTTTTCATGGATGGTATCCTGAAATATGTTTTCCAAGTTGTTTGCTTTCTCCCATTCCCTTTTAGGGATGCCAGTGATCCATAGATTTGGCTTCTTTACATAATCCCATATTTCTCAGAGGTTTTGTTCATTCATTTTTATTCTTTTTTTTATTTTTGTCTGACTTTCTTATTTCTGACAGCAGGATTCAAATTCTGAGATTATTTTCTCAGCTTTATCTATTCTGCTATTAATACTTGTGATTGCATTGTGAAAATCTTGTATTGTGTTTTTCAGCTCTGTCAGATCTGTTAGGTTCTTTTTATGCCAGCTATTTTATCCCTCAGTTCCTGTATCATTTTATTGTGATTCTTAGTTTCCTTAGTTTCCCAGAATGGCTTTTGCCATTCTGCTGAATCTCAATGATCTTAATTCCTACTCAATTTTATTTCTGTCATTTTCCCCAGCTCAGCCTAGTTAAGAACCCTTGTTGGAGAACAGGTGTTTGGAGGACATATGACATTCTGATTATTTGAGTTAATAGAGTTCTTGTACTGGTTCTTTCTCAACTCTGTGTGTGGGTGCTCCTTTAACTGCAGTGTAGAGTTAATACAGTCAATAGACTTCTTTTCTGGATGTTTTCACAGGGCTGAGGCTTTGTGCAGGGTCTGTATCTATAGTTGACTTCTTGTGTTTGTTTTCACAGGGCAATATGTTAGTGAGCTATTTTTGATGTTGAAGCTTTGGGATGTGATCCAGTAGGTGGTGCTTAAGTGTATTGGTCAGTTGGTAGGTTCTTGCTCGGCCATGTGACTCCCCTATATTGCCTCAGAGTTTCAACTGTGCTTCTTCTCAAGGCTCTGAAAGTGTTGGCTCCACTTCCCTTTGAGTGCTGGCTGCAGATCATGGCTTGGCACTCCTAGGCTGCCTATTGAAGCTCTGGGGCAATCTCAGGGTTTATCTTCCTTTCCCAACTTGTAAGCAGCAGAGAAAGGGACCTTAGTAGTGGCTGTGGTCAAGGGTCTTTTGCTTGTCTCATAGGGGCTCCACCCCAGAGAGATGCAGACCAGCAATCACTCTGTGCAATCATCCCAGGATGGGGAATCTGTGCTGTGGGCCCAAGCCAAGGGTTTCCCATATAGTAATGAGCAGGTGGAGTGGGTGGGACCCATGGGAGATAGACTAGACTCTTCTTCTTGGGTTGACTGCAGTTTGTTGGAGGTGTGAATAAGTCACTTGGGGTCTTTGATCTTCCATTAGTCTGAGGGTAGGAAGGGCAGTTCCTGCAAAGGCAATGGCAGAGAGGCTTTCAGTTGCCCCTGGGGGCTCCACCTCCAAGAAATGTGCAGCTACTCCACCTCCAAGAAATATGCAGCTACTGTTACTGTTGGTGTTCAGCCAATGGAATTGGGCAACTATACTGCTGGTGTGAGCTTGGGACTCCACTTGCTGGGGAACAGGGGGTCAAAGGCTCACAGAGAGGAAAGATTGGTCTCCTTTACATATGGTATCTGTGGCATGCTGTAAACTTGGATGTAGCCATCAAGCTCTTTGTTTTTTCCACAGCCAAGGGCAGGAGGGATAGAATTGTTACTATGTCAGTCGCAGAGGGGGTGTCATATGCTTCTGGGAGCCTCTCCCTAGGGGTAACTCCAGGTCACTACAAGTGGGTATGCTCAACCATGGGTGGGGTGGCTGTTCTTCATTCATGAGCCAGGGCCCTGCCTGGTGAAGAGTGGGGGTAGTGGTTCCCAGGAAAGAGGGGCTATACTACTCTCTGTATAGTGTCTGCAGTGTGCTGGAGGTGCCAGCATAGTGACTAGACCCTTTGTTCCTTCCCAGTCCAAGGACTGCTAGGGCTGTACCACTCCAGCTGTAGTGATGGAGGGGTTGTGGGTTGACTTTGGGATTTTCTCCTCAGAGAAATGCTGGGATGCCTCTGATTGCAGTGTCAGTCAGCCGCAGCATGGTTCTACTGAAGTCTCAGGTCAGGCAGCCCTGCCCAGTAAGGAAAAGTGAGGATCAAGATATGTGTAGATAATAGTCTGGTCACTTTTCTGTTAAGTGTTCACTCTGCTCTGGGAGTCCAGATGAGCCCCTGGTCCCCAAGCCTGGAAATAGCAAGGGCAAGTACTGAAAGAAAGCAAAGATGGCAACCCAGCCCTCTTAATGGGAGCTATGTCCAGGGAGTTGCAGAGCTGCTAGTGGCTTAATAGCTCTGGCAGGGGGTGGCTGGAGGCCCAGGCATGGAGGAACTGCCCAGTGAGTGGATGTAGGACAGGACCCCACGTAATGATCTGGCCACTTTTCCATAGGGCTGCTATGGTATGCTGGGGGTCTGCTTCAATCCCTAGTCACCTCAGGTTTTCTAGTAGCTGAAGGTATTAACAGTGAAGGCTGTGACAAAGCAAAGATGGCAGCCTGTCCCTCCCAATGGGAGCTCTACCCCAGGGAGGTATGGACCTGTTGCCACCTAGAATGCACCTGTGGGAGGTGTTTGGAGACCCCGGTTGGGAGGTCCTGCCCAATGAGGAAGAATGAGACCTGGGACTCACTTGAAACAGCAGTCTGGCCACATTTTCACAGAGCAGCTGTGCTGGTCTCAGACTCTCCAAAGACCAAGGGCAAGAATTGCTAAGTTGTCCAAACAGCAAAGATGACAGTTGGCCAAACAGCAAAGATGACGCCTTCCCTCTGGGGGCTCCATCCCAGGGAGGTTTGAAATCTGTGTCCGCTCGAAACACTGGCAGACTCAGCTGGAGACCCTGGTCAGGAGGTCTCACCTGGTGAGAAAGAACAGGATTGGGGACCCACTTAAAACAGCATTCTGGCTACATTTTTGTAAAGCAAGTGTGCTGTGTTGTGGGTCTGCTCCAGCCCCCGGTTGCCTTGGTCTCTCCAAAGCCTGAAGGTAAGAACAGCTAAGTCAGCCAAACAGCAAAGATGGTGTCCCATAGCTCCATCCCAGGGAGGCTGGAAACCTCCATTGGCCAGAAAACACCAGTGGAAACCCTGGTTGGGAGAATCTGCCCAGTGAAGAGAAACAGGATTTAGGAGCTGTGTGAATAAGCGGTCTGACCATTTCTCTGTAGAGCTGCTTGGCTGTGCTGGGAATTGCTCCAGTCCCTAGTTGCTTCTGACTCACTAGAGCCCTAAGGCAAGAGTAGCTGAGGCTGTGAAACAACAGAGATGGTGGCCCATCCCTTCCTCTGGGCACTTCATTTCAAGGAAGTGTAAGCCACTGTTACCATTGGCTCACTGGGTTTCCAAGTCAGTGGGTCTTATTCTGTGAAGTATCATGGAAGTGGGTCCTGCATATCATTGCTTCTCAGTTCCCTGAATTCAGTCCCTTTCTAAGGAGTATGTATGGGGGTCTCACCTCCTGCTTTTCCGGAGTTCCAGCTGCTTTTGCTGGGAAACCTTGATATCTAAGGCCCCTGAGGCATGTGCCTGAGCTGCTTCTCTGCCAAGACTCCGTATGTGTCAGACTGAAGGCACTGGTGGAGTTGGTTCACAAGGAGATCTTCTGACCCAAGAGTTGCAAAGATCTGTGGGAGAAGCATGGGTTCCCCTGATCACTCATTCACTCACTGCTTCCCTAGGCAAGGAAGGTTCCCCTGGCTCCGTGTCACTCCCAGGTGGGTAGTCATTCTGCCTTGCTTTTTCTCCACTCTCCATGGGCTGAGTTGTTTCCTTGATTAGTCACAATGTGTGCACCTGGATGTTTCATTTGAAGGTGCTGTATTTGCTCACCCCTTCCATTCCTCTCCATCAGAGTGGTGCACACTAGCTCCTTCTACTCAGATATCTTGGCCACCCCCTTATGATTTCAATTTTTAAAAATTTGTTGAAATTATTTTTTGTGACCTAATATATTGTCTATACTAGACAATGTTCCATATCCTTAAGACAAGACTATTCTGAAGCCTTTGAATGAAATGTTCTGTATATATCTGTTAGGTACATTTGGTTTAAAGTACAGTCAAGTACAATATTTCTTTGTTGATTTGCCATGAAGTTGACCTGTGCAGTGCTGAGAGAGGGGTATTGGAGCGCCCAACTATTATTATATTGGAGTCTGTCTCTTCCTTTAGAGGTGCTTTGGTGTTGGGTGCATATATAATTAGAATTGTTATATCCTTTGCTAAATTCATCCTTTCATCATTCTATAATGACCTTCTTTGTCCTTTTGTTGCTGGTTTTGATTTAAATTCTGTTTTATGTGCTATATCTGTTTGCATGAAATATTCCTATTCCTTAACTTTCAGTCTATATGTCCTTACAAGTTAAATGAGTTTCTTCTGGGAAGCATAAGTTGGGTCATGTTTTTTTACACATTTCAACCAGTCTATACATTTTAAGTGGGGAATTTAATCTGTTTACATTCAAGATTATAATTGATAGGTGAGGAGTTATTGCTGTCATATTTGCTAATTATTTTCTGATTTTTAGTATGTTCTTTGTTCTTTTATTCTCTCTTAACGTTTAACATTGTAGTTTGGTGGTTTTCTGCCATGTACCATTTGATTTCTTTCTCATTTGTGTGTCTGCTCTATCAGTAAGTTTTTTTTTCAATATGTATGGATTTCATTTCTTTCTTTTTCTTGCCCCATTGCAGTGTCTAGAACTTTCAGTACTATGTTGAATAAGAGGGATAAAAGTGGACATCTTTGCTTTGTTTCTGATCTTTTATTTTTATTTTACTTTAACTTCTGGGATACAAGTGCAGAACATGGAGGTTATATAGGTATATGTGTGTCATGGTGGTTTGCTGAACCTATCAACCCATCATCTAGGTTTTAAGCCCTGCACGCATTTGCTCTTTGTTCTAATGCTCTCTCTCCCCTGGCCCCCCACACCCTGACTGGCCCTGGTGTTTGTTGTTCCCCTCCCTGTGTCCATGTGCTCTCATTGTTCAACTCCCACCTATAAGTGAGAACATGCAGTGTTTGGTTTTCTGTTGCTGTGTTAGTTTGCTGAGAATGATGGCTTCCAACTTCATCCATGTCCCTGCAAAGAACGTGATCTCATTCCTCTTTATGCCTCCATAGTATTCCATGGTATATAAGCACCACATTGTCTTCATCCAGTCTATCATTGATAGGCATTTGGGTTGATTCCATGTACTTGCTACTGTAAATAGTGCTGCAATAAATATATGTATGCATGTGTCTTTATAGTAGAATGATTTATCATCCTTTGGGCATATCCAGTAATGGAATTGCTGGGCCAAATACTATCTCTGGTTCTAGACCATTGAGGAATTGCCACACTGTCTTTCACAATGGTTGAACTAATTTACATTCCCACCAAAAGTGTAAAGGCATTCCTGCTTCTCCACAGCCTTGCCAGCATCTATTGTTCTTGATTTTTTAATATCACCATTCTGACTGGCGTGAGATGGTATCTCATTGTGGTTTTGATTTGCATTTCTCTAATTATCAGTGATGTTTCACTTTCTGTCATGTTTGTTGGCTGCATAAATGTCTTCTTTTGAGAACTGTCTGTTCATATGATTTGCCCACTTTTGGATGGGATTTTTTTTGTAAATTTGTTTAAGTTCCTTGTAGATTCTAGATATTAAACCTTTGTCAGACAGATATTTGCAAACATTTTCTCCCATTCTGTAGGTTGCCTATTCACTCTGATGATATTTCTTTTGCTGTGCAGAAACTCTTTAGCTTAGTTAGAATCTGTTTGTTAATTTTGGCTTTTGTTGTAATTGTTTTTGGCATCTTCGTCATGAAGTCTTTGCCCACACCTGTGTCCTGAATGATATTGCCTAGGTTTTCTTCTAGGGTTTTTATGATTTTGGGTTTTATATTTAAGTCTTTAATCCATCTTGAGCTAATTTTTGTATAAGGTGTAAGGAAGGGGTCCAGTTTCAATTTTCTGCATATGGCTAGCTAGTTTCCTCCAGCACCATTTGTTAAATAGGGAATAATTTCCTATTTAACTTGCTTGTTTTTGTCAGGTTTGTCGAAGATCAGATGAATGAAGATATGAAGTGTTATTTTTGAGGTCTCTGTTATGTTACATTGGTCTGTATTTCTTTTTCTTTACCAGAGCCGTGCTGCTTTGGTTACTGTAGGCCTGTAGTATTTTTGAAGTCAGGTAGTATAGTGCCTCCTGCTTTGTTGTCTTTGCTTAGGATTGTCTTGGCTATACAGGCTCTTCTTTGGTTCCATAAGAAATTTAAAGTATTTTTTTTTTCTAATTCTGTGAACAATGTCAATGGCAGTTTGATGGGAATAGCATTAAATCTATAAATTACTTTGGGCAGTATGGCCATTTTCATGGTGTTGATTCTTCCTATCAATGAGCATGGAATGTTTTTCCATTTTTTTATGTCCTCTCTTATTTCCTTGAGCAGTGGTTTGTAGTTCTCCTTGAAGAGGTCCTTCACATCCCTCTTAAGTTGGATTCCTAGGTATTTTATTATCTTTGTAGCAATTGTGAATGGGAGTTCACTCATGATTTGGCTCTCTGTCTGTTATTGGTGTATAGGAATGCTTGTGTGTTTTGCACATTGATTTTGTATCCTAAGTCTTTGCTGAAGTTGCTTATCAGCTTAAGGAGTTTGGGGGCTGAGACAATGGGATTTTCTAAGTATAGAATCATGACTTCTGCAATCAGAGTCAATCTGACTTCCTCTCTTCCTATTTGAATACACTTTATTTCTTTCTCTTGCCTGATTGCCCTGGACAGAACTACCAATACTATGTTGAATAAGAGTGGTGAGAGAGAGCATCCTTGTCTTGTGCTGATTTTCAAAGGGAATGCTTCCAGCTTTTTCCCATTCAATATAATATTGGCTGTGGGTTTGTCATAAATAGCTCTTATTATTTTGAGATACATTCCATCGATACCTAGTTTATTGAGAGTTTTTAGCATGAAGTGCTGTTGAATTTTATTGAGGGACTTTTCTGCATCTATTGAAATAATCCTGTGGTTTTTGTCATTTGTTCTCTTCATGTGATGGATTATGTTTATTGATTTGCATATGTTGAACCAGGCTTGCATCCCAGGAATGAAGCCGACTTGATCATAGTAGATAAGTTTTTTGATGTGCCACTGGATTTGATTTGCCAATATTCTATTGATGATTTTCTCATCAATGTTTATTAGGTATATTGGCCTGAAGTTTTCTTTTTTTAGTTGTGTCTCTGCCAGATTTTCGTATCAGGATTATGCTGGCCTCATAAAATGAGTTAGGAAGAAATCTCTCCTTTTTAACTGTTTGGAATAGTTTCAGAAAGAATAGTATCAACTCCTCTCTATACCTCTAGTAGAATCTGGCTGTGAATTGGCTGGTCCTGGTGTTTTTTTGGTTGGTAGGCTATTAATTATTGCCTCAATTTCAGAACTTGTTATTTAGAGATTTGACTTCTTCCTGGTTTGGTCTTGGGAAGGAGTATGTGTTTAGGAATGTATCCATTTCTTCTATATTTTCTAGTTTGTTTGCATAGATGTGTTTACAGTATTCTCTGATAGTAGTTTGTGTTTCTGTGGGGTCAGTGGTGACATCCCCTTTATCATTTTTTATTGTGTCGTTATGATTATTCTCTCTTTTCTTCTTTATTAGTCTAGCTAGTGGTCTATCTATTTTGTTAATTTTTTCAAAAAGACACCTCCTGTAGTCATTGATTTTTTGGCACTTTGTGTCTCTATCCCCTTCAGTTCTGCTCTGATCTTAGTTACTTCTTGTCTTCTGCTAGCTTTTGGATTTGTTTGCTCTTATTTCTCTAGGTCTTTTTATTGTGATGTTAGGGTGTGAATTTGAGATCTTTCTAGCTTTCTGCAGTGGGCATTTACTGTTACAAATTTCCCTCTTAACACTGTTTTAGCTGTGTCCCTGAGATTGTGGTAAGTTGTCTTTTTGTTCTCATTGGTTTCAAAGAACTTCTTGATTTCTGCCTTAATGTCATTGCTTATCCAGAGTCATTCAAGAGCAGGTTGTTCAATTTCCATGTAAGTGTGTGATTTTGAGTGAGTTTCTTAATCCTGAGTTCTAATTCGATTGCTCTGTGGTCTGAGGGGCTGTTATGATTTCAGTTCTTTTGCATTTGCTGAGAAATGTTTTACTTCCAATTATGTGACTGATTTTAGAATAAGTACCATGTAGTAATGAGAAGAATGTATATTCTGTTGATTTGGGATGGAGAGTTCTGTAGATGTCTATTAGGTCCACTTGATCCAGAGCTGAGTTCAAGTCCTGAATATCCTTTTTAATTTTCTGTCTTGTTGATGTGTCTAATATTGACATTGGGGTATTAAAGTCTCCCACTATTATTGTGTCAGAGTCTAAGTCTCCTTGTAGGTCCCTAAGAACTTGTTTTATGAATCTGGGTGCTCCTGTATTGGGTGCATATATATTTAGGATGGCTAGCTCTTCTTGCTAAATTGATTTCTTTACTGTTATGTAACGACCTTCTTTCTTTTTTGACCTTTGTTGGTTTAAAGTCTGTTTTATCAGAGACTAGGATTGCAACCCCTGCTTTTTTTTTCTTTTCATTTGCTTGATAAATTTTCCTCCACCCCTTTATTTTGAGCCTATGTGTGCCTTTGCATGTGAGATAGGTCTCCTGAATATAGCATACCGATGGGTCATGACTCTTTATCCAATTTGCCAGTCTGTGTCTTTTAATTGGGACATTTAGCCCATTTACATTTAAAGTTAATATTGTTGTGTGTAAATTTAATCCTATCATAATGATGCTACCTGGTTATTTTGAACACTAGTTGATACAGTTTCTTCATAGTGTCATTGACCTTTATATTTTGGTGTTTTTGTAGTGGCTGGTACTGGTTTTCCTTTCCATATTTAGTGCTTTCTTCAGGAGCTCTTGCAAGGCGGGTCCAGTGGTCACGAAATCCTTCAACATTTGCTTGTCTGAAAAGGATTTTACTTCTCCTTTGCTCATGAAGCTCGTTTGGCTGGATATGAAATTCTGGGTTGAATTTTTTTTTTTTTAATGTTGAATATTGGCCCCTAGTCTATTCTGACTTGTAGGGTTTCTGCTGAGAGGTACACTGTTAGTCTGATGGGTTTGCCTTTGTAGGTGACTTGGCCTTTCTCTCTGGCTGCCCTTAACATTTTTTCCTTCATTTTGACCTTGGAGAATGTAATGATCACGTGTCTTGGGGCTGCTGTTTTTGAGGAGTATCTTTGTGGTGTTCTCTGTATTTCCTGAATTTGAATGTTGGCCTGTCTTGCTAGGTTGGGGAAGTTCTCCTGAATAATATCCTGAAGTGTGTTTTCCAACTTTGTTCCATTCTCCCTGTCTCCTTTAGATACTTCAATCAATCATAGTTTCAGTCTTTTTACATAGTTCCATATTTCTCGGAGGTTTTGTTTATTCCTTTTCATTCTTTTTTCTCTAATCTTGTCTGCATGCCTTATTTCAGCAAGGTGGCTTTCAAACTCTGATATCCTTTCTTTCACTTGGTTGATTTGGCTGTTGATACTTGTGTATGCTTCGTAACTTTCCTGTGCTGTTTTTCATCTCCATCAGGCCATTTCTGTTCCTCTCTTAACTGGTTATTCTAGTTAGCAGCTCCTCTAACCTTTTATCAAGGTTCTTAGCTTCTTTGCATTGGATTAGAACATGCTCCTTTAGCTCAGTGGAGTTTGTTATTACCCACCTTCTCAAGCCTACTTCTGTCAATTCATCCATCTCATCCTCTGTCCAGTTCTGCACCCTTGCTGGAGAGGTGTTGCAGTCATTTGGAGGAGGAGAAGTACTCTGGCCTTTTAATTTCTCAGCATTTTTTCATTGATTCTTTCTCATCTTCTGAGTTTTTCTACTTTTGATCTTTGAAGCTTCTGACCCTTGGATGGGGTTTTTGTGGGGACTTTTGTGTTGTTGTTGATTCTGTTGTTGTTGCTTTTTGTCTGTTTTCCTTGCAATTGTCAAATCCCTCTTCTATAGGGCTGCTGAGGTTTACTGGGGGTTAACTTCATGCCCTATTTATCTGGTTCTCTCCCACACCTGGAAATACCACTCAACAAGATTGGAGAACAGCAAAGATGGGTGACTGCTCCTTCCTCTGTTATCTCTGACCTTGAGGGGCACCAAACTGATGCCAGTAGGAAAGCTCCTGTATAAGGTGCCTGACAACCCTTGTTGTAGGGTCTCTCCCATTTGGATGGCACGGGTAGCAGGACCTGTTTAACAAAGCAATTTGGCTGTCCTTGGTGGAGGTGGTGTGCTTCATTGGGGGAAACCCACTTGTCTGGGCTGCCTGGATTCCTCAGAGCTAGCAGGAGGGAAGACTAAGTCTGCTGGTCTTCAGAGACTGTGGCCACCCCTCTTCCTAGGGACTCAGGCTCAGGGAGATCAGAGTTCTGTCCCTGAGCCTCTGGCTGGATTTGTTGGAGTTCCTGCAGGGATCCCCCACCCAGTGAGTATGGATGGGTCAGGGTCAGGCCTGAAGAGACACTGTGGCTGCAGTCTGCACAGCCAGTGTCTTGGGCTGTGGCGGATACCTCTTGGGACCAAGACATTTAGCTTGCCTGGCTTCAGCAGGGGAAAACCATGGCCTGCAGCTATAGAGATGGCTGCGGCCCTTTCCCTGCCCTGGGAGCTTAGTGTGTTAGGCAGGTATCAGTCCCAGTGTTGGCTGCTGCCCCTCCCACAAGGTGCTCAAATGGCTTAGAGAGGAGGCAGCCACAGTTGTGATGCAGGTTGCCCTTTCCCTGGGAACTCAACAGGCTTAAGCAGATTCTAGCTGAGAGGCTGTTGAGAATCTGCATGGCTCCATGGTTGGGACTCTAGGCCCCAGTGGTGTAGGTTCATGAGTGGGATCTTCTGATCCATGGGTTGCACAATTCTGTGAAGAAAGTACGGTTTCTGAGGTTGGGTAGCATGCTCACTCACCACCTCTCTTGGCTAGGGTGTGGGGGTTCCCCTGCCTCATGTGGCTTTCAGGTGGGCCACTGCACCACACTGTTCTTTCTTCCTCTCCATAGGTCTGCCAGATTCCTAGTCAGTTCTGTTGGGAGAACCTGGATACCTTGATTTCTTTTACAGGATTCTCTACCAGTAAGTTTTATATGTTTTTGTAAAAATTTGTTGTTTTCATGATGGTAGATATTGTTCTTTTGCTTTCAGGTGTAGGACTCCCTTATTCATTTCTTCTCGGGCAGACCTAGTGGTGAATTCCCTAGGTTTTTATTTATCTGGGAAAGATGTTATTCCTCCTTTATTTTTGAAGGGTAGCTTTGCTGAGTGTAGTATTCTTGGCAGCAACTTTTTTCTTTTAACACTTTGAATATATTATCCCAATCTTTCTTGGGCTGTAAGGTTTCTGTTGAGAAATCCACTGTTGTTCTGATGGGGATTCTCTTATATGTGACCTGCCTCTTGTCTTATGCTGCTTTTAGAATTCTCTTTGTCTTTGAATTGCAGCAGTTTGACTACAATATGCTTTGAAGAGGACCCTTTTGTGTTGAACATATTTGGCTATATTTGAGGTTCCTATATCTTGCTGTGTATATTTCTTGTAAGACTTGGAACATTTTCAGCTATTATTTTATTAAATAGATTTTCTATGTGACTGCCCATTTCTTCTTTTTCTGGAACTCCCAATATTTAAATATTTGGTCACCTTATGGTTTTTCCTATGTCACATAGGCTTTGCCCCTTTTTAAAATTATTTTTCTCTTTTGTCTGACTGGGTTATTTTTAAAGACTTATCTTCAAGTTCAGAAATTCTTTCTTCTGCTTGATCTAGTCTATTGTTGAAACTCTTTTGGATCTTTTTTTCATTCATCAAATTCTTCATTTTCAGGATTCCTGATTTTTTGTGATATCTATTTGTTAAATTTCTCATTCAGATCATGAATTGTTTTCCTGATTTCCTTATATTGTTCACTGTGTTCTCTTGTATCTCACTAAGTTTCTTTAATATCATCACTTTGAGATTTTTGGGGCATTTTATAGATGTCTTTTTAATAGGCATCTGTTGCTGGGGAATTATTTTGTTCCTTTGAATGTGTTGTTTCCTTGTTTTTTCATATTTCTTGTGTCCTTATGCTGATATCTGGGCATTTGGTGAAACAGTCACTTCTTCCAATTTTATGGATTGACTTTCACAGGGAAAGACTTTTTCTATATTGTTGGTTGGGTGGGGTTCTTTGGTTTTGATTCTGTGTGGGTGTGGTAGTGTGATCTACATATGATTTCTTTGGTTGTAATCAGAATCATTGGTGTCTGTGGATTCCTTAGTGGCTTAGGCTGCAGTTATTAGTGAAAGCTGTGGTGATACTTTGCTGAAGACAAGGATGCCAGACAAGCCAGTCTTTGGGCACCAGTGGTGGCAGTGGTAGGCCAAGCATACTGGTCCTCAGGTCCCTAGAAGGTATTTTGAGCACTGATGGTGGCAGGTCCAGGCAGATAGGTTTTTGGGCCTCCAGGTGGCTTGCTTGGGTGCTGCAGTGATAGCAGCAGGCCAACCATGTGGGCAGGTCCTCAAGTCCCTGAGTGGAGTGCATAGCACTTGCAATGTCAATAGTGGTGGCAGGCAAATACTTGGGCTCCCATGAGACAAATGTGGGCACTAACAGCAGTGGCAATAGGATAGACAGGCACCAATGACACCAATGATACCCCAGAGCCCCAGGTAGTGCATGCAGATAAGTGCCAGTGGTGGAAGTAGTAGGAGCAGACTCAGCAAACTCATCCTCAGATCCTCAGAAGATGCACATGAGATCCAGCAGTGGTGGATGGAATGAGTCAATTCCTAGGCCCCCAGATTTCAAGGTGCTGGTGGCTGCAGGCAGAGTGGACCTGTCTTCAGGCCCATCCCTCAATGTTGTACACAGGTGCCAGCAGTGGGCAGAGCAACTTGATCACCGGGCCCCTGGAAAGCACACATGGGCACTGATGCCTCCACTAGGCAGGGTGGGTCTGTCTTCAGGCCTCTGATGTTGCACATGGGTGCCAGCATTGGCAGGCAGGGAAGGCTGATCCCCAGACTTCTGATCAACACTCTTAGAGCCAGCAGCAGTGGTGATGGGTGGAGTAGGTTTTTCCTTGGGCCCATGGATTGTGCATGTGGGCACCGGCAGTGATGTGCAAGGTGAGCCTGTTGTCAGGTCTTTCTGTAGTTGTGTGGATACCAGTAATAGCAGGTGAGACAGGTTAATCCCCACATTCTTAGACAATACACTTAGGTTCTAGTGGTAGGTAGCGTCTCTTCTCAGGCTCCTAGATGACTTGTGTGTGTGCTGGTGGTGACAGGTAGGGCAGGCCTTTTCTTAGGCCTTGGGACATCACCCAAACAGACCACTCCCCAAGTCCCCTGAAGGTGCATGCATGTATATGGCAGTCCTGCAACTGGAAGGTTTAGGGTTGCTGTCAATGTTAGCAGCCACAGGCAGACACCTCTCAGGCTCTAGGGAGTACATACTTAGCTTCCTTTGTCCCAGGGGAGCAGCCTCCTCTGTGTGCTGCACTGCTATTCCCTTGGGTATAAGACACTGCATAGTTTAGAGTCCTGGGGACCCAGCCACACCACCACCACTGGATCCAGCCAGTGTCATAATACTTAAGCTCTCTGGATGGCACAGGGAGATATCAGCAGGGCTTCAGGGATGTGGGGATGCAGGGACTGCTGGACACCAAGGAAAGATGTATCCTGGTGGGAGCTGGCCTCTCAAAAAGGTAGTGTTCTGCACCTGCTCAAGTTTTGGTGGGATCTGTGAGGCCCACTGTAAACTCTGTCTCTGGAACAATGCCATCATGTGGACTCCATGAACCACCCTATACTAATATGAAGGCCCTTGAGGGTTGAGGGACTCTTTCATAGCTAGAATTGTGAGAATCTATTGGTGGAAATATGAACCACTGGGGATCTCCTGCTTACCTTTTCCTTAAATTGGGTTGTTTTTTCTGTTTCTGAACTGATTCCACTCCTTCATATCCCTTTCCTTCCATGCCTCAGAGGTTCCCTGCCACTTCCTTGTTGAATTCCAGTGTTCTCTCTTGGTTACTCTATTTGATGTGTGATTATCTATTCACTGTTTTGGCTCTTCTTTGGGGAGGAGGTAAGAGCTGGATGCCTCCAGTCATCCATCTTGAAACCCCTCATCGATAATATTAATTCTTCCAATCCAAAAACACAGAATATCTTTATATTTATTTGTGTCTTAAATTTCTTTCATGAATAGCTGTTGCCTCATTGGGGGAAATTTATTTCTAAGTATTTTATTCTTTTGATACTATTGTAAATAATTCATTGTTTGTTTACAGGAACACAATTGATTTTTGCACGTTGATTTTGTATCCTGCAAATGTATTGAATTTATGTATTAGTTCTAACATTTTATTGGTGGCATCTTTTGGGTGTTCTATATATAAGATCATAATATCTGCAAATAGAGACAATTTTACTACTTTCCTTCTGATGTTGATGACTTCCATTTATTTTTCTTGCTTGATTGCTCTGGCTAGTACTTCCAGTAATATATTGAATAGAAGTGGTGAGAATGGGCATTGTTGGCATCATTGTCTTATTCCTGAGCTTAGAGGAAAAGCTTTTAATTTTTCACCATTGAATATGATGTTAGCTATGGGCTTCTATTATATAACCTTTATTGTATTGAGGCACATTCCCTGTATACTTAGTTGTTGATGGTTTTTATCATGAAAGGGCACTAAATATTGTCAAATGCTCTTTCCATATCTACTGAGATGATTGTGTGATTTTTGGTCTTCATTTTGTTAATGTAGTGTATCACATTTATTGACTTTTATTTATTGAAACATCTCTGCATCCCTGACATAAATCCCACTTGATCATGATGTGTGATCATTTTAATGTGCTGTTAAAACCAGTTTGGTAGTATTCTGTTGAGTATTTTTGCATTCATATCCATTAGGGATATTAGCCTGTAATTTTTTTGTGGCATCCTTCTTTGGCTTTGCTATCAGGGTAATTCTGACCTTGTAAAATTTGTTTGGAAGTGTTTCCTACTTTTCATTTTTTTGGGGAATGGTTTGAGAAGGATTGGTATTCATTCTTCTTTAAATGAAGAATTCACCAGTGAAGGCATCAAATTCTGGGCTTTATTTTTATTGGAGATTTTAAATTACTGATTCAGTTTCCTTATTTGTAATTGATATGTTCAAGTTGTATATTTATTAATGCTCCAGGTCTTGGTAGGGGTTGTATGTTTCTAAGACTTCATCTATTTCTTCTAGGTCATTCAATTTGTTAGTGTATAATTATTCATGACAAACTCTTACAATTCTTTTTCTTTCTGTAATATCAGTTCTAATATTTGCTCTTTTGTCTCTGATTTTATCTGTCTTCTCTCCTTTTTTAGTAAGTCAAGCAAAAGTTTTGTCAATTTTATCTTTTCAAAACATTTCTTTGATCTTTACTCTTGTGGTTCTAGCCTATAATTAATTTATTTCTGCTCTAATATTTGTTATTTCCTTCCTTCTACTAACTTTGGGTTTGGTTTGTTCTTTTTCTAGCTTCCTGAGGTGCTAAATAAGACTTTATTAATCTGAGATTTCTCTGTGTTCTTCAAGTGGGCTTTTATTACTATAAACTTTCCTCTTAGAACTGCTTTTGCTGGATTTTATGAGTTTTAGTATGCTGTGTTTCCATTTTTATTTGTCCCAAGATAATTTTAAATATTCTCTTTGATTTCATTTTTAACCCATTGATTGTTCAGGAACATGTTTAATTTCTGCATATTTCAGTGTCTTCCCTTCTCTTCCTTTTTTTAATTCTTAATTTTTGTGGGTACATAGTAGGTGTATATATTTATGTACTTCCATATTATTTTGGTTGGAAAAGATGATTGATATGTTTTCAATCATTTTAACACTTTAAGATTTTTTTTTTGTGGTCTGACATATAATCTATTCCAGAGAATGTTTCTTGTGCACTTAAGGAAAATATATTGTTTCTGTTGGGTGCTACATTTTGTGTATTTTTGTTTGGTCTATTTGGCCTAAAGTGCATTTCAAGCCCAGTGTTTCCTTATTGATTTTCTGTTTGGATGATATATCCATTACTTGAAAATAAGGCATTGAAATACCCTACTATTATTGTATTACTGTTTATTACTCCCTTCAGATTTACTAATATTGTCTTTATATATTTTGGTGCTCCAATGTTGAGTGCATACATTTATAATAATTATATCCTTTTGATAAATAGTACCCTTTATCATTATATAATAACTTTTATGGTCTCTTGCGACCAATTTTGACTTAAAATTTATTTTGTCTGATATAAGTATAGCTACACTTGCTCTGTTTTGGTTACATTTCCATGGAATATATTATTCCATCTCTTTACTTTCGGTCTAGGTGTGTCCTTAAAGCTGAAGTGAACCTCTTTCAGGTAGCATAGAGTAGGTCCGGTTTTTTAATTCATTCAGCTACTCTATGATTTTTCACTGGTGAATTTAATACAATTACATTCAAGGTAATTAACAATAGGTGAACACTAACTTTTGCCATTTGGTTGTTTGCTGGTTGTTCTATAGACCCTTTTTTTCTTTCTTTCTCTCTTGCTGACTTCTTTAGTGATCTGTTGTTTTTCTGTAGTGGTATATTTTGATTTTTTTCTCTTTATCTTTGGTGTGTCTATGATAGATTTTTACTTTATGGTTTCCATGAGGCTTACATAAAATATTTTGTAGTTTTACCAGTTTATTATAAGCTGATAAGAACTTAACCTCCATCATATACAGAGATCTACACTTTTACTCCTTCCTCACAAATTTTATGTTTGATTTTTCACAGTTTGATTATAATATATCTTGGTAAAGTGTTCTTGGGTTGAGCCTGATTGGCAAACTTGAGCTTTAGGTACCTGGATGTCTATATCTCTCCCCAGATTGGGGAGGTTTTCAGTTATTATTTCTTTAAATATTCATTTTACCCTGTTCTCTCTCTCTTCTCCTTCTGTGATGTTGGTGATGCAAAAGTTAGCTCTTTTAATGATGTCCCAAAATTACCACAGGCTTTCTTGCTTTCTTTTTATTGTCTTTTTTTCCCATCTCCCTGGATATTTTCAATTGACCTGTGTTCAGATTCTTCTGCTTGGTCACATCTGCTTTTGATGCTCTCTATTGCATTTTTTAAATTACATTCACTGTATTCTTCATCTCCAGAATTTCTGCTTGGTCATCTTTTATGATTTCTGTATTTTTCTTAAATTTCTCACTTTATTCTTTTTTTTTTTAATTATACTTTAAGTTCTAGGGTACATGTGCATAATGTGCAGGTTTGTTACATATGTATACATGTGCCATGTTGGTGTGCTGCACCCATCAACTCGTCAGCACCCATCAATTCATCATTTATATCAGGTATAACTCCCCAATGCAATCCCTCCCCCCTCCCCCCTCCCCATGATAGGCCCCAGTGTGTGATGTTCCCCTTCCCGAGTCCAAGTGAGCTCATTGTTCAGTTCCCACCTATGAGTGAGAACATGCGGTGTTTGGTTTTCTCTTCTTGTGATAGTTTGCTAAGAATGATGGTTTCCAGCTGCATCCATGTCCCTACAAAGGACGCAAACTCAT
>NC_045445.1:51784420-51809077 GCF_002776525.5 Piliocolobus tephrosceles
ACCCACTTGAGCAGGCAGACTGCCCCTTCTCAGATCTCAACCTCCGTATTGGGAGATCCACTGCTCTCTTCAAAGCTGTCAGACAGAGTCGTTCGCGTCTGGACAGGCCTCTGCTGCTTTAGCTGAGCCCTGTCCCCAGAGGCAGAGTCTACAGAGACAGGCAGGTTTCCTTGAGCTGCTGTGAGTTCCACCCAGTTGGAGCTTCCCAGCGGCTTTATTTACCTACTTAAGCCTCAGCGATGGCGAGCGCCCCTCCCCCAGCCTCGCTGCTGCCTTGCGGTTAGATTGTGGCAGACTGCTGTGTTAGCAAGGAGGGAGGCTCCGTGGGCGTGGGACCCTCCCGGCCAGGTGTGGGATATAATCTCCGGTGTGCCGGTGTTACAGCGCAGTATTGGGGTGGGAGTTACCCGATTTTCCAGGTGTTGTGTGTCTCAGTTCCCCTGGCTAGGAAAAGGGACTCCCTTCCCCCTTGCGCTTCCCAGGTGAGGTGATGCCTCGCCCTGCTTCAGCTCTCGCTGGTCGGGTTGCAGCAGCTGACCCGCACCAATTGTCCGGCACTCCGGAGTGAGATGACCCCAGTACCTCAGTTGAAAATGCAGAAATCACCGGTCTTCTGTGTCGCTCGCGCTGGGAGATGGAGACTGAAGCTGTTCCTATTCGGCCATCTTGCTCCGCCCCTCTCATTTTATTCTTGTATTTTTTTGTTTTGTAATTTCGGTTTGTGCTTTCTTGTAGCTTTCTGAGCTTCCTTAAAATCATTGTTTTGAATTATGTGTCAGCAAATTTGTAAATTAACATGTTTTGCAGGTCGTTTGCTGGAATATTGTTGTGTTTCTTTGGTGCTGTCATGTTTCCCTGATTTTTCATGTTTCTTAAAGTTTTGTATTGCTGTTTTCAGATTTGAAGAAATAGTCACTATATTAGTCCATTCTCACACTGCTATAAAGAACTACTAGAGACTGGGTAATTTATGAAGAAAGGAGATTTAAAAGAACCTCTTTTTCTGTGGAACTCTACAGGAAGCATGGCTGGGAAGGCGTCAGAAAACTTACAATCATGGTGGAAGGTAAAGGGGAAGCAAGCATGTCTTACATGGCTGGAAGGAAGAAGAGAGTGAAGAAGGGAGTGGTATGCAGTTTCAAACAACTAGATCTCCTGAGAAATCTATCATGAGAACAGCAAGCAGTAAGTCTGCCCCCATGATTCAACCATCTCCCACCAGAACCCTCCTTTGACACTGGTAATTACAATTCAACATGAAATTTGGGTAAAGACACAGCCAAACCATATCAATCACTTTCTTCCATCTTTAGTGGCTGTTTCAGGAGAGAAGCACCTTCACTAAACAGCCTAGCTAGGGATTTTAAAGGTCTCTCAGATCTTTTCCATGGTTGTACCCATTCCACATCTCTTGTTTCTGCTCCAAGGAGGAGGTGATTCTTGAGATTATATTTTCTCTCTCGACCCTGCAAAGCCAGTCTGAGTACTGAGAGAATTCCATTTGTTTTTCCTACGGTGATGTCCTAAAATGTTCAAATTTATGTGTCTTCCCCGATCACACCAAGTCAAGCCAGCTCTCTGTGTAAGACACTTGTACACATTGTTCTCAGGAATGAACTTAGGAGCTATCCTGGGGGTAGGGGTGAGGCAAATAGAGTGTTTGGAATGCCTGTGGACCAGTAGGGAGAGAAGTCTACAGGCAAGATATGTCAAGCAGCTTGTGTGCAGTCTTCCTGATGGATTCTGCAGAGTGGTTAGTAGGTTTTGTGGCCTCTCTTTCCTACTCTCAGCATCTCCCAACCACTCAGCCACACCAAAGACCTCAGTCTTCTGTGTGGGGCAAGAAAAAGTGAACCTCAATCAGTGTCCTGCATGGCTAGGGGAGCCAGGAGCACACTCGCTATGCTCTTATTTTCTCCTGTGAGAAAAGTTGCAGTCCAAAGAAGCCTTTCTTGGCACCAAGTTATGCTCCCTTGGGGTATAATTGATGTGGATAAAGTGAAACTGTTCTTTTTATCCTTTTCAATGCACCTATTTTTAGATTTTATAAAGCAACAGTGTGCTGGAATTTGTCTACTGGACACCCAGACTTCCTCAAAGATGTCTTCATCTATGGATAATTGTCTAAATTGATATGTCTACAGGGAGATAATGGTAGAAATCTCCTATTCTGCCATCTTGCTGTTGTCACTTGGAACTTTTAAAAAAATCTTTGACTTGTTAAATGTTGAATTTTCTTTAATTTATTGGAAATAATTACATTAAAACCATTGCCCAGTACCCCAACCACAAGAGAGGTGCAGACCAACAGAACACAAAAAACATTTTAAGAACCACTTCCTTTTCCAAAATAAGTGTTATATTCAACTTAAGTAATGCTTTCTGTTTCTGTGATTTACTGCTGATGAATTGCCTAACAAACTGAAAACCATTGAGGTATCACACAGTACGCCTGTCATTTCTATTTCTGCACTTGTAGTTTGACATTTAAGTAAGTGTAGGCTTACTCCCTGATGAACCAGGTTTAATTTAAATTTCATCTATCTTCTAGAAGCTTACTGAGAGCTTACTTCATACTTGTTTACAGACTGGAATTAAACATGTACTTCTCCTCCAAGCTTTGCTTTATCAGTCTCTGAAGAAGCATTGCCGGAGCAATTGCATCATTTGTATTAAATCTTCTGGGGATTATCCTATAGATAAAAATTGGGAGTAGCCAAAGAGACAGTGTCTCAGTCTGTTTCTGCTGCTGTAAAATACATTGGATTTGGTGATTTATAAAAAATAGAAATTTATTTTCTACAGCCCCGAAACCTGAGAAGTCCAAGATTAAGGCATCAGTGTTCAGTGTCTGCTGAAGGCCTTCTTGCTACATCCTCACAATGGCAGATGTGTAAAAGGGCAAAATAAGGCCTAGCTAGTTTCCTCTAGCACTTTTATAAGACATTAATGCCCTCTATGGGGCAGATAATTCATGGTCTAATCACTTCGCTAAGACTCTTCCTCTGAATTCCGTGGCATTTGTGATTCAGCTTCAACATGAATTTTGGAAAAGACACGAACATTCAAATAATAATATTTGTCTATGGAAAGAATTAAACTCTGTAAAATATTTGAATAGATTTATTCTGAACCAAATATGAGTGACCATGGCCCATGAGACAGCCTTCAGAAGGTCCTGAGAACATGGAGAACATGTGTCCAAGGTGGCTGGGGTGCAGTTTGGTTTTATACATTTTAGGGAGACATGAGACTTCAATCAAACACATGTAAGAAATACATTTGTTTGGTCCAGAAAGGCACTTGAAGTGTGGGGGCTTCCAGATTACAGGTAGATTTAAATTTTTTCTGGTTGACCATTGGTTAAGTTTATCTAAAGACATGGGATCAATAGAAAGGAATGCCTGGATTAAGATAAAGGATTATGCAGTCCTGAGTTCTTGTTTGCTGAGGAAACCTTTAGGTATTAGGCTTTAGAGAGAATAGGTTGTAAAATGTTTCTCATCAAACTTAGTCTGTGTTGATGTTAATGTTGGAGAGGTATAATGAAGCATGTTCAATTCCCACTTCCCATCATGGCGTGAAGCAGTCTCTCAGATTAAACTTTAAAAGAGCCCTGGCTGAGGAGGAATTCCTTTCAGAAGGTTGGAGGGCCTTTGAATTTTATATTGGGTTTCCATATTCCATACCTGGAATCCCAAAATTCATGCCTTCTTCACATACAAAATATATTTATTTCATCCGCATAGCCTCAAGAGTCTTAAATTATCCCAGCATCAACTTTAAAGTCCAAGTTCAAAGTCTCATCTAAATATAATCTAAATCAGATATGGGTGAGATTCCAGGTATGATTCATTCTGAGGCAAATTCCCTCTCTAGCAATGAGCCTGTGGAATCAAACAAGTTATGTGATTTCAAATACAATGGTAAGACAGGCATATGATCGAAATTCCTACTCCAAAAGGAGAAATAGGAAAAGAATAAAAGGATAGCAGATATCAAGTGAGTCCCAAATCCAACAAGTCAAAGAACATTACCTCTCAAGCCTTCATAAAGATCTTCTTTGACTCCATATTCTGCCTTCTTGACATACTGAGGCAGGGGTTGGGCCCAGAAGGCCCCAGGCAGCCCTGTCCTTGTGACTTTAGCAAATGCAGCCCATGCAGCATCTTTCACAGGCTGAATTCAGGTGTCTGCAACTCACCCAGGCCAGGGTTACACTCTGGTGGCTCTACAGATCTGGGGTCTTCAGGGGCAGTCCTACCCCCACAACTCCACTAGGCTTTACCATTGTAGGAGCTCTTGGTGTTGGCCTCGACCCCATCACTTCACTGGACATTGCCCTGGTGATAGTGACAGGAGGCAGTCAAATGCCTAGGCAGATAAAGGTGGGTCCCTGGTGAAACCTTGCCTCCAAACCAAAGACAGTTTAAAGCCTAAAAGTCAAGCTACAACTTAAATCCTTGAACCACATTGAGAATCTGTCTTCCTATATGGTGCACTTTCCTCTGATTGAGCCCCACCCTTTGCCTATTACATATACCTAGCCTTTCCTAATTGGTTTTCTACACTGTCGTGCCCACCTTTGAGTGGTATCTTTTTTGCATCCTCACAAAACCAATCAGCACGCACTCCCCATTCTGAATCCATAAAAAGCCCTGGACTCAGCCACACTGAGAAAAACACCCACCAGACTGCATGAGTGGGTGCCCACCATGCCTCATCACCACATCCTCTCTCTGCTGAGAGGTGTTCCACCGCTCAATAAAATTCTTCTATGCCAATCCTTATCCTTCAACTGTCAGCATATCTTCATTCATCTTGGATGCAGGACAAGAGCTCAGGAACCACCAAATGTGGGTACCAGCTATTGTACAGGGCTGGGGTGCTCATGGCCCAGCTGCAGGCTGAACCAGTGTGCAAGCCAGACTTGGCCCAGGTGGGCTGAGTGGGTGGGGTGCCTCCAGCAGCAGGCCTGGGTTTGAGTAAGCCCAGGGTGGCGAGGGCATCATCCATGGGAGGTCCCAGCTGTCAAAGTGACCAAGAAAATTCCTGCATCACTAGTGGGGGTACTCTGCAGCAGCTCTGCCCCGTGGCAGTTTCCCACCTGGTCCCCAAAGTTGTCAGGGACAGTCTTTGAAGTCTAGGTAGATGCCTCCATAGCTTGTGCACTTTGTGCATCTGCAAAATTAACACCATATGTACACTGCCAAAGTTTATGGCTTGTGCCCTCTGAAGCTGCAGCCAAAGCTGCATCTGTGCCCAATTGAGCTTCAGTTGGGATGGTGGTTAAAAAGGGATGTGCCCATGTGTGGAGCAGAAATTTAAGGTGGCCCTCATCAGCAATCTCCAAGGTCTCACAAGCACCCTAGACCCCTCATTTGAAACTATTTGCCTTCAAGACCTTGGCACTTTGGAGCTGTGATGGGAGTGGCAGCCCTGAAGATACACAAAATGCTTTTGGGGTTATTCCTCCATTGTCTTGATGGATAACTTCCGCTTTCCTGCTATCCATACTAATCTCATTAAGGGGTTACTTGGCCACATCCCTGGTGTTCTCTCCTGAACATGTTTTCTCATTTTTTACTGGCTGAGAATTTTTCAACTCTAAGTTCTGCTTCCCTTTTGATATTAAATTCTGTCTTTAGATTATTTCTCCCTTCTTACATTTTAGCATAAGTAGTCAAGAGAAGCCATCTAGTACCTTGAATACTTTGCTTAGAGATTTATTTCACCAAATATCCTAGTTCATCAAACTTAAGTTCTGCCTTCTACAAAGTACCAGGACATAGACATAATTCAGCCAAGTTCTTTAACCCTTTGTAATAAGTATGGCCTCTCCTCCAGTTTCCAATAAAATGCTCCTCATTCCTGTCTAAAACCTCATCAGAATGGCTCTTGCTGTCCATATTTCTACCACCATTCTGATCAGGACCACTTAGATAATTTCTAAGAAAATTTAGCCTCCCTCTACAGCTCTCTTCTTCTGAGCCCTCTCCAGATTTAGCCTTAACACTCCACTCACAGCAATCTAGGTTTTTTCTAGCATGCACCTCCAAACTCCTACAGCCTCTCTTCATTACGAAGTTCCAAAGCTGCTTCCACATTTTCAGGTACTTATTATAGCAACATCTCACTTCTCAGTATCAAATTCTTTCTCAGTTTATTTCTGCAGCTATAACAAAATACCATAGACTTTCCTGCACATCACATGGGGAAGAAAAATAAAAATAAATAAATAAATAAATAGCATAGTCTGAGTAATTTATAATGAACAGAAAGTTATTTATTACAGTCTGGAGGTTGGGAAGTCCAAGATCAAGGTACTAATGTTCAGTGTCTGGTGAGGGCCTTCTTGATGCACCCTTACATGGTTTTTCATGTGGAGACTCTCATTACCTCGCTCATACTCCAACATTCTGCTCCAGGTCATTTCTATTCACTCTCACTACCCATACAGCCTATCTATGACCTATTTACTCTCACTACCCGTATGGCCCATATCTGCTCAGTTCCCTAATTCTTTTTTTTTTTTATTTTTAAAGACTTTTGTTTTTATAGTCACACTCATTATTCTCTCTTCACACTGCCATCTTTAGCCCTTGACAGCAATGAACATGTTCTCCATCTTAGTAATTATTTTGCTTCTAGAGTGTTATATAAATGCAATAATAGAATATGAAACTTTAAATTGAGGTACATTTTACATACCTTAAAATGAACTATTTTAGAGTATACAATTTAGTACCATTTCATATATTAACAATGTTTGCTGAAGATGATGATATACAGACTGAATTAGCAAAAGATGGTAAGGTTTATCTAGGCTTACTGATTATAAAACAGGCTTCTCTAGAGAGCTATAAAGCATCAGCAAATCCTTTGAGTTTTAAACTGTTGCTTGTAGTACTCTGGTGAATAACTTCATTTAATAAGTTATCTAGGTTTATGGCTAAGCATAGTAGGGTATCTAATCTGTTTGGGTCTTAACTATCATGTTCTCAGAACATTAAAGTCATTTTCATAGATTAGTTTTATATTAGCTGTAGCTTTTTATGGCTTAAACTTTAGCTTCACTGAGGTAAGAATCTTAAACATGCTTTATGCTGGGTTTTATTAATTTGGGTTAATCATATGACTATGGTGGCAGGCACAAAATTTACCAACCCTAAGGAAAATCAGTATAGTTTAATCAAACATTTATTTATTGCTTAATTTTGATCACTGCTGTTTCCCATGGAGGTGTAGTTGAGCACGGTGTTATGAGCTTCAGTTAGTGTACTTGATGCCTGCTCCTTTTGATCTTTGATGATCTCACTGTGATGTGGAAGCTTGAATATGCAGTTGTACTAAAAATTAATAAAAGGGCCAAGACCAACCCTGTGTGTTTATGGAGTTACATGAACTCATCTACACACTTTCAGTGCCTTGCTTTACCATATTAAGCTACACTAACTTAAATCTGGAGAAATCCCTCTTGGGGAAAAAATAGTAAGCTGAAGTGCTATGCTAGTACTGATGCTATTTTTAGTAACTTTGTAAAGAACAAGGAAAATTTTTAGCCCAGAAAGCCTATATTTTATTTAAAAATTGCAGTTTTTGAAAATGCTTTAATTGGGAGTTTGGCTAAAATTTAATTCTAGTCAAGGTTACGGTCGAATTTAAAATCAATTAAATTATAAATAGGTGTATGTGAGACCACGCTACAGATGATAAGTGTAAGATTTCCTGCTTTTTTAAGAATAAAAGACTTGTACTTAATTATATTAACCTAGGGTTGGGGGGAGGTTGCGGAGTTAATCATACATGTGTCTAGAAATAATTCCTGTGTGTATGTCTATGTGTGCCTGTTTGTATCTTATTTTTATTATGTCCATCAAGCATAAATAAATTAGCAACTTATGCTTACAATGTGAACATGTAATAGTCAATTTAAGCTCAGCTACAATGGAATTGACTGGGCCCAGGTTTTTTCAGTCATATTGAGTCATATCATCACCCCAAATTTAGAAATGTCAAATGCATGGCAGTGCATTCGTGAGTGATCACGAGGCAGCTAGTCACTAATACATCAGAATGTCTTATTTAAGAAGAACAACTGGGCAATCTTGATCTTATGGTCCTGAAGTAAGAACAAGATGACAGATATAGTTTTAGTTTAGAAACTCCAAGTTTTATTGGCCTGGAAAGAGGGGAGGGGCATTTCCAGAGTGGGTTGCTCGTTTCTCGAGGCTTGATAGGTAAGAAATTTTGTTGGAAGTGATAAGCATGTTGTCAAGACATGACTTGACTTATATGTACTATGTATGAGCAATAATAAAATGTCCTATGTGGTATCATGAGAAAACACTGTACTGGACAATATTCATATGGAAAAATCAGTAATTCTGTATGGATTAATTTAACATATGATGGATTGTTATTTTATGTACCTGCTTAATATTCATGGGGGATATAATTTAATGTACAATAAGACATAAGTGTATAATGTATGTTCAGGCATAAATAGTACTAGTACATAATTAATGGGAAAGGCACATAATGAGATGTTTGATGGTGTTGATGAATCAATAAATGATTAATAATCTTTTTAATGGGTGAATTTTTTGTACATTGGTCATTAGAGTCCTTATAGTTGAAATACAACAATGATTTTTCATGTCACTGGTCATAGTTAGATGTCATGTGAGAATTATGACATCTACTGTATTTTTATTAAGTATTGTCTTTGTTGTAGGTTTTGTGAGCTTCTCTCCAAAACCTTCTCCTATTTATGGAAGATTGGATTTAAGTATTACTGAAGTGGTAGGTTATGGTATTGTGTTAAACATTGGTGGTACATTTATGAGTTTAATTGCATTTTTAATTTATTTAGGAGGTATATTAGTGATATTTGTGTGTAATACTATAGCAATGGCTACTGAGGGGAATCTCAATCCTGAGACTTGGGGGTCTAATGCTGTTACTTGAGGAGTTTTATTGAATGTATTATTAGAATTATTTATAATTATGTGGCTAGCAGGGCAAGGTGAAGTAGTAACTATTATTGATTTTTAAAACTCAGAGGACTGAGTAATTTTTGAGGGTGAAGAAGTAAGACTTCTTTGTGAAGTTTCTATAGGAGTAGCTGCATTATATAGCTATGGTACCTGGCTAATGGTAGTGACTAGTTGATCTTTAGCATTTTATTGTAATTGAGATTACTTGAGGGAATTAAATAAGAAGAAGCATGGCTAGAAAAAGCCTTAGATAAAGGAAGAGAGGAAATGTTCCCTATTTGATGAGACACCATTCTCTTGCTTTGATTTAGTTCTTTGTCCATGGTTTTCTTAACTCTTTGAGCATATTTAAGATAGTTAATTTAAAGTTTCTGTTTAGCAAGTCCAATGCCCAGGCTCATGAACAGTTTCTATTAATTTCTTTTTTCTTTTCAGTGGGTCATACTTTGCTTTTTTGTATGCCTCATAGTTTTTGTTGAAAATCTGACATTTGAAATAAGCTACTGTGACAACTCTAGAAACAATATACCCCTGTCCCACCTGGGGTTTGTTGTTGCTGTTTTGGAGGTGGTGTTACTGTTGTTTGTTTAGTGATTTTTCTAAACTCTTTTCGTAAAGCCTGCCTTCCTTGTCATATGAGGCCACTGAAGTCTTTGTCTCATTAGCATAGTGGTCAACTAGTATTTTGAGGGAGGTTTTCTTAAATACTGGTATCAACAAAAAAGAAAAAAAGAAAACAAAAAGAAAAATATTATCTTAGTCTTTACTTATTGGCTTTCTATTAGGGCACTCCTTCAATGCTTAACCAGGATGTTTACAAATCAACCTTACCCTTCACTCTGCTTGTGTGGAGCCTGAAGTTCAGCCAGAAGTGAAAACTAGATTATTTTCAAGACTTTGCTAATCATGAGTCTTTCTGGACATGCATATGGCTTTCTTATTCCCCCAGTATATACAGGGAGTTTTTAATGACTTATCAGTTATAAATGTTATTCATTTAATTCTCACTACACCCTCCACTGTTAGTAGACATTTGAAAGTCTACATCACTTTCTCCAGAAACAAAACGGAAAAAAAATCCCCTTTTAGTATGATTTTCTAATATATATGTATATGTACATATGCATATACACACTTATATATGCACACTTATGCATATATAGTTAAGTAAAAATTGACTTTAGACTGAATACACCACTGATTAATTGGACTGGGAGGAACCTCAAAGCAATGTAATCCAGTGCTTCTCAAAATGCGTGTACATGCAAGTCAACCAAGGATCTTGCTAAAATGCAGGTTCCGACTCAGAAGACCCAGGTGGAAACTGAGAGTCTGCATTTCAGACAAGCTCCTTAGAGATGCCATACTTGGGTAGCAAGAAAATCCATTCTATTTTCATTATTCCCCTTGACCCCAACAAAATGATAAATTGCCTTGGATTACAATTCTCTGAGAGTTTTCTCATTTTGGGTGTAAATAACTTGGGATATGAAAGCTTCTTGACAATTCTAGGAACAAGCTCTGTGTTTGACAGGTGGTCTCCCTTATGGTTAGTGGAAACCACTTTTCTGGCACTTGCTGGCTTTCCTCTGTACTTGTATAACAGCATCCTCCCAAAAGCAGTCTTCACTTTCTTCATCAATTTTTTTTCTGAGTTTGCTGAAATCTCATGTCCCCATCCCTATCTGGATGATTTTAGGGGACCATTATATTTTGTTTCATGAAGCTTGTAGACACAGCTCTATGCCACCTTACAATCCCTTTCCTTTTGAATGAGCAATTTTTGTTTTTGAGTTGCTGCAATGTTTGGTACTGGCCAATTTTTTCGTAGGCAGCCTTAAAGTGTTCTGGTAGATATACCACATTTACTTTATCCAGTCTACTGTTGATAGGCATTTAGGTTGATTTCATTGCTGTCAACTTGATTTGTAGTACCCATTTAAGATTTCTTCAGCTCTTGAGTGTATGGACATCAATACAAAATCATCCAGTGACTGAGTTTACTGTAAAGGTCTGGGCTGGTTGGTGTAAAGTGCGTAGAAAATTTTTAGAGTCTTTTCCTTATTCCCTTTCAGGTGTTAGAGAAAACATTTGTGGTACTGGCTCTGTTTATTTTTTTTTAACTTTTATTTTAGGTTCAGGGACACATGCACAGGTTTGTTATACAGGCAAATTGTGTGTTATTGGGGTTTGATGTGCAGATTATTTCATCACTCAGGTAATAAGCATAGTATCCAGTAGGGAATTCTTCGGTCCTCACACTGCTTTCACCCTCTATCCTCAAGTAGGCCCCAGTGTCTGTTGTGCCCTTCTTTGTGTCCATGTGTACTCAATGCTTAGCTCCCACTTATAAGTGAGAACAGGTGGTATTTAGTTTTCTGTTCCTACATTACTTTGCTTAGGATAATGTCCTTCAGCTCCATCCACACTGCTGCAAAGGACAGGATCTCATGCTCTTTAATGACTGTATGGTATTCTATTGTGTATATGTACCACATTTTCTTTATCTAGTCTACCGTTGATGGACATTTAGGTTGATTTCATCTCTTTGCTATTGTGAATAGTACTTCAATGAATATACACATTCACTAGTCTTTATGGTAGAATGATTAATATTACTTTGAGTATATACCCAATAATGAGATTGTTGGGTTGAATGATATTTCTCTTTTAAATTCTTTAAGAAATTTCCAAACTGATTTCCACAATGGCTGAGCTAATTTACATGGCCACCATCAGTGTATAAGCATGCCCTTTTCACCGCAATCTCACCAGCAGTTGTTATTTTTTGACTTTTTAATAATAGCGATTCTGACTAGTGTGAAATGCTATCTTATTGTGGTTTTGACTTGTATTTCTCTAATGATTGGTGATGTTGGACATTTTTTTCATAGGCTTGTTGGCCATATGTATGCCTTCCTTTGGGAAGTCTCTGCTTATATCCTTTGCCCACTTTTTAATGGGTTGTTTGGGTTTTGCTGGTTAATTTATTTCAGTTCCTTATAGATTCTGGATATTAGACCTTTGTTGGATGTGTAGTTTGCAAATATTTTCTCCCATTCTTTAGGTTGTCTGTTTACTCTGTAGGTTGTCTGTTCACTCTTTTGCTAGTTTCTTTTGCTTGCAGAAGTTCTTTAGTTTAATTAGGTCCCATTTGTCAATTCTTGGCTTTTGTTGCAATTGCTTTTGACATCTTTGTCATGAAATCTTTCCAGAGTCTATGTCCAGAATAGCATTTCCTAGGTTATTTTCCAGTGCTTTTTATTATTTTGATTTAGGTTTTACATTTAAGCCTTAAATGCATCTTATATGGTATAAGGAATGGGTCCAGTTTCAACCCTCTGCATAATACTAGCCAGTTATCACAGCATCATTTATTAAATAGAGAGAACTTTTCCCATTGCTTGTTTTTGTCAAATTTGTCAAATATCAGAGGGTAGTTGTGTGGCATGATTTCTGGGCTCTCTATTCTGTTTCATTGTGTCTATTTTTGTACCAGCACCATGCTGTTTTCATTACTGTAGCCTTGTGGTATAGTTTGAAGTCAGGTAATGTGATGCTTCTGACTTTTTTTACTTAAGATTGCCTTGGCTATTGGGGCTCTTTTTGATTCCATATGAATTTTAAAATATTTTTTTCTAATTCTGTGAAGAATGTCATTAGTAGTTTGATAGAAATAGTTGTTTAATTTTCATATAGTTCTATGGTTTTTGAGTGATTTTCTTAGTATTTATTTATATAGCATTGCACTGTGATCTGTACATTGCTTTGGCCAATATGGCCATCTTAACAATATTGATTTTTCTTATCCATGAGTGTGGAATGTTTTCCCATTTGTTTGCGTCATCCTTTATTTCTTTCAGAAGTATTTTGTAATTCTCAATGTAGATATCATTTACCTCCCTGGTTGGCTGTACTCCTAAATATTTTATTCTTAATGTGACTACTGTGAATGGGATTGCTTTCTCGATTTGGCTCTCAGTTTGGAAGTTGTTGTTGTATATGAATGCTAGTGATTTTTGTGCATTGATTTTGTATCCTGAAACTCAGCTGAAGATGTTTATCAAAACTAGGAGCTTTGGGGCATAGACTATTGGGTTTTCTAAGTATAAAATCATATTTTTGTAAAGAGAGATAGTTTGACTATCTTTCTTCCAATTTGAATGCTTTTTATTTCTTTCTCTTGCCTAATAGGTCTGGCCAGCATTTCCAGTACTAGTTGAATAGCAGTAGTGAGATGTGGCATTCTTGCCTTGCTCTGGTTCTCAAGGAGAATGCTTCCAGCTTTTGCCCATCCAGTATGTTGTTGGCTGTGAGTTTGTCATAGATCATTCTTATTTTGAGGTATGTTCCCTTGATGCCTAGTTTTTTCAGGGTTTTTAATATGAAAGGATGTTGAATTTTATCAAAAGCCTTTTCTGGGTCTATTGAGATGATCATATGATTTTTGTTTTTAGTTCTGTTCATGTGGTGATTCACATTTATTGATTTGCATATGTTGAACCAACCTTGCATTCCAGGGATAAAGCCTAGTTGGTCATGGTGGATTAGCTTCTTGATGTGCTACTGGATATGGTTTCATAGTATGTTGTTCATCAAGGATATTGGCCTGAATATTTTTTTTATTTTTGTGTCTTTGCCAGGTTTTGGGATTCGAATGATGCTGGCCTCATAGAATGAATTAGAGAGGAGTCCCTCCTCCTCAATGTTTGGGAATAGTTTCAGTAGGAATGGTACCAGCTACTCTTTATACATATGGTAAAATTCAGCTGTAAATTCCTCTTGTCCTGGGCTTTTTCTCTGGTTGGCAGGCTTGTTATTACTGATTCAATTTTTGAAAGTATTATTGGTTTTCTCAGGGATTCAATTCTTCCTGGTTCAATCTTGGGAAGTTTCATCTTGCCAGAAATTTATCCTTTTCTTCTAGGTTTTCTAGTTTGTGTGTATAAGGGTGTTCTTAGTAGTCTTTGAGGGATTTTTGTATTTCTGTGGGGTCGGTGGTAATTTCCCCTTTTTTATTTCTGATTGCATTTATTTGGATCTTCTCTCTTTTTTCTTTATTAGTTTAGCAAGACTTCTATCAATCTTATACATTATTTCAAAAAAGATCTTTTTTTTTTTTTTTTTTTTTTTTTTTGAGTCTCGCTCTGTCACCAGGCTGGAGTGCAGTGGCAAGATCTTGGCTCACTGCAACCTCTGCTCCCCAGGTTCAAGTGATTCTCCTGCCTCAGTCTCCTGGGCTCAAGTGATTCTCCTGCCTCAGCCTCCCGAGTAGCCAGGACCACAGGCACATGCCACCATGCCCAGTCAATTTTTTTTTATTGTATTTATAGTAGAGGTAGGGTTTCACCATGTTGGCCAAGATGGTCTCAATTTCTTGACTTCATGATCCACCTGCCTCGGCCTCCCGAAGTGCTGGGATTACAGGCATGAGCCACTGTGCCCGGCCAGTTTAGTTGATCTTTTGTATGGTTTTTCACTTCTTAATTTTGTTCAATTGAGCTACAATTTTGGTTATTTCTCTTCACCTGCCAGGATTGACATTGGCTTGTTATTGTTTCTTTAGTTCTTCCAGGTGTAATGTTAGGTGTTAATTTGAGATCTTTCTAATTTTTTTGGTGAGCATTTAGTGCTATAAACTTCCCTCTTAACACTGCGTTACCTGTATCCTAGAGATTCTGATATGTTGTATTTTTATTCTCACTGGTTTAAAAGAATTTCTTGATTTCTGCCTTAATTTTATTGTTTACCCAAAAGTTATTCAGGAGCAGGTTGTTTAATTTTCATATAATCCTATGGTTTCTGAGTGATTTTCTTTGTATTTATTTATACAATATTGCACTGTGATCTGAAAATGTGGTTGGTATGATTTTGGTTTTTTTGAATTTGCTGAGATTGGTTTTATGGAGATTGTGTGGTCAATTTTACAGTATGTGCCATGTGCAGATGAGAAGAATATTCTGCCTTTTTTGAGTGGGGAGTTCTGTAGGTGTCTGTTAGGTCCATTTGGTTAAGTGTTGAGTTTGGGTACCAAAACCTTTGCCAGTTTTTTGCCCTGATGATCTGTCTAATACTGTCTGTGGGATGTTAAAGTCTCACACTACTATTACGTGGTTATTTAAGTCTTTCCATAGATCTCTCAGATCTTGCTTTATGAATCTGTGTGCTCGTGTGTTGGGTGCATATATTTTTTGGATAGTTAGGTTTTCTCACGTAATTAAACCCTTTACCATTATGTAATGTCCTTCTTTGCCTTTTTTTATATTTGTTTTTTTAAGTTTGTTTTGTCTGAAATTATAATAGCAACCCCTGCTTTGTCGTTTTTGATTTACTTGGTAAATTTTTCTCCATTCCTTCCTTTCAGGCTATGGATTTCATTGCACGTGAGATCAGTCTCTTGAAGACAGCACGCAGGGAGTCTTCCTTCATTATCCAATTTGCCACTCTATGCCTCTTATTATAATTGGGGCATTTAGCCCCTTTACATTTAAGGTTAATGTTAATATATGTGGATTTGATCCTGTCATCATGTTTTTAGCTGGTTACTATACAGACTTTATTTTATGGTGGCTTTACAGTGTCAATGGTCTATGTACTAAAGTGTATTTTTGTGGTGGCTAGTAACTGTCTTTCCTTTCCATATTTAACACGCCTTTAAGGACCTCTTGTAAGATTCTTGCAAGTCTTGGTGGCCTGGTGACAATGAATTTCCTTAGCTTTTGCTTGTCTAAAAAGAAATGTATCTCTCTTTTGCTTATGAAGCTTAGTTTGTCTGGATATGAAATTCTTGGTTGAAATTTCTTACTTTAAGAATGCTGAATATTAGGAGATATACCTAATGTAAATGATGAGTTAATGGGTGCAGCACACCAACATGCCACATGTATACATATGTAACAAACCTGCACATTGTGCACATGTATCCTAGAACTTAAAGTATATTAAAAAAAAGAATGCTGAATATATGCCCGCAATCTCTCCTGGCTTGTAGGGTTTCTGCTGAAATGATCACTTTTAGTTTGATGGAGTTCTCTTTGTAGATGACTACCCCTTCTCCCTGGCTGCTTTTAGCATTTTTTCTTTCATTTTGACCGTGGAAATCAGATGACTATGTGTCTTAGAGATGGTCTTTTTTTTTTTTAGACCGAGTTTCACTCTTGTTGCCCAGGCTGGAGTGTGGTGGCATGATCTCGGCTCACCACAGCCTCTGGCTCCCAGATTCATGGATTCTCCTGGTTCAGCCTCCCATGTAGCTGGGATTATAGGCATGCACCACCATACCCAGCTAATTTTGTATTTTTAGTGGAGATGGGGTTTCACCATGTTGGCCAGGCTGGTCTCAAACTCCTGACCTCAGGTGATCTGCCCTCCTCAGCCTCCCAAAGTGCTGGGATTACAGACATGAGCCACCGTGCCCGGCCCTGGGATGGTCATCTTGTATAGTATATTGCAAAGGCTCTCTGCATTTTCTGGATTTGAATATTGGCCTCTTTCGTGAGGTTGGGGAAATCTTTGTGGCTGATACTCTTAAATATGTTTTCCAAGTTGCTTGCTTTCTCTCCCTTTCTTTCAGGAATGCCATTGAGTCATAGATTTGATCTCTTTACAGAATCTCATATTTCTCAGAGGTTTTATTCATCCTTCTTTATTTTTTTTCTTTATGTTTGTCTGACTGAATTATTTCAGAGATTCCATCTTCCATCTCTGAGATGCTTTCTTCAGCTTGCTCAATTCTGCCATTAATACTTGTGATCATATTATACAATTCTTGAAATGAGTATTTCATTTCCATCAGTTCAGTTTGGTTCTTCTTAAAAAGGTCATTTTCTCTTTTATCTCCAGTATAATTTTATCATGTTCCTTAAATTCCTTGGATTGCACTTCAACTGTCTTCTGAATGTCAGTGATCTTCATTCCTATTCATACTCTGAGTTCTATGTGTGTCATTTCAGCCTTTTCAGCCTGGGTAAGGTCAATTACTGGGAAACTAGTGCAGTCATTTTGAGGTGAGAAGACACTCTGGCTTTTTGAGTTGCCAGAGTTCTTGCACTGGTTCTTTCTCATTTGTGTGGGCTGATGTTCCTTCCATCTTTGAAGTTGCTGTCTTTTTAATTTAATTTTTGTTGTTGTTGTTGTTGTTGTTGTTGTTTTTCTTTTTTCTTCTTTGGTGCCCTTGGGGTTTGATTTTGGTATAAGGTGGGGACAGTCAGCTAGCTTTGTTTCTGGAAGATTTCCAAGGGCCAAGGTTTAGCTCAGCACTCCTGGGCTGCATGCTCTAACTCTAGGAGGCTGGTACAGGGCCTCTATCTTTCTTCTCTAGTCCCTCTAGGTTAGGTACGTCCTGTACTGAAGGGACCAAGGTATTTCTGGTCTGCTGACTACAGCCCTCTGCTGGGTGGTCCTGGGTAAAGCACTTCATCAGGGTGGTCACAGTGGAGTCTGTGCTCATTCATGTATGCCAGCAGTCTTGGCAGTGTGGCAGAGTGCACGTGAGTTGGCAGGGGTGGGATACTAGCAGGAAGGGGGCTGCAGCATTCCTGCATACACTCCTGCTGGCAGTGTGGTAGGGGTGGGGCTCTGGTGGAGGCGGGTTTGCTGGTGTCTGTTCTTGTACTTCCACCATCAGTGGCAGCAGTGGTGGTGGCATGGGGAAGCAGAGTTGCCATGGGCACATTAGCAGCAGCTGTGGTTGCAGCACGGGGTTGTGGGCAGTCAGTGCTATTGGCATTCCTGCGTGTGTTTGTGCTGGCAATGGTAGTGTGGCTGTGTGCCCACATATCAGCAGGGGACATTGTGGCATGCACTCATGCTGGCAGCAGTGGCACAGCACAGTGCATGTGCACGTGCATGCTGATGAGAGAGGGAAAGCAAGGTCTGCCTGAATGCACACGCTGTCAAAGTGGCTGGGGGGCAGGAATGGGCAAGTGCGTGTCAGCAAGGCCATGTCGGGGAGGCTGCAGCAGGAGAAGGGTGTAGGTGGACTGGTGCACATTAGTAGGGGCTGCTCTGCTGGAGATCTCCAAAGACCAGACACAGTCTGACAGTGAAAGAGCTATGATGAGGGGTCCCTGGGAAGCACCCTGGTTGAGCATCCAAGGCTGTGCTGCAAGTGGATATGCGTCAGGCTGAGGATCCAGTAGAGTCCAGTTGTCGGGGGGGGGGGGCACTCAGATCAGATTGGGTCTGTCTCTCTGGCAAAACCACCCTTCTCTGTTGAGGTCCAACAGTCACCCCAAGGCTAAAGTCTCCTAGAGGGGCATGGCAAGCCTTGGGGGATGGGCATCCCCAGCCATGCTCCACAACAAATGTTACCACACCCAATCCTCTGGGCTCAGCATAGTCTGGAGTCCTGCCCTTATCACTTTTCTACGCTTCTCTCCCTGCCAACTCAAGTGTCCTTGGGGGTCATTGGGTCTCCTGCTGCCAGGATTCCAGAGGTACATGGCAAAAGTGGGCCACTCCTCATCTGTTCAACTCACCCTTTCCCCAGGAGTCACTGACAGCCAGAAATGAGTACCAGTGCTCGGTAGTCTCATGCAGGGTTCCCAACTTCCTCCCCCTTCAGCCCAGCATCTGCTTCTTCCCTCCATCTACTTTCAATGTCTTTCCTCCTAAGATCTGCCTGGAGTGTGCCAGTCTTCCCAATGTCCCAGTCTCTTGGAGGCAGATGTTCCTCCTGGATACATCTAGTTTGCCATCTTAACGGCTTGTTCAGTAACTTTTAAAAGCTCTCTTTCCCCTGTGCATTTTCTCTGTCAGCTTCACTCTTCTCATGCTTCTTGGTCTGTCTATTGCTTGTTTTGAGTGTTGTTCCTTACTCTGCTGTTGTTGAGTGAAGTGGCCTCTATATATCTTTTTGTCTAGATGGTTTGTATTATTATTCAAGCACGCTATTATTTATTGATCTTCTGTGTACTTTTTGCATTCATTATTAAGACTGGGTTATGAAAGTCTCAAACTGCAGTCAATACATGTAAATTTAAATGTTTTTGTTGAAAGCTGACCTGGAAGCCTCCTTGGCCTGAGCAATGCTGTAAGTTGGGTGAAACTAATCTTTGTGCTAGTCCTTGAAGGGGCTACCACATACACTGAGATCCACAACCACAATTCTTCCATAGTAAAGACGGCACTACTCCTTCTGTCACTAGCAGTCTGTACCAAAAGTAAAGGCTGCTGTTTTCATGGTTGCACCTCTATCTTGTTCCTATCTTATGGGGAAAGCTCAGTCTCTCACCAATGAGTGGGAGATTAGCTGCGTTATGAACTCTAAATGTCATTGTAAATAATGTGGAGGAAGTATGAACTCTCCCACATTGTTAGTGGAAATGTGAATTGATATACATATTTTAATATTATTTATTGACAAAAAATCTTGAAATCTAAATAATGCTTTGCCTGAAAATAAAAAACAACTTTTAAGAATTTACCCTCAAAAAAATGTGCAAGTAAATGCAAATAATATATTCATGATTATGTCCATAGTGCCATAATATGCTTTCTTTTTTAGGTGTTTATACGGTGAGATTATTAGTTTTTTTCCATTTTTGCTATTATAAAAATGGCTTTTCATTGCTCTTAGAGGTGACCCTTTAAATACTGAATGAAAAATAACCCATAATAATAGTTTCTTCTTCCACAGGAGCCGGTTTCATTTCACAAAGGCTCAGGGAATCCATGCCTCCAAAGCACTGGAATTCAGCCTACTCGAAGGTTGAGGCTGATAACAGAGATCTTAGCAGCGGAGACAACATTCAGGCAGGCAGTTTCTCTTTCCTACCTGGGAGGAAAAAAAAAAAACCCTCTTGGGTTGCCCCTTTCAGCAAGTTCTTTCTAATGCGTCATTTAAATTAAGCAATGGGTGTGGTGGCTTATCCCTGGACAGGAAGTCAAGTGTTGAGTTCAAGTCTTTCTGAGGTTCCTGACTTGCTGCATAATACTTGCATCACTTTCCTCATCTGTGCGAAAAATAAATCTAGAATGACTTCATAAGTGGTATAGCAAAATATAGATGCAAACTGCAGATATACGTAACAATTATTCTGTTCACTTGATTCAAATCAGAAAACCCTCTGTCCTTGGTGCCTTTGAGTACCTACTCTCAGGATAAAAGCCAGTCTACTGCGTTTTTTTTCTAAAAGAACTTGGATGACAGAGTTGGAGGAGTCCTCAACCCTGTGGAGCCTATTAAAATCTGATTCCTAGGCCCCATCACAAACCCATTTGTATTCTCTGAGGGTTGTTCACAGGAATATGTATCCCGCCAAGGATCCCAGATGATTCTGACATGGCAAGACTTCATATTTGGGAACCATTCATCTAAGCCATGGTCCTCACATCTAAGCCATGCATCTAAGCCATGGTCCTCACTCCACATGTTTCTGGAGTCTTCAGGGGAACCTAGAAAAGGGCAGAGAGCAGTGAGTATTCATGGAAGACAAGTTTTTATTGAAGAATAACATTCCATTGTATAAACATATCATAGTTGAGCCATTCATGAGTTGATGGACATTTGAGTTCTTTCCAATTTGGGGAAATTATAAATAAAGCCATTATAAACTTTCATGTATAAGTGTTTGGTTTGTGTGCAAACGTTTGTATTTCCCTTGAATCACCCTGCTTAGAGGCAAGCTACTACTCACACTACTTAATTTAAGAAATGCATTAGGAAGAACTTGCTGAAAGAGGCAAGCCAGCAGTGTTACTTATTCTCCCAGGCAAAGTTTAAGTACTGAAGGTAACCCTAGATTTAGTATTTTGAGGAACTGACAAAATATTTTTCAAAATGACTGTACTATTTTACATTTCCAGTAGCAATATATGAAGCTTTCAATTCATCCATATCCTTGCTTATACTTGTTATTGTCTATATTTTTTATTACAGCCATTCCAGTAGATAGGAAGTGATTATCTGATTGTGATTTTTATTTGAATTTACTTGATGACTAATGATGAGCATCTTTTTATATGCTCAGGGGTCATTTGTACATGTTTTTGGAGCAGACGGTTTGTCCAATTTAAAAATGGATTTTTTTGTCTTTCTATTGTTGAATTATGGGTCTTTATACATCGTAGTTGCTTATCCCTTATCAGATATATGATGTGCAAAATTTTTCCTATTCTGTACGTTATCTTTTTATTTACTTGATAGTATCCTATGCAGCAAAAAAATATTTTAATTTCAATGTTCATTTTAACTATTTTTCTTTTGTTTTTGTGCTTTAAGTGTCTTAACTAAGAAAGTATCACCTAACTCAAGCTAATGAATGTTTGCCCTTACACTTTCTTCTAAGTTTTATAGTTGTAGCTCTTACATTTAGGTCTATTATTTATTTTGAGTTAATTTTTGCATATGATGTGTGGTAGGGGTTCAACTTCATTCTTTTTTTTTTTTTCTTTTGAATTCTATTTTATAAAACAAAGAGATTTTAAGAAGTTAAGAAGATAACACTTTCTGGTTTGAGGGCTGCCTCACAATGTCTACGCTTACCATTTAAGGTTTTACTTCTGGGAGCAGAAGTAGTGGGTTTTGCTGTGTAATCATTTCCTCTTTTATTGAGGGCTTAACATGGAACCTGGAGGTTTAGCTACCATGAAGTTGATGTTGAATACATGTAAGTGTAAATAAAAATGAGGACATGCTACCAAAGGAAGGTTTTGTGATTTAGACCATCAGTCGGTCCGTCTGTCGGTCCATCCCTCCGTACAGCCATCCACCCACCTACTCACCCTCTTACCCATTCATATATTTATTTATCTGTGTACTCACCTACCCATTCGCCTACCCATCTACCTATCTATCCTCCATCCATCCATCCATCCATCCATCCATCCATCCATCCATCCATCCATTCTTTATCCATCCTCCACCCATCTACCCACTCACCCATTCATGTATCCACTCATTTATCCACTCAACCACGCAGTCTTTCATTTATGCATCTGTCTATTCGTCAGTCCATCCATCTGCCCATCTATCCATCAATCCATCTATCCACCCACCTACTCACTCACCCACCTACCCTATCACTCATCCACACATCTATTCATCCATGCACTCACCTACCCATTCATCCACCCTTTCATCTACCCATCCACCTATCTATCCTCCATCGATCCATCCATCCATTCACCCATTCATTCTTCATCCATCCTCCACCCATCTACCCACTCACCCATTTATATATCCACTCATTCACTCCAACCCTCCCACTCTTTCATTCATCCATCTATTCACTCATTAGTCTATCCATCTATCTGTTCATCCATCCTTCCATCCTCCATCCATCCTCCACCCATCTACCCACTCACCCATTTATATATCCACTCATTCATCCACTAACCCACCCACTCTTTTATTCATCCATCCGTCCATCCATTTGTCAGTCCATCCATCCATCCATCCATCCATCCATCCATCCATCCATCCATCCATTAATTCTGTCAAGTGAATATTCCAGCATGTGTTTAGCATGTGGACATCCAGTTGTCCAAGCACCATTTGTTGAAAAAAACTATTATTTTCTATTTAACAGCCTACACACCTTTGTTGAAAATTAACTGATCACAAATGTAAGTACATGTTGATCTATATGTCTATCCTTCTACTAGTACAACAAATCCTTTATTACTGTAACTTTGTAGTAAGCTTCAAAATCAGGAAGTGTGAATCCTTCAACTTCGTTTTTTGTTTGTTTGTTTGTTTGTTTTGTTTTTCCAATACTGCTTTGGCTATTCTGGGTCCCTTTGCATTTCCATGTGAATTTTAGGACTCCTCATCAATTCTTAAAAAAGAATCAGCTGTGATGTTGATCAAGATTGCGATAAATCTGTAGATCACTTTGAGTAGTATTGTCATCTTAATAATATTACATCTTCCAATCCATTAACATGGAAAAATGTTCAATTTCTATTGAAAGAAAAATCAAATTCTTTTTCCCAGCCACTTTTATATGTGCTATGTGCCATAGATTATTCTAAGAACTTTATATACAGAATCTAATGTATTCTCACAAACTCCTATGAAGTATAATCATTAATATTCCCATTTTGCAGATGAAGAATCTGGCAAAAGAGATTCAACAACTTGGTTGACATCATACAGCTCCTGGTAGAGCCAGGATTTGAATTGAGGCAGTTTGATTCAAGAGTACATATTCTTAACCAGTACACACTACTGCTAATTACCAGATTTAAGGACTGTTTCATGAAAGCCATGTTTCTTTAGAGATAAAAAGTGAGACCACCCTACAAAGGTGGCAAATATAAGAGAGAGAAAAAGAGAACCCTGATTTTATCTATTTCTGAAGGCTAGGAGGATCTTTGCTCTTCCAAGGTATTACCAGTGAAGTGTCTGGTCCAGAAACGTAAATCACTCTAAGTATTTTAGGCAGAGAGGGATTTAATGCAGATAATTGGTTACAGGGGTGTTACAAAGGTGTTAAAGGGGAAAAGTGGATGTTTCCCAGAGATAAAGGAGTTGTTACCACTCTTTGCTGCTAGGATCTGGAAGTGCTCACCACTGCTGGCAAGCGAAAACTTCCTCCACTAAGTTCCCCACAGTTCCAACTACTAACACTGATTGATGTCATTGCTGCCAATGCTCCTCGAGAGGTCTAAACTGCTGTACCATCCCCCGAGCACACATTCCTATTATATATATCCCACGGCCTTATTTTTCTGTAGTTGTTTTCATCATAGCATATCTCATTTTTTTGCATTGTATACTCTCTTTATATTTACTATCTTTATTTTCTGTTGTCTATTCCCCATCTCCATCTACAATAACATAGATTCCATAAGGACAGGCACTTTATCTGTATTATTCGCTGCTATATCTTCCATGCCTACAGGAGTCCCTGATGCAACGCAAGCTGATAATAAATAATTTTGAATAACTAAAAAAATATTTAATAAAATATACTTCTGCATTCTACAGACTCTGTTAACGCAACTTGCTTGTAACAAGTTAATAAGTGATGTGGGGGGCGGAGCAAGATGGCCGAATAGGAGCAGCTTCAGTCTCCATTTCCCAGCGCGAGCGACACAGAAGACCGGCGATTTCTGCATTTTCAACTGAGGTACTGGGGTCATCTCACTCGGGAGTGCCGGACAATCGGTGCTGGTCAGCTGCTGCAGCCTGACCAGCGAGAGCTGAAACAGGGCGAGGCATCGCCTCACCTGGGAAGCGCGAGGGGGAAGGGAGTCCCTTTTCCTAGCCAGGGGAACTGAGACACACAACACCTGGAAAATCGGGTAACTCCCACCCCAATACTGCGCTGTAACACCGGCACACCGGAGATTGTATCCCACACCTGGCCGGGAGGGTCCCACGCCCACGGAGCCTCTCTCCTTGCTAACACAGCAGTCTGCCGCAATCTAACCGCAAGGCAGCAGCGAGGCTGGGGGAGGGGCGCCCGCCATCGCTGAGGCTTAAGTAGGTAACTAAAGCCGCTGGGAAGCTGGAACTGGGTGGAGCTCACAGCAGCTCAAGGAAACCTGCCTGTCTCTGTAGACTGCGCCTCTGGGGACAGGGCTCAGCTAAAGGAGTAGTAGCCTGTGAAACGCGAACGACTCTGTCTGACAGCTTTGAAGAGAGCAGGGGATCTCCCAACACGGAGGTTGAGATCTGAGAAGGGGCAGTCTGCCTGCTCAAGTGGGT
>NC_045445.1:51814077-51830842 GCF_002776525.5 Piliocolobus tephrosceles
AACTGAACAATGAGCTCACTTGGACTCGGGAAGGGGAACATCACACACTGGGGCCTATCATGGGGAGGGGGGAGGGGGGAGGGATTGCATTGGGGAGTTATACCTGATATAAATGATGAATTGATGGGTGCTAACGAGTTGATGGGTGCAGCACACCAACATGGCACATGTATACATATGTAACCTGCACGTTATGCACATGTACCCTAGAACTTAAAGTATAATAAAAAAAAAAAAATAAGTGATGTGTACTTTTTATCTAGAATATAGAAGCCAACTGAACAAATGAACCTTTCCATAAAGCCTCCTTCATACTCCTGTCAAAGACTGACAAATGAATTCATTGGATAAATTAATTAAGACAGCTGCTTGTAGGAGACAGAAACCAGCCTGAGCTGGTGTGTTCAGAGTGTACACTCTCCACTGCCCCAGATTAAGGGGCTTGACTGTGTGCAATTGAATATTCAAGGTTTAGGGCTCCATTTCACCACCTTTCCAAATGTCTACGTGTCCCCTTTGATCTTAGAATTGTCTTGAGGATGCTCCAAAAAGCACCCTTTTTTGGCAACAAGATGGACAGGAGCAAGGACAGTTGGATGGAAAGGCTATGTGATGTTCATGGTGCATCCCTGTGAAGACTGGTAGGGCCTATGTTGCCAACAATGGGAGTCTCCACTTAGGTGAAAACTGGAAAATCGATGGTAAGAATTCTGATCCAACACTATTAGTGGCAAATAAGCTTATTGAATGAATTTGATTTTATAGGTCAGAAGTAGAAAGCTGCTTTATTCTTTTTCCCACTGATCTTTTAAATCTACTTGAAGGAATTATTTTCTCCCATCTCTGAGGATATCTTGGGAAGATCTCACAGCTTTGGAGATTTCTTTCACATGTGAGATCTGTTCAGTTTCTGTCACTGAAAGGTTACATCGTGTAATATCAAAACTCGAATCTTTACTTAGTTCAAAACTTTTCTCTTTTACTCCCCGTGTCTGATGGAAATTTTGTGCCCTTTGATGAAGGTCTCCCCTCTCCTTAGTTCTGGTCTGCCTCAGGTGAAGAAGCCCATAGTCATCTTTACTCTTTTCTTTCCCCACCCTTTACCCTGCACACTAAATGCTCCCACCAGCACCTACAGGAATATAGAGAAGAAAGGAAGAAAAAAAGTTAAGATGACTTGGCGACAGGTATAGCTGCCATCTGAAATCAGGACCCTCAACACAGCAGATAAAAAATTGGCAACTCCTTCCCTCACAGGGTGCTTAGGCAGGTTCCTTCATGATCCCTTACTGGTAACATCTGACTATGGACAATGCCCCCTTTAGCTATTACTTTTGAGGTCCCCCTCAGGTTCCACGCTTCTAATGGTCTTACTTTCTGATGGGATCTTAATACTTTCTGGGCACTCTTGTATGGGGTCCATTGTAATGTTAACGCAGAATAGCCCCCTTCTGCTGGAATGACACTTGTTACACAGGAATACTCACATTTCTCATACTTTCAGTGAAAGTACAGTTTGTTTTAAACACAGCCATATTATAATTTTGCCACCAGGCCAGAGCTCCTCTAGTTACAGCTTGTTCCCTCAGCCTTCCACAAGTGGGACTCAAATACTGATTTCTTTTAGCACTCAAACTACAGAGATATAGGTAAAGTTTTTCAAGTGGTTCTCATGAAATCCTCCTTGGAGTGAAGAGTAGATGGCCAAAACACTGATAACTCAATAAGTTTACTTGCCACGAAGTTAGTGTGAAATATGTGTCACATATGTGGTCTTTATCAAGACTTTTAAATTATCTAGGCTTTGTGGTTGGCTTACTGTAAGATATTCTTATTTATTTGTGTGCCAGAGAGTCATTTAGGATATCAATTGATTTGTAATTAGGATAACACTGATAACACTCCCCCATTAGCCCTCAATACAGGTCCTTTCTCAGTTTGTTCACATCCTTAAAGTGTATGTAGAGCTAAAAATGCCAGAGAACAAATATTGCTACCTCTTTTTGTTTAGGTATTTATAGTGTAGCCATATTGATTCATACAATATATGGATCATCAGTGTTAAAAGCAATAAGTATTCCATGCTATGACTATATACAAATTATTTATCCATTCCCCTACTGAGGGACATTTAATAGTTTCCAAATTTTTGATAAAACAAATATTTCTGCAGTTAATAGCCATGTAAATAAGTGTTTGTGCACATGTGTGATTTTATTCTGCAATATATAGCTAGAAAAGAATTCCTAGTTGTGGCAGACACACCCTAGGTGACCCACCCCAATGACTTACCCCTATGTATATTGCCTTCACTTGGATTTGGGTTAAACTTGTGACTTATTTCTAGCCAACTGAATATGGCAAAGGCAATGAGATAGTCACTCCTATTATTACATTTCATTAGATAAGACTTAGTCTCAATAAACTGGAGTGATTCCACTTCTGGCCTTGAAGAAGTAAGCTGCTGTGTTACAGAAGGGCCTGTGAGAGGGCCAGGAACCATAGATGGCCTCCAGGAGCTTAGAGAAGTCCATGGCTGACAGCAGACAAGAAAAGGGGGATTCAGTTCTGTAACCACAAGAAACTGAATTCTGCCAACAACATGAACTTAAAAGAGAACTTCTATCTCTAGAAAAAAATGCAGTTTGAGCCAGGCACGGTGGCTCATGCCTGTAATCCCAGCACTTTGGGAGGCTGAGGCAGGTGGATCACGAGGTCGGGAGATCAAGACAATCCTGGCCAACATGGTGAAATCCCGTCTCTACTAAAAATACAAAAAATTAGCTGGGCATGGTGGCAGACGCCTGTAATCCCAGCTACTCAGAAGGCTGAGGCAGGAGAATGGCATGAACCCGGGAGGTGGAGCTTGCAGTGAGCTGAGATTGTGCCACTGCACTCCAGCCTGGAGGACAGAACGAGACTCCATCTCAAAAAAAAAAAAAAAAAAAAAAAAAAAAAAAGTGAAACTAGTACTAATTTGTAAAAAACTTAAGATAAACTAAACTGCAATGATTATATTTTCTGAAACAGAAGTTAGTGTGAAATATTAGACACATATATGGTATTTATCAAGACTTTTAAATTTTCTGTCTTTGTGGTTGGCTTACTGTAAGATATTCTTATTTATTCGTGTGCCAGAGAGTCTTTTAGGGTTTCAATTAGATTTGCAGTTAGGACAAAAGCTAGAAACCATCAGAACATGAATAGCAACAATTGGGATGCTACCATATTGTAGAGAAGAACTCCATCTCCTGGTTCTTCCATTTCCTTAAGAAGCAAAATAGAAAAGAAGTTTCCTTTTCAATAATGTTTGAATTTAGATAGGCTCACCACTAAAGAACTTACTCATGTAACCAAATACAACCTGTTCCCAAAAACCTATGGAAATAAAAAAAAAATTAAGTAAAATCTAGTTAACTTAGAAAATTCAGGAAGTAAAAGTATATAATTGCCCAAAGATAGGCACTATTAACATTTTGGCATATCTTAAAGTTGTATTCTAATTTGTTTACACTACACAATTAGGATCATGTCATAGGAACAATGCAGGAGGAAGAGCCAAGGTGGGCAACTAGTTGCATCCAGGAAGAGCTTATCCCACCAAGAGATCAGACCATCAAGTAGATTGGAATACTCTGAAAAGATCTTTGAAAAGAAGGCATTGAGAATGGACCCAGAAATGAAGCCAATTGACTAAACACAACTTATTCCACAGTCAACCCCCTAAGGGTACCAAATAATATAAAAGCAAACAGTCTACCCAAAAGGTAGCAACTTCAAAGATCAAAGGAACATTAGCCCACAAAGATGAGAAAGAACTAGAGCAAGAACTCTGGCAACTCTAAAAGCCAGAGTGCCTTCTTACCTTCAAATGACCACACTAGATTTCTAAGAATGGTTCTCAACCAGACTGAAATGGCTAAAATGACAGATAATTCAGAATCTTGGTGGCAAGGAAGCTCATCAACAAAGAGGAGAAGGTTAAAACCCAATCCAAGGAACACAGTACAATGGTCCAAGAATTGAAAGATAGCGTGGCCATTTTAAGAAAGAGCCAAGCTGAACTTCTGGAAATGAAAACTTCAACACAGAAATTTTGGAATGCAATAGGAAACATTACTAACAAAATAGATCAAACCAAGAAAAGAATGTTAGATCTTGAAGAAAAATTCTTCAACTTACTCAGATAAAAATAAAGAAAGAAAAATTTTAAAAATGAACAAAACCTTTTGGAAAATATGGGATTATATATAGAGACCAAACCTGTGACTCATTGGAGTCCCTGAAAGAGAGGGAGCGAGAGCAAACAACATGGAAAACATATTTGAGAATATCATCCAAAAAAATTTCCCCAGCCTTGCAAGACAGGTTGATATGCAAATTCAGGGAATTCAGAGAATCCTTGGGAGATCTATACAAGACAAACAACCCCAAGACACATAGTCACTAGATTTTCCAAAGTCAACACAAAAGAAAAAATATCAAAGGCAGTCAGAGAAAAGGAGCACGTCACATACAAAGGGAATCCCATTGGGCAAACAGTCAATCTTTAGTACAAACTTTACAAGCCAGAAAAGATTGCAGCCCTACATTCAGCATTATTAAAGAAAAGAAAGTCCAACTAACAGTTTTATATCCAGCCAAACTAAGCTTCATAAGTAAAGGAGAAATAAAACCCAGCTCAGACAAGAAAACACTAAGGGAATTAATTACCACCAGACTTGCCTTATAAGAGGTCTTTAATGCACTATGAACATTAAAACAAAAGACCATTACAGGTCATCACAAAAACACACTTAAGTACATAGGCCATTGACACTATAAAGGAACTATACAATCAAGTCTCATAACAACCAGTTAACAACACAATGACATAATCAAATCCAAAAATGTGATTATTAATGCGAAAATAAACGGTTAAATGTCCCACTTAAAAGATAAGGAGTGGCAAGTTGGATAAAGAAGCAAGACCCAACTATATGCTGTCTCTAAGAGACCCATCATATATGCAATGACACCCATAGGTTCAAAGTAAAGGGAGGGAGAAAGATCTACCAAGAAAACAGAAAACAAAAAAGAGGAAGGATTGCTCTTCTTATTTCAGACAAAGAAGACTTTAAACAACCATTGATCAAAAAGGACAAAGACATTGCATAAATGATAAAGCATTCAATTCAATAAGAGAACTTAACTATCCTAAATATATATGCACCCAACACTAGAGCACCTAGATTCATAAAGTAAGTTCTTAGAGACCTAGGAGGAGACTTAAATAACCACACAATAATAGTTGGAGACTTCAAGACCTCACTGAGAGTGTTAGATTATTGAAGCAGAAAACTAACAAACATATTCAGGACCTCAACTTGACACTTGACCAAATGGACCTATAAGACATTTAAAGAACATCCCACCCAGCAATAATAGAATATGCATTCTGCTTATCTACACAAATGGCCACACACTCTTCCATAGACCAATTCTCAATGAATTAAAAAAAAATCAAAATCACACCAACTACACTGTTGAACCACAATGCAATACAAATAGAAATAAATCCCAAGAAGATCTCTCAAAATTATCCAGTCATATGGAAATGAAACGACCTGCTCCTGAATGGCTTTTGAATAAAGAATGAAATTATGACAGAAATAAAAAATTCTTTGAATCTAATGAAAACAAAGATTCAACATACCAGAATCTCTGGGACACAACTAAAGCAGTGTTAAGAGGAAGTTTAGTACTAAAAATCAGAGCCGAACTGAATGAAATTGAGATGAGAAAATCCATACAAAAGATCAGCAAAACCAAAAGTAGGTTTTATGAAAAAAATAAGATTAATAGGCCGCCAGATTATTAAAGAAAAAAGAAAGAAGATCCAAATAAACACAATCAGAAATGACATAGATGACACTACCTATGACCCCACACATATCCAAAAAAAAAAAAAAAAAAAAAAAAAAAAACCTTAGAAACTATTAACAACACCTCTATGCACACAAGCTAGAAACAGAAGAAATGAATAAATAAATTCCTGGAAACTACAACCTGACAAGATTGAACCAGGAACAAATTGAAATCCTGAACAGATGAATAATAAGTTCTGAAATTGAATCAGTAATAAAAACCTACTAGCCAGAGAAAGCCCTAGACCAGACAGATTCACAGCCAGATTCTACCAGGAATATAGTGAAGAGCTTGTGCTAAGCCTACTGAAATGATTCAAAAAATCAAGGAGGAGAGACTCTTCCCTAACTCATTCTATGAAGCCAGCATTATTATTTTTTTTGAGACAGTGTCTCATTGTGTTGTCCAGGCTGGAGTGCAGTGATATGATCACAGCTCACTGCTGCCTTGACCTCCTGAGCTCAAGCAATCCTACCACCTCAGCCTCCTGAGTAGGCAAGCATCATTCTGATACCAAAATCTGGCATAGACACAACAAAAAAAGAAAACTTCAGGCCAGAATGCCTGATTAACATAGAAGCAAAAATCCTCAACATCTTAGAAAACCAAAATCCATTAGCACACCAACAAGCTAATATGCCATGATCAAGTAGGCTTCATTCCTCGGATGCAAGGTTGCTGCTTCAATATATGCAAATTAATAAATGTAATTCATCACATAAACAGAACTAAAAACAAAAACCACATGATCATCTCAGTAGACACAGAAAGGGCTTTTGATAGAATTCAACATCGCTTCATGTTAAAAATTCTCAACACACTGGACATCAAAGGAACACACCTCAAAATAATAAGAACCATCTATGAGAAACCCACAGCCAACATCATACTGAATGGGAAAAAGCTGAAATCATTTCCCCTGAGAACCAGAACAAGACAAGGATATCCACCCTCAGTACTCCTATTCAACATAATACTGGAAGTGCTAGCCAGGGCAATCAGGCAAGAGAAAGAAATGAATGCTATCCAAATAGGAACAAAGAAAGTCAAACTATCTCTATTCACAGACAATATTATTCCATACCTGGAAAACTCCATAGTCACTGCCCAAGGGCTTCTATAACTGATTTAAAAAAAAAAAAAAACTTCAGTAATGTTTCAGGATACAAAATTAAAGTACAAAAACTAGTAGCATTTCTATACACTAATAACATCCAGGCTGAGAGCCAAATCAAGAACATGATACCATTCACAATAGCCAAAAAAGAACAAAATATGTAGTAATACAAATAACCAGGGAGATGAAAGGTCTCTACAATAAGAATTACAAAACACTGCTGAGAGAAATCAGAGACTACACAAACAAATGGAAAAACATTCCGTGCTCAGGGAAAGGAAGAATCAGTACTGTTAAAATGGCCATACTGCCCAAAGCAATTTAGAGGTTCATTGCTATTACTGTCAAACTACCAAATGATATTCTTCACAGAATTAGAAAAAAACTATTCTAAAATTCATATGGGACCAAAAAGGAGCCTGAATAGCTGTAACAATTCTAAGCGATAACAACAAAGCCAGAGGCATCACACTACCTGACTGCAAACAATACTATAAAGCCACGGTAGCCAAAGCAGCATGGTGGTGGTATAAACCAAAGGAACATGTTAGAGAACCCAGAAATAAAGCTGCACACATGCAATCATCTCATCTTCGACAAAGATGACAATAACAATCAGTGGGGAAAGCAGTCGCTATTCAGTAAATGGTGCTGGGATAACTGGCTAGCCATATGCAGAAGATTGAAACTGGACCCTTTCTTACACCGTATACAAAAATCAACTCAAAATTGATTAAATACTTAAATGTAAAACCCCACTCTATAAGAGCCCTGGAAGATCACCTAGGCAATACCATTCTGGGCATGGGAATAGGCAAAGAATCCACGATGAAGACGCCAAAAGCAATTGCAACAAAAGCAAAAATTGACAACTGGCATCCAATTAAACTAAACAACTTTTGCACAGCAAAAAAACTATTAACCATGTAAAGAGACAACCTATGGAATGGGAGAAAATATTTACAAATGATGCATCCAATGAAGGTCAAATATCCAGAATCTAAAAGGAACTTAAATTAACAAGCAAAAAGCAAACAGCCCCATTAAAAAAAATCATGGGCAAAGGACTTGATCAGACACTTCTCAAAAGAACACACACTTGTGGCCAACAAACATTTGAAAAAATGTTCAGCATCACTAATCATTAGAGAAACGCAAATCAAAACTACAATGAGATATCATCTCATATCAGTCAGAATGGCTATTAGTAAGAAGAAAATAACAGATGTTGGTGAGGTTGCAGAGAAAAGGGCATGCTTACACTGCTGGTAAGAATGTACTTTAGTTAAGCCACTATGTAAAACAGTTTGGAAATTTCTCAAAGAACTTAAAACAGAACTACCATTCTGTTTGGTGTGCACGGAGACCCAGGAATCCCATTATTGGATCTATACCAAAAGGAATATAAATCACTCTACCAAAAAGACACATGCACTCCTATGTTCATTGCATCATTATTCACCATAACAAAGACATGGAATCAACCTAGATGCCCATTAATTGTGAACTGCATAAAGGAAATGTGGTACATATACACCATGGAATACTACATAACCATAAAAAAGAATGAAACGTGCTTTGCAGCAACATGGATGGAGTCTGAGGCCATTGACCTAAGCAAATTAACACAAAAACCGAAAACCACGTATCGCATTTTCTCACTTATAAGTGGGAGCTAAACATTGAGTACACACGGACACAAAGAGGGGAACAAAAAACACCAGGGCCTTGTGGTGGAGGGTGGAGGATAGGAGGAAGGTGAGAGTTGGGGTTAAAAAATTGCTTTTCACATATTATACTCACTACCTGGGTGATGAAATCATTTGTATACCAAACTCCAGCAACACACAATTTACCCATGTAAGAAACTTACACATGTACTCCTTGAACCTAAAAGTTGAAAAAGAAAAAAAAAAAATTCCTATAGTTTTACTTAACAACTTAGATATCTGTAGTCCACAAATATATTCATCTACTATGTACCCCCATAAATTAAAAATTAAAACAAAACACAATTTAGCTATTTTCTACACTACTGTACACTCTTCTTGAATATACTATTTAATAGCTGCATACTAAGTGCATATATAGCTGACTTAGGAATATAGCTTACTTAGCCATTAGTTTTTGACTGAAGCATTTAGGATGTGTGCTTTTTTTAAAAAAAAGTAATGACCACAGATATTTTTCTTTGAAGTAATGACTACAGAATTAAAATAAAAACTTTAGTATATACTGCAAACACAAATCATACCTAAAATATTAATACAATAGGAATAATAATAATGATGGCTTGGGTGAATATAAGATGTTTGGAAAATTTCAAAACAGACACCTTTTCCATTTTACTTTTTATTATGTTTTCCAGCTTTATTGTGGAAATGTTTGTCAATTATAATTGGCAATTAAAAATTGTATATATTTAAGTTGTAGAATGTGACGTTTTGATATACATATACTCCTTTTTACTTTCAAAACGATATTACTTTCAAAATAATATTACTTAAACTTGCCACTGCACAGATGAGTAACTGTTATTTCTTTGGACATACTTCAGGTGGTCTGGAGTGGCATCAGAGAAAAGCCATGGCTTCTCTGTCCTTGCTCACATTGTAGGATCCTGGTGACAATCAACCACTGTAGATGAGAACCAAAATGGGCTCCAGGAAGAGGAGGAGTAAGAAAACCAGACAAGAATGCACAACTGAGTGACCCACAAAAGATTATCTATTAGTCTACAAAGTGGCACTTTTAAATATCAACTTTATTATTATTTTTGGAGACAGAGTCTTGCTCTGTCACCCAGGCGGGAGTGCAGTGGTGCAGGGTCACTGTAACCTCCGGATCCTGGGTTCATGCGATTCTCATGCCTCAGCCTCCTGAGTAGCTGAGATTACAGGTGCACACCACCACACCTGGCTAATTTTTGTATTTTTAGTAGAGGCAATGTTTCACCATGTTGGCCAGGCTGGTCTCAAACTTCTGTCCTCAAGTGATCCCCCCACCGCATCCTCCCAAAGTGCTGGGATTACAGATGTGAGCCACATAAAATTCACCATTTTAAGGTATACAATTCACTGATATTTAGTATGTTCACACAGTTGTGCAACCATCATCAATATCTAATTCTAGAAAATTTCCATCACTCAAAAAGAAATTCCGTGTCTATTTGCAGTCACTCTCCATCCCTCAGGCCATTCGATAGTTTGTTTTTAGTAGAGACAGGGTCTCACCACTTTGCCCAGCCTTATCTCAAACTCCTGGGCTCAAGTGATCCTCCTGCTTCAGCCTACCAAAGTGCTGGGATTATAAGCCTGAGTCATGGTGCCTGCCCCCCGAGCCCTTTTAAATTCATGCTATTTTGAGCTATGCCTTTCTCTTTACCTCTCCAAGCACAATGAATGTCTGTTTTTGTTTTGAGCACTACATTAATCAGAATGGTGTAAAGCTACCAATTTCTTTTAAATTTTAAACATGAATGTACTTTAGGACCTGGTAATTCAATCCTAGGTATTTATCAAAGAGAAATGAAAACATATGTCCACAGAAAGCTTTGTACGAGAGTGTTCATAGCAGATTTCATTCATAATAGCTACTCAAAAACTGAAAACAGCCTAGATATCAATAATCAGGAGAATGGATAAGCCAATTACAGTTTATTCATATAATGAAATACTACTCAGAAATGGAAAAGAATTAACTGCTAATATTGCAATTAATATTTCACTAACTGCTAATATTGCAATTAATATTTTACATATATCCAATTGAGATATTGGATATATCTCAAAAGCATTATTCTGAGTAAAAGTAGCCAGTCACATATATACAAAATTGATGTTGTATAATTCAATTTATTTGAAATTTTATACAGGCACAGTGGCTCATGCCTATAATGCCTGTACTTTGGGAGATGAAAAGATCACTTGGGCCAAGGAGTTTGAGTCCAGTCTGGCAAGATAGTGTGACCATATCTCTAAAACAAATGCCAAACTGTGCCATTCTTTAGTCTTTCAAACTTGCATTATGACTTTTCTAGAAAAGATTTAGTTTAGCATAAATAACCATAATACAGGGATTCAGTATAGCCTTTAGGCTGGTTAGGATTTTTAATGTTGCTGGTAGAAAAAAGTAAGTGCTATGCTTAAAGATAAGAGAACAAGAAGGCTGAGAAAATCTCAGGCATTGTGCTACCATGCTCCCGGGCAAACATGACTGATCACACAGCACCCTTTTTTACTGAACTCCAGCTTGGCCTCATAATCCTTGCCAAGGGGGGCTTCAGAAGCCACTACCAATCAATCAGAATTGGCATTGAGATAAAGCCTATTTGCATCCTTCTTCCATGTTGCAATTTGACTATAGATTTGGAATTAGAAGGAGGTTAAAATGAAGCAGCTAGTGGGAGAGCAGTTTACTAAGGACTACTCCTGTTCGCCATTACAAGGAGCCATATCCAAGATCCCCAGTCTTTGGAAGGACAGTGAATAAAAATTATATGGCTACCTCAGGTTGAATATTCCTGCTTGGCTTCTGAATGATGTACAACAAATTTGGGGGCTCATTATGCTGCCTTACTCAGCTTTCTTAAAAGCCCATTGTAAAACATGTTTAAATAGAAATAAAAACAATTTTTAAAAAATCATCTTTATCTTGTACTTAATGACTAATAACATTCTGTTGTATATCTTTCCAACTTTTTGTATAAATTTAATGCCTGTTTAATGCATATTTCCTTGATTCAGATGGGTTGCATGTGGATTAAGGGTAGTACAAGAAAGAATACATTGAATTTATGTATTGATTATAATATATATCTTATATTTGAGACATTGAAATGTGAAAAAGTTCTTTTTAGAATGGAGTAAATATAAATATTGCATAATAAAGTATTTTATTGATTTCAGAATGTGTAATTCCAAAATTTAACATCTCTAAAATCCTGATGTAGCCTATAGTCATGGCACATTATAGAATAACTGGTAGATTTTTTTTTCTAAAAGGTAAATAGAAATGATACATTAACAATTGATGTTGTATTAGGTTTTACATAATGATAAACATTTATGAAAATTTATAAACATAAATATATATGTTGGCTATTCTACATATTTTTTAAAATTTACTCTTCTAAATAACAGAATGGTGACATTTTGGGTGATTAAAAAATATACTTTTCTTCTTTCTTAAATATTTTAATAATGAGCATCTTTTATTTTTAAGGTAATAGTAAAGTCATTAATCTAAATAAAATATAGTAGTAGATAGGTATTTTATTACCCTTTTTACATAAGACAATGAAAGATTAGAGGACTTGCTCAAAGTCACACAGCTGCTAGATACTGGAGCAAGGATATGGACCCAAACCTGACTTCAGAGGCCACATCTCTTTCATGGTGCCCATCCTGTAATTGATAAGGAAAGATTGAAGTCCAGAGACTTGCCAAAGTCTCATGCTATTCTTTTCCAAGCTTTCTATAACCATTCAGCTTCCAAAGATGTCTTGTAATAACATTTTTTATTTTCAATTTTAATTTTTTAACTTTTATTTTGATTAATTTCTTATGAAAATTGCAAAAATAATAGAGAATCCTCATATATAGTTCACCAAGATTTCCCAAAAGTTAGCATCTTTCGCAACTACAGGAAGGTTATCTGACTCAGAAATTAACATTGATAGAAACTCTTTAGGGAACCCCAGGATAATTATATTATATTCAATTAATAATTAGGTTGAATAGTGTAATGGTTAAGAGCAGAATCTCTGTCACCTGACAGTTGTGGGGTCTAGTCCATCTTCTGCTACCAGCTAATTGTATGATTTTTTTGCAGTTTATATAACCTTTCTGAAATTCTGTTCTATAAAATAAAAACATTAAAATCACTTCACTGAACTATTATAACCATTAAATCAGATAATATATGGGAATCACTGGCATATAGTAATGACTCTGTAAATATTAAGTGTTATTGTTGTTATAACAATTCTCCTGTCTCAGTCTATTCACTGGCATCAAAGGGAGGATCCTGTCTTGCCCACAGAAAAACAAGCACTACCACATATCAAAGATCACTCTTATACTTTTGCAGTCCACCGTCTACAATGCAAGAAATCATGAAGCCCCTGGCATTGCAGCTCCAAGGCAGGCCCTTACCATGAAACCCTGGTTTTTCTCTCTCTGACTCCCAACACTCCTCTGCTCCCAAGATGCCCCTGTCTACCCTCTGTTTCAATCTGGGAAAAGGAAGGGTCTTACATCCAACATGACTATCTGCTTGGGCTAGATGGGTTCCTTATGGGAAGAGAAGTTACATCTCAGGACCCCAAAAGCTCCTTCAGTGGTATTAACTAAGGGGCAGCTATACTCTTTCAGAAAATGGAGTAGAGAGGAAGGAAGAAAAAGGATAGAGAGAGAGGCAAAAGTGTGGCAGGTGAGAGGAAGGGGAGTTAGATGTAGAAGGGAGAATGACAGCCACAGAAATGTACCTAACCAAGGTTTCCTTACCATTCTTAGTCATGACACCTAAACATTATGGTGTCCTGAATGCAGTATAACAGTACAGATGTAATGTTATCAAATCCTCCTTGATCTGGAAACTGTCCATTTTTTTAGCCCTTGGGCACATTTCCGTCTTCAGCAAAACTTCATACTAATCTAAGGTCATATTGCAAATAAAGTCCATTAAAATCTCCAGGTGCTGCTGGTGATTTTGCTCACAGGTGCTGCTGCCTGGTGAGAATTTTCTTAGCTTGCCTGTATTGCAATAATTCTTTTTAAAAAATCTAAATTCAGATCTTCACCTTTAATCTTGTCTAGTTGCCAACTATGAGTGAGAACAAAACACTGCATGTTCTCACTCATAGGTGGGAACTGAACAATGAGATCACTTGGACTCGGGAAGGGGAGCATCACACACTGGGGCCTATCATGGGGGGTGGGGAGGGATTGCATTGGGGAGTTATACATGATATAATTGATGAATTGATGGGTGCTGACGAGTTGATGGGTGCAGCACACCAACATGGCACAAGTATACATATGTAACAAACCTGCACGTTATGCACATGTACCCTAGAACTTAAAGTATAATAAATAAATAAATAAATAAATAAATAAATAAATAAATAAATAAAATCTTGTCTAGTTGCTTTAAATCTAGCATACCAGACTCAATGTCAGCTTGATTTTTGATCAGGCCATCTTTTATGTTGCTGTGCCAAGTTTTGAGTCATCTGCAAGTATGAGAGTATGTCATAGGTTGAGAAATAGGAGGAAGGTAGACGCACACCCTCTGGGTGTCAAGACCTAGTGTAGGAATAAACGTAAGACAGAGAAGAAAATACGAGGCTCAGGAAAGGGTCTGAAGAGGGAAGCAAGCTCAATCATACTAGTTATCACTGTGAATCCATGCTCTCCATACCTCCTCTCTCACATCTTCTCCAGAGACACCTGTTAGAGGATAACTTTGAAGCAATGTTAACATTTTATACCCAAAACTATATTTTTAGAAAACATCCAGCCTAATACTTCATATACTCCAGAGAGACTATGAACATTTCTATGTAAAGCTTCCCTTTTTATTTTTCAAGGCTTCATCAGGAATCTGTGCTTTTTATTAAGTAGCATTTTCCAAGCCTGGCTCAGAGGAGGAGAATACTTCTGTACTGGACCTCACTTCCTGGCTCTCACTGCTTAATACACACAGGTCTAACAGTTCCTGATTCTTTAATAATTCAACTGGCATTAACAATAGCTGTATAAGGAATAGGAACAGCTCCAGTCTCCAGCTCCCAGCGTGAGCGACACAGAAGACAGGTGATTTCTGCATTTTCAACTGAGGTACTGGGTTCATCTCACTAGGGAGTGCTGGACAATCGGTGCTGGTCAGCTGTTGCAGCCCGACCAGCGAGAGCTGAAGCAGGGCGAGGCATGTCTCACCTGGGAAGCGCAAGGGGGAAGGAAATCCCTTTTCCTAGCCAGGGGAACTGAGACACACAACACCTGGAAAATCAGATAACTCCCACCCCAATACTGCGCTTTAAGCAAATGGGCACACCAGGAGATTATATCCCACACCTGGCGAGGAGGGTCCCACGCCCATGGGGCCTTCCTCATTGCTAGGACAGCAGTCTGCGATCTAGCGGCAAGGCAGCAGTGAGGCTGGGGGAGCGGCGCCCGCCATTGCTGAGGCTTAAGTAGGTAAACAAAGCCCTGGGAAGATCGAACTGGGTGGAGCTCACAGCAGCTCAAGGAGGCCTGCCAGTCTCTGTAGACTCCACCTCTGGGGACAGGGCACAGCTAAACAACAACAACAACAAAAAGCAGCACAAACCTCTGCAGACGCAAACAAGTCTGTCTGACAGCTTTGAAGAGAGCAGTGGATCTCCCAACACAACACGGAGGTTGAGATCTGAGAATGGACAGACTGCCTGCTCAAGTGGGTCCCTGACTCTTGAGTAGCCTAACTGGGAGACATCCTCCACTAGGGCCAGACTGACACCCCACACCTCACACGGTGGAGTAAACCCCTGAGAGGAAACTTCCAAAGCAAGAATCAGACAAGTAAACTCGCCTATCAGCAGTATTCTATCTTCTGCAGCCTCTGCTGCTGACACCCAGGCAAACAGGGTCGGGAGTGGACCTCAAGCAATCTCCAACAGACCTACAGCTGAGGGTCCTGACTGTTAGAAGGAAAACTAACAAACAGGAAGGACACCCACACCAAAACCCCATCAGTACGTTACCATCATCAAAGACTAGAGGCAGATAAAACCACAAAGATGTGGAAAAAGCAGGGCAGAAAAGCTGGAAATTCAAAAAATAAGAGCACATCTCCCCCCCAAAGGAACACAGCTCATCGCCAGCAACAGATCAAAGCTGGATGGAGAATGACTTTGACGAGATGAGAGAAGAAGGCTTCAGTCCATCAAACTTCTCAGAGCTAAAGGAGGAATTAAGTACCCAGCGCAAAAAAACTAAAAATCTTGAAAAAAGAGTGGAAGAATTGATAACCAGAATAATTAATACAGAGAAGGCCATAAACGAACTGACAGAGATGAAAACCATGGCACGAGAAATATGTGACAAATGCACAAGCTTCAGTGACTGACTCGATCAACTGGAAGAAAGAGTATCAGCGATTGAGGATCAAATGAATGAAATGAAGCAAGAAGAGAAATCTAAAGAAAAAAGAAGGAAAAGAAATTAAAAAGCCTGCAAGTATGGGACTATGTAAAAAGACCAAATCTACGTCTGATTGGGGTGCCTGAAAGTGAGGGGGAAAATGAAACAAAGTTGGAAAATACTCTTCAGGATATCATCCAGGAGAACTTCTCCAACCTAGTAAGGCAGGCCAACATTCAAATTCAGGAAATACAGAGAACGCCACAAAGATACTCCTCCAGAAGAGCAACTCCAAGACACATAATTGCCAGATTCACCAAAGTTGAAATGAAGGAAAAAATCTTAAGGGCAGCCAGACAGAAAGGTCGGGTTACCCACAAAGGAAAGCCCATCAGACTAACAGCAGACCTCTCAGCAGAAACTCTACAAGCCAGAAGAGAGTGGGGGCCAATATTCAACATTCTTAAAGAAAAGAATTTTAAACCAAGAATTTTATATCCAGCCAAACTAAGTTTCATCAGTGAAGGAAAAATAAAATCCTTTACAGATAAGCAGATGCTTAGAGATTCTGTCACCACCAGGCCTGCCTTACAAGAGACCCTGAAGGAAGCCCTAA
>NC_045445.1:51840842-51920046 GCF_002776525.5 Piliocolobus tephrosceles
ACTACCATCAGAGTGAACAGGCAACCTACAGAATGGGAGAAAATTTTTGCAATCTACTCATCAGACAAAGGGCTAATATCCAGAACCTACAGAGAACTCAAACAAATTTACAAGAAAAAAACAAACAACCCCATCAAAAAGTGAGCAAAAGATATGAACAGACATTTCTCAAAAGAAGACATTCATACAGCCAACAGACACATGAAAAAATGCTCATCATCACTGGCCATCAGAGAAATGCAAATCAAAATCACAATGAGATACCGTCTCACACAAGTTAGAATGGCAATCATTAAAAAGTCAGGAAACAACAGGTGCTGGGGAGGATGTGGAGAAATAGGAACACTTTTACACTGTTGGTGGGATTGTAAACTAGTTCAACCATTATGGAAAACAGTATGGCGATTCCTCAAGGATCTAGAACTAGAAGTACGTATGACCCAGCCATCCCATTACTGGGTATATACCCAAAGGATTATAAATCATGCTGCTATAAAGATACATGCACACGAATGTTTATTGCGGCAGTATTCACAATAGCAAAGACTTGGAATCAACCCAAATGTCCATCTGTGACAGACTGGATTAAGAAAATTTGGCACATATACACCATGGAATAGTATGCAGTCATAAAGAAGGATGAGTTCGTGTCCTTTGTAGGGACATGGATGCAGCTGGAAACCATCATTCTCAGCATTCTATCAAAAGAACAGAAAATCAAGCATCGCATGTTCTCACTCATATGTCGGAACTGAACAATGAGATCACTTGGACTCGGGAAGGGGAACATCACACACCAGGGCCTATCACAGGGAGAGGGGGGAGGGATTGCATTGGGAGTTATACCTGATGTAAATGACGAGTTGATGGGTGCTGACGAGTTGATGGGTGCAGCACACCAACATGGCACAAGTATACATATGTAACAAACCTGCACATTGTGCACATGTACCCTAGAACTGAAAGTATAATAATAATTTTAAAAAAATAGCTGTAGTACACCAGTAAGAATAGAAACAGGGCCCACTAGTGCTGCAATAGAGACTTTAACATTGTCATGTTAACAGGAAGACTTTTAACAGTATTTTTTAATACTGTTATTTATCTGACTTTAAGTGAACTCAACTATAATTTCATCAATATTTCAGCATCTTATAAAGCAATATATCTTATGTTTTGAAATCACTATGTTTTAATGAATGTTTACTTATTAGACAAAATATAATTCTTTGGGAATTATTATATTTACAGTCGACTCAAGTATAGTCCAAATTTTAATTGCCCATTTTTTTCTAGACTCACAAATCTGTTTTATATTTCAACCTAATATTTTTTTAGGAACTAGAATCAAGCCTTAAAATAGCAAAACAATGGTAGTACTCTCAAGCTTGGTTTCTTAATGATTACTCAGATTTTACCCATTTCTTAGGCACTAAAAATCTAAGATTAAACCGGAAAAAAATCGGATAAGGGGAGTGTGATGTGGGGAAACATGAATAGCATATGAGTTCAAATCCTGGCTTTCTTGCCAAAGTGCCATGCAACTTTGGGAATGTTTCCTCATGTAATAGAAGCTGATTACTGCATGTGTGTAAAGAAAATTCCCTTTTATCCTCTGAAAGTTCACTGAAAGTAAACTGACAAAAGGTAGTTAATAGGAGAAAACGCATACAAATTTAGTAACATGCATGGGGAAGAATCACAGAGTGACTACCCAAATAACCCAATCAGGCCCAAATACTTTAGCTTCATCATAGGGGAGTTGGGAGAGGGGGAAAATGGGGAATATAGGTCACTCTGTCCAGGGGCAATAAATGATTACTAGGGAGAATGAATGGATGGGGGGCAGGGAATAGAAATTAACTTGTAAATGGTCCTATTTGGAAATTCAGTGATCCTAAGAGACAAGCATTAGCTTGTGAAAGGGTTCATTTAGGTGTGGTTACATTCCTCAGTCTTCTTTTCTGCAAATAATGAGGTAACGAGGAGGGTGATATGGTTTGGCTGTGTCCTCACCCAAATCTCATCTTGAATTTTAATCCCCGTAATCCCCACATGTCTTGGAAGGGACCTGCTGAGAGGTAATTGAATCATGGGAGTGGTTTCCCCCATGCTTTTCTCATGATAGAGAGTGAGTTATCACGAGATCTGATGGTTTTATAAGCATCCAGCATTTCCCCTGTGGGCACTCATTCTCTCTCCTGCCCTGTAAGAGGTGCCTGTCAGGCCTCTGAACCCAAGCTAAGCCATCATATCCCCTGTGACCTGCACATATACATCCAGATGGCCTGAAGCAACTGAAGAATCACAAAAGAAGTGAAAATGGCCAGTTCCTGCCTTAACTGATGACATTACCTTGTGAAATTCTTTCTCCTGCCTCAGAAGCTCCCCCACTGAACACCTTGGGAGCCCCGCCCCTGCCCACCAGAGAGCAACCTCCTTTGACTGTAATTTTCCACTACCTATCCAAATCCTATAAAACAGCCCCACCCCTATCTCCCCTCACTGACTCTCTTTTTGACTAAGCCCGCCTGCACCCAGGTAATTAAAAAGCTTTATTGCTCACATGAAGCCTGTTTGGTGGTCTCTTCACATGGATGCGTGTGACATTTGGTGCTGTGACTCTGATCGGGGGACCTCCCTTGGGAGATCAATCCCCTGTCCTCCTGCTCTTGCTCCATTACAAAGATCCACCTATGAACTCGGGTCCTCAGACCAACCAGCCCAAGGAACATCTCACCAATTTTAAATCGGGTAAGCTGCCTCTTTTTACTCTCTTCTCCAACCTCTCTCACTATCCCTCAACCTCTTTCTCCTTTCAATCTTGGTGCCACCCTTCAATCTCTCCTTTCCCTTAATTTCAGTTCCTTTCCCTTTCTGGTAGAGAAAGAGGAGATGTGTTTTATCTGTGAACCCAAAACTCTGGCGCCAGTCACGGATTTGGGAAGACAGTCTACCCTTGGTGTTTAATCACTGTTGGGATGCCTGCCTGATCATTCATCCACGTTTCAGAGGTATCTGATCACCACGGGGATGCCTGCCTTGATCCTTCACCTTGGTGGCAAGTACCACTTTCCCTGTATGACAAGCAACATCTCCCCTTGGGGGAAAATACCCCCCACCCCTTCTCTCCATTTCTCTACCCTCTCTTCTCTGGGCTTGCCTCCTTCACTATGGGCAACCTTCCACCCTCCATTCCTCCCTCTTCTCCTTTAGCCTGTGTTCTCAAGAACTCAAAACCTCTTCTACTCACACCTGACCTAAAACCTAAACACCTTGGCCGGGCGAGGTGGCTCATGCCTGTAATCCCAGCAGTTTGGGAGGCCGAGACGAGCAGATCACGAGGTCAGGAGATCGAGACCATCCTGGCTAACATGGTGAAACCCCGTCTCTACTAAAAATACAAAAAAAAAAAAAAAAAAACTAGCCAGGCAAGGTGGCGGCGCCTGTAGTCCCAGCTACCTGGGAGGCTGAGGCAGGAGAATGGCATGAACCCGGGAGGTGGAGCTTGCAGTGAGCTGAGATCCGGCCACAGCACTCCAGCCTGGGTGACAGAGCGAGACTCCGTCTAAATACAGTGCCGATATAGATCGGACCTAAACACCTTATTTTCTCCTGCAACACTGCTTGACCCCAATAAAAACCTGACAATGGTTCCAAATAGCCAGAAAATGGCACTTTCAATTTCTCCATCCTACAAGATCTAGATAATTCTTGTTGTAAAATGGGAAATGGTCTGAGATGCCTAACATCTAGGCATTCTTTGACACATTGGTCCCTCCCTAGTCTCTGTTCCCAATGCAACTCATCCCAAATCCTCCCTCTTTCCCTCTTGCCTGTCCCCTCAGTCCCAACCCCAAGCATCACTGAGTCTTTTCAATCTTCCTTTTCTACTGACCCATCCGACCTCTCCCCTCCTCCACAGACTGCTCCTCCTCAGGTCGCTCCCCACCAGGCTGAATCAGGCTCTAATTCTTCCTCAGTCTCTGCTCCCCGACCCCATAATCCTTCTATCACCTCCCCTCTTCACACCCAGTCCAGCTTACAGTTTCATTCCACAACTAGCCCTCCCCCACCTGCCCAACAGTTTCCTCTTAAAGAGGCAGTTGGAACTGAAGGCATAGCCAAGGTTAATGCTCCTTTTTCTTTATCCAACCTCTCCCAAATCAGTTAGTGTTTAGCTTCTTTTTCATCAAATTTAAAAACCCACACTAGTTCATGGCCCATTTGGCAACAACCCTTAGATGCTTTACAGCCTTGAACCCAGAGGGGCCAGAAGGCCGTCTTATTCTCAGTATGCATTTTATTACCCAATCCACTCCTGACATTAGCAAAAGCTCCAAAAATCAGATTCTGGCCCTCAAACCCCACAACTGGACTTAATTAACCTCACCTTCAAGGTGTACAATAATATAAAAGAGTTGCAATTACTTGCCTCCACTGTGAGAGAAACCCCAACCACATCTCCAGCACACAAGAACTTCAAAAAGCCTGAACTACAGCGGTCAGGCATTCCTTCAGGACCTCCTCCCCCAGGATCTTGCTTCAAGTGCCGGAAATCTGGCCACTGGGCCAAGGAATGCCCACATCCTGGGATTCCTCCTAAGCCATGTCACATCTGTGTGGAACCCCACTGGAAATCAGGCTGTTCAACTTGCCTGGCAGCCACTCCCAGAGCTACTGGAACTCTGGCCCAAGGCTCTCTGACTGACTCCTTTCCAGATCTTCTTGGTTTAGCTGAAGACTGACGCTGCCCAATCACCTCAGAAGCCTCCTGGACCATCACAGATGCTTTGGGTAACTCTTACAGTGGAGGGTAAGTCTGTCCCCTTCTTAATCAATACAGAGGCTACCCACTCCATATTACCTTCTTTTCAAGGGCCCATTTCCCTTGTCTCCATAACTGTTGTGAGTATTGACAGCCAAGCTTCAAAACCCCTTAAAACTCCCCCACTCTGGTGCCAACTTGGACAACATTCTTTTATGCACTCTTTTTCAGTTATCCCCACCTGCCCAGTTCCTTTATTAGGCCAAGACATTTTAACCAAATTATCTCCTTCCCTGACTATTCCTGGACTACAGCCACATCTCATTGCCACCCTTCTTCCCAACTCAAAGCCTCCTTCACATCTTTCTCTCGTATCCCCCAACCTTAACCCACAAGTATGGGACGCCTCTACTCCCTCCCTGGCAACAAATCACATGCCCATTACTATCCCATTAAAACCTAATCACCCTTACCCCGTTCAATGCCAGTATCCCATCCCACAACAGGCTTTAAGGGGACTGAAGCCTGTTATCACTCACCTGCTACAGCGTGGGCTTATAAAACCTATAAACTCTCCTTACAATTCCCCCATTTTATCTGTCAAAAAAACGGACAAGTCTTACAGGTTACTTCAGGATCTGCACCTTATCAACCAAATTGTTTTGCCTATCCACCCTGTGGTGACCAACCCATACATTCTTTTGTCCTCAATACCTTCTTCCACAACTCACTATTCCATTCTTGATCTTAAAGATGCTTTTTGCACTATTCCCCTGCACCCCTCATCCCAGTCTCTCTTTGCTTTTACCTAGACTGACCCTGACACCCATCAGTCCCAGCAGTTTACCTGGGCTGCACTTCCCCAAGGCTTCAGGGACAACCCCCATTAATTCAGTCAAGCGCAAATTTCTTCCTCATCCATTACCTATTTTGGCATAATTCTTCATGAAAACACACATGCTCTCCCTGCTAATCATGTCCAGCTAATCTCCCAAACCCCAACCCCTTCTACAAAACAAATCCTTTCTTTCCTAGGCATGATTAGGTACTTCTGCCTTTAAATACCTAGTTTTACCATCCTATCTAAACCATTATATAAACTCACAAAAGCAAACCTAGCTGACTCCATAGATCCTAAATCCTTTCACCACTCCTCTTTCTATTCCTTAAAAACAGCCCTAAAAGCTGCTCCCACACTAGCTCTTCCTAACTCATCCCAACCCTTTTCATTACACACAGCCAAAGTACAGAGCTGTGTGATCAAAATTCTTACACAAGAGCCAGGACCACACCCTGTACCTTTCTGTCCAAGCAACTTGACTTTACTGTTTTAGGCTGGCCCCCACATTATTCCTAATACCACACCTGACCCCCATGACTGTATTTCTCTGATCCACCTGATATTCACTCCATTTCCCCATGTTTCCTTCTTTCCTGTTCCTCACCCTGATCACACTTGGTTTACTGATGGCAGTTCCACCAGGCCTAGTTGCCACTCACCAGGAAAGTCAGGTTGTGCTATAGTATCTTTCACATCTATCATTGAGGCTACCACTCTGCCCCCTTCCACTACCTCTCAGCAAGCCAAACTCATTGCCTTAACTCAGGCCCTCACTCTTGCAAAAGGACTACATGTCAATATTTATACTGACTCTAAATATGCCTCCCATATCCTGCACCACCCTGCTGTTATGTGGGCTGAAAGAAGTTTCCTCCCTATGCAAGGGTCCTCCATCATTAATTCCTCTTTAATAAAACTCTTCTCAAGGTTGCTTTACTTCCAAAGGAAGCTGGAGTCACTCACTGCAAGGGCCATCAAAAGGCGTCAGATCCCATCGCTCAGGGCAACAGTTATGCTGATAATGTAGCTAAAGAAGCAGCTAGCATTCCAACTTCTGTCTCTCACTGCCAGTTTTTCTCCTTCTCATCAGTCACTCCCACCTACTCTCCCACTGAAATTTCCACCTATCAGTCTCTTCCCACACAAGGCAAATGGTTCTTGGACTAAGGAAAATATCTCCTTCCAGCCTGACAGGCCCATTCTATTCTGTCATCATTTCATAACCTCGTCCATGTAGGTTACAAGCTGCTAGCCCATCTCTTAGAACCTCTCATTTCCTTTCCATTGTGGAAATCTATCCTCAAGGGAATCACTTCTCAGTGTTCCATCTGCTATTCTTCTACTCCTCAGGGATTGCTCAAGCTCCCTCCCTTCTCTACACATCAAGCTCAGGGATTTGCCCCTGCCCAGGACTGGCAAATTGACTTTACTCACATGCCTTGAGTCAGGAAACTAAAATACCTATTGGTCTGGGTAGACACTTTCACTGGATGGCTAGAAGCCTTTCCCACAGGGTCTGAGAAGGCCACCACAATCATTTCTTCCCTTCTGTCAGACATAATTCCTTGGTTTGGCCTTCCCACCTCTATACAGTACAGTAACAGACCAGCCTTTATTAGTCAAATCACCCAAGCAGTTTCTCAGGCGCTTAGTATTCAGTGGAACCTTCATACCCCTTACCATCCTCAGTCTTCAGGAAAAGTAAAACAGACTAATGGTCTTTTAAAGACACACCTCACCAAGCTCAGCCTCCAACTTAAAAAGAACCAGACAGTACTTTTACCACTTGCCTTTCCCAGAATTTGGGCTTGTCCTCGCAATGCCACAGGGTACAGCCCATTTAAACTCCTGTATGAATGCTCCTTTTTATTAGGCCCCAGTGTCATTCCAGACACCAGCCCAATTTGGATTGTGCCCCAAAAACTTGTCATCCCTACTGTCTTCTGTCTAGTCATACTTCTATTCACCATTCTCAACTACTTGTAAATGCCCTGCCCTTGTTTACACTGCTGGTTTACACTTTTCCTCCAAACCATCATAACTGATATCTCCTGGTTTTACCTCAAACTGCCACCCTTAAGTCTCTCTTAAAGTGGATAGAAGATCTTCAGTGGCAAGGTACACGCCAATACTTTCACCCTGATGAAGTCCTATTCTTTACTTTTATATTCACTCTTATTCTTGTTCCCATTCTTATGCCACCCTCTACCTCTCCCCAACTGTGTCAACCACACTATCAATCTCGCTCACTTTCTCCTAGCCATTTCTAATCCTTCTTTAACAAATAATTGCTGGCTTTTGATTTCTCTTTCCTCCAAAATCGCTGAGGCTTTGACTTACTCACTGCTAAAAAAAAAAAAAAAAAGAAAAGACTCCATATATTTTTAAATAGTGTTGTTTTTACCTAAATCAATCTGGCCTGGTATATGACAACATAAAAAAACTCAAGGATAAAGCCTAAAAACTTGCCAACCAAGCACATAATTACAATGAACCCCCTTGGGCACACTCTAAGTAGATGTCCTGGGTCTTCCCAATTCTTAGTCCTTTAATACCTGTTTTTCTTCTTCTCTTATTCAGACCTTGTGTCTTCTGTTTACTTTCTCAATTCATACAAAACTGTACCAAGGCCATCACCAATCATTCTATATGACAAATGCTCCTTCTAACAACCCCACAGTATCACCCCTTACCACAAAATCTTCCTTCAGCTTAATCTCAGCCACTCTAGCTTCCCACGCTGCCCCTAATCCCACTCGAAGGAGCCCTGAGAAACATTGTGCATTATCTCTCCATACTACTTCCAAAAATTTTCACCACCCCAACACTTCAACACTATTTTCTGCTATTTTTCTTATTAACATATAAGAAGACTGGAAAATCAGGCCTCTGAGCCCAAGCTAAGCCATCATATTCCCTGTGACCTGCAGGTATACATCCAGATGGCCTGAAGCAACTGAAGAATCACAAAAGAAGTGAAAATGGCCAGTTCCTACCTTAACTGATGACATTACCTTGTGAAATTCCTTCTCCTGGCTCAGAAGCTCCCCCACTGAACACCTTGTGACCCCTGCCCCTGCCTGCCAGAGAACAAACTCCTTTGACTGTAATTTTCCACTACCTACCCAAATCTTATAAAATGGCCCCACCTCTATCTCCTTTCACTGACTCTCTTTTAGGACTCAGCCCGCCTGCACCCAGGTGATTAAAAAGCTTTATTGCTCACACAAATCCTATTTGATGGTCTCTTCACACAGACACGTGTGACAGCACCTTCTGCTATGATTGTAAGTTTCCTGAGGCCTCCCCAGCCATGCAAAACTGTAAGTCAATGAAACCTTTTTTCTTTGTAAATTACCCAGTTTCTGGTATTTCTTCACAGCAGTGTGAGAAGGGACTAATACAGAGGGGAAGGAAAACAATTGTTCTCTTTGATAAGGCCAGTCTTAATGCAGATAAGGAAAATGTCTCTTGCAGAAATCTGTTGATCTTTGAGGGCTTTTAATTCAAAATGCTCATTATACCTAGGTGCTATATCTTGGGGTGAAGTTCCTCTGGGCTCCATTATAGCAGTTTGCTCTGAGGAAGTAAACTAGAAGAACTGGGTTTCAGGGTTGGCATAAATAATTACTTTTCCCTATATATTCTTTCATGCTATTTGTTTTTACTACATACATGGATTATTTCTTCAAAATAAAATTTCAAATCATGATTTTCTTTTCAATCTAAATAGGATGCATCTTCACTGTAGGAAATGTAAATTCCCAATCTGTTCTCATGTTCCTTTTCCTGTCTCTATCCTTTTGGCCTTCCCCATATTCACTCCCCTACTTTTTAAAAATAAAGATTCTATTTTCTTCTTGGCATTAAGTTATTTTCTTTGGGTTACTACTGCTTTTATCTTTTCCTACCTAGGAGGGATACTCTCAACTTTTCCAACCCTGGCCAACCTTGGTGTTTTAGTCAAAGTTTCCTCTTTTTACATCTGCTTATATAAGAACAATATTTTTTTCATAGAATCTAAGATTACCTATTCCAGAAAATATTTATTGAGCATTGTCACATATGAGGCACTACAAGAGCTGTAGAGAAGAATGTGTTACTGATCTGTTCTTACCCATACCTTTACAGAGCCCATGGGATAACATCTTACATCTGCAATGCAGATAGTCCTTCCTCTCTACTCTTGGCCCTTTTATTCATTTTACAACCTGCTCTCACAAACACTTTTTAGAAGGAGTTCAGATCCCCTTTTTCCTTTCAAAATTAAAAAAACGAATTAAATAGAACAAACATTTAGTGGTTTATCAAATCTTTTCATGTTTATTTTATAGTTTCTATGACTAAAGAATTAATGTGTAAAGTTTAGTTCCTGTTCTGTCACTTTAAATGTTATTAGTTAATGACTGATATGGGTTTGGCTCTGTGTCTCCACCCAAATCTCATATTGAATTGTAATCGCCAATGTTGGGGGAGGGACCTAGTGGGAGGTGATTGGATCATGGGCGCAGATTTCTCCCTTTCTTTTCTTAAGATAGTGAGTTCTCATGAGATCTGGTTGTTGTAAAGTGGGTGGCACCTTCCCCTTCACTCTCTCCTGCCACCACGTGAAGATGTGTTTGCTTCCCCTTTGCCCTTCTGCCATGATTGTAAGTTTCCTTAGGCCTCCTCAGCCATGCATCCTGTACAGTCTGTGGAACTGTGAGTAAATTAAACCTGTTTTCTTTGTAAATTACCCAGTCTCAGGTAGTTCTTTATAGCAGTGTGAGAATGAACTAATACAATGACAGTATTACCAAATCTCCTAGTCTGAGCTACAAAGTGGACATTTCCTCTGATATTAAAGATTGCTAATCTCTGCTTTAGTTCTTCTAGATTCAGAACTGTGAACTTATGGTCTTTATAAAATATCAAATAGATATCTTTATTGAAATAGCCAAATCTAAAAAATCAGCAGAAAAATATTTTGAAAACTTTTTAAAAGCATGCACATTCTAAGATTTTTAAAGGCCAAGTTTTGTCTCTAAATATCTGAATTTTCCCAAATGTTTTCATTTGGGACTTCAGCTTCCTCATTCATAAGATAAGAGAGTTGAACTAACTTATTATTGGTTCCTTCAAGCAGTGTGTCTTGAGCAGCTTAAAGGCATACCTGGTCCACACACATTTGTGGCTTTTCACAGGGTCAGTCTTTTATTGATGCTGTTTCAATTATAAAAGCCATGAAGGAGTTCCCAACATGGCAATTCTCCTTAGTACTACATGTTCACTCAGTAGTCAGAGTTGTGGGCACACAGGCTCAAACCACTCCACAGGTGAGTCAATATTTCAAACCATACATAGTAGTATAATTAATCAATATATACATGTTATAGATTAAACATTCCACATCAAACAAAGTAACATTTAACATCAAGAGAAAAGTGAACAGGAAAAGGAGGTTTACAAACTAGTCTAAGGAGAGTGGCAAAGACAAGGAGAGTGTCCCAGGCTGATCTGGATGGTTGTCAATTATCAGTGTCTTGCAAGGAAGGGTTCTTGATTTGGGAAGAGCCTTCAATGGCAGGTGTTGGGTGCTGATCACAAGTGACAGCCAGATGTCTTCTATGGAGATGACCATGTCTAGCTGGTGATGTCCTGCTCATTTTATGGCCCTTGATTCTTCTGGTGACAACTGATAGTAAAGGGCTATCCCCTTATCTAGTTAGGTGTTGTCTCTATTTATTAGACCAATATTTGGCCCCTGTTGGCTTGATGTAGTTTGAAATGTAAGATCGAGTCATTTTCTAAGATGGAGCTACTTACGTCAAGAGTGCTGTATACACAGTGACAGTCTGTGATGTGATCAGTTGCCTTTCTTTCTTGTCTTTTGATTTATCCTGGTCTGGTAACCTCATTAGAATGCCAACCTTTCTGACACACCTTAAATTTTAAATTAGCATCCACTTTCTTTCTGAACACTTTTGTATATGTACATGCAAACACGTATATGGTAGATAGTTTTCATTTGGCTTCTACCTGTTCAGACCATTTAAGTTTCTTTTTCTCTTTCTCTGTAGCCTCCACCCATACATTCCATAATGGAGATATTTGCTAACTCCTCAAAGGTGAAAATCCAGCATTTCCCTTTATCTTTCCTTCCTCCTGCTTCTCTGGCTCCTCTCCTCCTTCCTTTGATCCTTGTTTCCCATCTCCCTTTTTTCTTTCTATTAGTTTTGGGACTTCTGGAAAGGGTTCAATTTATCACTCACCTGAGCCCTTAAATCATGTCCGTGCATCAGAAGAGACTATAGCCCTTAATTTAGTTAAAACCCGGAGTAAATTAGCGTGAACTTTTGAGCCCTCTCTTCTCAAGAAGCATGAACTGATTCTCTTTGGGGATCCAGGATGCTGGTAGAGAAGTTTAGGAGCAGTCCTATAGCTTACTAGAAATCTGTCCAGAAAGATAAATAAGGTTTCTGAGTCTTTTCAGCTCTGTGGGTGATATTGCTGCTGCATTTTAGACAGTTCTCATAACTGCTTTTGGGGTCTAAAATCCCACTGGGGTCAATGACAGAGCTACTGTAATGATTTTATCTGTTTACATGGGACAAATATATAATTTTACTTCCCCTTCTAAGAGCCTTTCTTTGGAAAACCCAATTAATCAACAGTCTTTGCTATTTGGAATGTAAATAACTCTCCCTAAGAGTCTGAACTTCATCTCTTTTGAAATGTGAACACCCAGGGAAGCCTCCCTGGCACCTTGGAAGCTTAATCCAAGAGTTTATCTCTGGCTGTAACCATTTGCTCAAAGAGAAGATAAAAGAGGTTTTATTATTCCCTAGACTGAAGGCAATTAACTAAAACAAATAGCTATTTCAATTTGCCAATGAATTTAAGATGAATTATATGAAAAATATATATATACACACATTGTGCTGTTAAGCCCTCTTATAGGAAAAATAAGGATACCATTAAACCTGAAGGATGTGAGTTGTGTACTGGCTACAAACTGTTTATATAAATGTGTGTGAAAATGCCCTGACATTGTAGCCTTGTTCAGATTGCTTATGTACACAAAACTTGGCTATGCTTATTCAAAAATAAAACATTGTTCTTTTTTTCTACGCTTAGTAAAGAATACTCTCTGTGTTGGTAGGATTTTTAGTTCCACAGTACTACAGATATCCACAGGTTTGAGACAGTGTAAAAAATGGATTAGAAGTCAAGGGTCCAGGGTGTCAAGTGCATGGTTATTTCAGGCTAGGAAGCAGCTAGAAACCTGAAATCACACCCAAATCAAATGTCAAGGCAAATATCAAGTCAGAAACCATGACTGCAGGAAGAAGACATATGGTTGTGAGATACATGCAATAGAGTAAACCTGGGAGAAACACAGGTATATGTGCTTAAGAAACTTAAGAAAGACCAAGATACAGAAAGACAAGGAAAGAAGATAGATAGAAGTTCAAGTATAGTTAGGAACACTACAGAAGCCAAAGTGGGTGGAGTGAGCTAAAGAACAAATATATTACTTTCTACATTAGGAAACCTGGCTCTGAAGCAAGATTTCCTGGCAAAAGGATTAAGCTGTTTTCTGCAAGATAAATGTCAATTGCAGGGCTGGCCTACAGCAGCTAGAAATAATGTGAGAGAAAATCTTGATTTCTATCTACAATGTGAGAATATTTCTATTCTGTTGGAACTAATGTTTACTGTTTTGTTACTTTTGGGTAGTTTAGGGAGAGTCACCTCACAAAACAATGTGTGCAACAGACCATAAAAAATGAAAAAAATTGGACATAACCAGGGTACTGTTTAATAAAGTATGCTAACTCTGTACAGTGAGAAAAGATGTAGCTATTTAAAAGGATAATATAAATCTCTTTGTTGACAAGGGAAATATCCACTCTGTGTGTATATGTGTATGCAATTTTTAAAATTCAAGAAACCGTAAGGCAACACCATACTCATTGTTTATGACCAGCATATCTATTCTGATTGTTTGCTGCCTCTCTTGTATCAGTTAGTATTTTAATTATCATCTCCCTATATATGCTTAGAATGTTTATGAAAAGTCTAACTGTGGTCATTTATGGGTCCCTGTACATTTTAGAGATTCTACTTTACTCTCCTTTAAGCAAAAAAAAAAAAAAAAAAAAATGGTAATGAAACTGACTTTGCAAACTTTTGACAGTAAAAGAAATCTGACATGGTTTACCCCATCTTGTTTCTGACCTCCAAGCTATCCTTGGTCATTCCTGGGCATAGAGCAAACTAACATTGGGAGGAATTTAGTTTATAGTTTGACTTAAAAGCAAAGATGATAGTAGTTCCCTCCCTACAACTAACCTCCTCCTTGCTCAGGGACCAAAAACCACCTTTGTAAAACTAATGAAAGGCCACAAGAATAGGATTATGAGAGGGACCTGAACTCTGCTAAAATGTAGGCATTTTTTTCTATATTCCTTTTCTGCTCAGATGTCATGTGGCCAGAGGTCACAAGATTTGTGACTTCCCCAATGTTCCTATAGATAACATCACTATTACAGACCTAATATTGTTTAAGATATTTTTCAGACTCATCCCACCGAGACTTGTGACTCCTGACTCAATCAGTCCTGTGGCCCCCACCCAGAGGCTAACTCAGAACATGAGGACCATTTCCACACCCCTGTGATCTTATCCACAATCAATATTCTCGATTTCCTAGTCCCCTCCCCACCAAACTATCCTTGAGAAACCCTAACCTCTGAGCCTTTGGGGTGAATGATTTGAGTAATAACTGTAGTTCTCCTTTGTGGGCTGGTCTCACATTAATTAAACTCTTTCTTCACTGCAATGTCATGGTCTCAGGGAATTGGTTTTGTCTGTGCAGCAGGCAAGAAAAACCCATCGGGCGATTATACTAATCCATTTTGCCCATTTCCAGCAGAGTGTCATGGGGTGATTCTCAAATTTCACAGTGCATCAGAATTATCCAGATTCTTTTAAAAACTACGGAGGTTTTGTTTTAATTAGTCTTGGTAAGTCTCAGATATGAATATGTTTTAAAAACTCTCCAGATGAGTTGAATGTATACTCAGAATTGAGAATCAGCAAAGGTTAAGAACATAGGCTAGAGACGTTGACAACCTAGGCTTGAATTCTGACTCTGTCATTTGCTCCTCATGTGACAGTAGGCAAAATATGTAAACTTCTGTGCTTCCATTTTCTCACCTGCGATTAAAAAGGAGGATGTTAGTAACATCTATCTCTTAGGGTTTCTGTGAGGGCACTACCTCTCCATACACACCCTTTCCCAACACTTATATAAAGTAGTACAAAGTATGTTTAATCAAATTAGCTATTACAGTTATAACAATTTATTTTTTAAACCATAAGTCTGATCATATATCACTTAGATGCCATTTTCTACTTTCCTACTACATACTGAATCACAAGAAGTCTCCTCACCCTGGTGGTTCAGCTTCGTCTCTCCTTTTACTCCCCATATACCCTATGTCTTAGCCAAATAGGACCATTTTGTTATTCAAATTATATATCTTCTGCTCTCCGAACTCGTTGAGGACATTCCCACACTTAAAATGAGTGCTTGATGTCATCATGGTCCTAAAATGTGTTCAAAGAAGGATCTGTCCCAATGCAATTATAATAAACAAGATGCATGACTCATCTAGGTTGTGAAATTGTGCTAGAAGTACATGCAGAAGCAGGAGCCAGCCTTTGTTTACATAAGCTTTTCTATGCTACACATCCTAAGTACTGTTCCTGAGGTCTTCTCTTCCCTCCAAGCTTTGAAGAGGTCTCAAATTTCAGCAAGAGGATGATGTATAGGTGATGATCATGAGTCCCAGACAGTCATTTATAAGTGTGTCTAACCCAGAGACAGCAAATATATAGCACACATGTTACCATTCCTCCTTCCTTACTACCCCTGTAGTACCTCTTTAGACTTCATTTCTCCAGTTGTTCAGTGTCCTTCTTCTGTCTTCTTACTTTTGAAGTAGACAGTCTGTAGTCTGCCCTGAGCTGCCTTTCTCCAGGTATAGATCTTTCCTTCTTCCCTGTATCAGTCTGTTTTTACCTGGCTGTAAAGAAATGCCTGAGGCTGTGTAATTTATAAAGAAAAGAGGTTTAATTGGCTCACATTCCACAGACTGTAGAGGAAGCATGGCTGGAGAGGCCTCAAGAAACTTAGAATCATGGACGAAGGTGAAAGGAAAGCAGGCATGTCTTATATGGACAGAGCAGGAGGAAGAGAGAGAGGGGCAGGTGCCACACATTGTTAAACAACTAGATCTCATGAGAGCTCACTCACTACACAGTACCAAGGAAGGTTGGTGCCAAACCATTCATGAAAACTCTGATCGCATAATCCAATCACCTCCCACTGGGCTCCAACTCCAACGTTAGGGATTACAATTGAACAGGAAATTTGGGTGGGGACAGACATCCAAGCCATATCACTACCTCTTATTAAAAATTACTTGTCCCGTGTCCCATTATCTAATGGCTTAGCTAATAAATTTTATAATAGGCCTTCTCTTTATGCAAGTGAGTGATGAAGACAGATGGCTTAACACAAAACCTTATTTCAAAGGAAGTGACTATTGGTTGACTTTCATATCCTGTGGTAAGACAAAGGAAGTGCTTTGAGAGTGGTAGTGAGATTTTGCAGTCAGGAATGACATGGATTAGATTCTTAGTTCTGTCGGTAATTAACTATCTGTTGTTGAGCGAGTCACCTTTCCTCTAGTAATCTCACTTGCTTTGTCCTATAAAATGAGTGACAAAAAGGATTGCTACCATCTATTTTAGCACGAAAATTTTAGGCTTTTATTAATAATGGATCTTCTTAACAAAACGTTGTAAATAGAATGAGCACTATGTGTGCTACATTATGCTGTCTTTTTGCACTTCCCACTAAAGGCAGGTTTAAAAGACACAGTTGCACAGTGATTTTGGAGCTGCAGCCTTTAGATACCTGCCTAGGACTCCTGGCTCCATCACCTAATAGTGTCACTTAGCTGTGCAGCCACAGGCAAATTGATTTCTCAGTTTCCATATCTAAAAACAAGCGGAAATAATTTTGGTACTTTAATTAAATTGCTGTGTAATAATTATATAATGCTTCTATGGGTCTCTCTTCCCTTTATCCTCTTTATTCCAGGAGTTATTTCAAACATTCACTGTTGTCCTTGAGTCCTCAGCCGTTATCAAATGACCTCATCTCCTACTTGACAAAGAAAACAGAGACCAGAAGATGGGGTTCCCTGAGATTTCTCCTCCCACCCAAACAATCATATCTGTATCTGCGTTTATTTCTACAATCTTCCCTAGAAGCCTAGTGGAATGGGAGATTTCCCCGTTCAAAACAAAATTCTACATATCTGTCATCTCTGCACATGATGTTGGCTCTTCCAGTCTCTTATACTGCTATATCCAAAATATCTCCTTTCCTTTGAACTTTCCATTGGCTGAAAACTGCACTGTAATATCCACCTCATTAGAACTCCCCACTCCTCCTATGACTTCAGGACTTTGCTGAATAAATTGCTCCCTCTCCTCCTTGGGTCTCTGAAATTTCAGTATTTACTGGTTTTTCATTGCAGTCAATAAACAATATGGAGATTCTTTGGTCACTGTTTCAATAATCAAATATTTTAAAAGAATTATTTCTTTTTTTAATTTTACTTTATGTTCTGGGATACATGTGCTGAACATGCAGGTTTGTTACATAGGTATACACATGCCATGGTGGTTTGCCGTACCTATCAACTCATCATCTAGGTTTTAAGCTCTACATGCATTAGTTATTTGTCCTAATGCTCTCCCTCCTGTTGCCCCCCATCCTGCAACAGACCCAAGCATGTGATGTTTCCCTCCCTGTGTCCACATGCTCCCATTGTTCAGTTCCCATTTATGAGTGAGAACATGCGGCTTTTGGTTTTCTGTTCCTGGGTTTGCTGAGGATGATGGCTTCCAGCTTCATCCATGTCCCTGCAAAGAACATGAACTCATTCTGTCTTATGGTTGTATAGTATTCCATGGTGTATATGTGCCACATTTTCTTTACCCAGTCTATCATTGATGGGCATTTGGGTTGGTTCCATGTCTTTGCTATTGTAAATAGTGCTGCAATAAAAATAGGTGTGCGTGCGTCTTTGTAGTAGAATTATTTATAATCCTTGCTGTATATACCCAGTAATGGGATTGCTAGGTCAAGTGGCATCTCTGGTTCTAGATCCTTGAGGAATTGCCACACTGTCTTCCATAATGGTTGAACTAATTTACACTCACACCAACCGTGTAAAAGAGTTCCTGTTTCTCCATATCCTCACGAGCATCTGTTGTTTCCAGAATTTTTAATGATCGTCATTCTGTCTGGTGTGAGATGGCATCTCATTGTGGTTTGGATTTGCATTTCTCTGATGACCAGTGATGATGAGGTTTTTTTCACATGTTTGTTGGCCGCATAAACGTCTTCTTTTGAAAAGTGTCTGTTCACATCCTTCGACCACTTTCTGATGGGGTTGTTTTTGTTCTTGTAAATTTGTTTAAGTTCCTTGTACATTCTGGATATCAGACCTTTGTCAGATGGGTAGATTGCAAAAATTTTCTCCCATTCTGTAGGTTGTCTTTTCACTCTGATGATAGTTTCTTTTGCTGAGCAGAAGCTCTTTAGTTTAATGAGATCCCATTTGTCAAGTTTGGCTTTTGTTGCAACTGCTTTTGGTGTTTTAGTCATGAAGTCTTTGCCCATGCTTATGTCCTGAATGGTATTGCCTAGGTTTCCTTCTAGGGTTTTTATGGTTTTAGGTTTTAGGTTTAAGTCTTTAATCCATCTTGAGTTAATTTTTGTATAAGGTGTAAGGAAGGGGTCCAGTTTCTGTTTTCCACATATGGCTAGCCAGTTTTCCCAGCACCATTTATTAAACAGGAAATCCTTTCCCCATTGCTTGTTTTTGTCAGGTTTGTCAAAGATCAGATGGCTGTAGATGTGTGGTATTATTTCTGAGGACTCTGTTCTGTTCCATTGGTCTATATCTCTGTTTTGGTACCAGTACCATGCTGTTTGGTTACTGTAGCCTTGTAGTATAGTTTGAAGTCAGGTAGCGTGATGCCTTCACCCTTGCTCTTTTTGCTCAGGAGTGTCTTGGCTATATGGGTTACATCTTGGTTCCATATGAAATGTAAAGTAGTTTTTTCAAGTTCTGTGAAGAAAGTGAATGGTATCTTGATGGGAATACCATTAAATCTATAAATTACTTTTGGCAGTATGGCCATTTTCATGATATTGATTCATCCTATCCATGAAGATGTAATGTTTTTCCATTTGTTTGTATCCTCTCTTATTTCCTTGAGCAGTGGTTTGTAGTTCTCCTCGAAGAGGTCCTTCACATCCCTTGTAAGTTTTATTCCTAGGTATTTTATTCTCTTTGTAGCAATTATGAATTGTAGTTTACTCATAATTTGGCTCTCTGTTTCTCTATTATTGATACATGGGAATGCTTGTGATTTTTACACATTGATTTTGTATCCTGAGACTTTGCTGAAGTTTTTTATCAGCTTAAGGAATTTTGGGTCTGAGATGATGGGGTTTTCTAAATATACAATCTTGTCATCTGCAAACAGAGACAATTTGACTTCCTCTTCTTATTTGAATATCCTTTATTTCTTTCTCTTCCCTGATTGCTCTGGCCAGAACTTCGAACACTATGTTGAATAGGAGTGGTGAGAGACGGCATCTTTATCTTGTGCCAGTTTTCAAAGGGAATGTTTCCAGCTTTTTCCCATTTTGTATGATATTGGCTATGGGTTTGTCATAAATAGCCCTTATTATTTTGAGATATGTTTCATTAACACCTAGTTTATTGAGAGTTTTTAGCATGAAGGGATGTTGAATTTTATTGAAGGCCTTTTCTGCTTCTATTGAGATAATCATGTGGTTTTTGTCATTGGCTCTGTTCATGTGATGGATTACGTTTATTGATTTGAATATGTTGAACCAGCCTTGCATCCCAGGGATGAAGCTGACTTGATCGTAGTGGATAAGCTTTTTGATGTGCTGCTGGATTCTGTTTGCCAGTATTTTATTGTGGATCTTCGCATCTAAGTTCATCAGGGATATTGGCCTGAAATTTTCTTTTTTTGTTGTGTCTCTGCCAGGTTTTGGAATCAGGATGATTCTAACCTCTTAAAATGAGTTAGGGAGGAATCCTTCTCTTTTTTTGTTTGGAGTACTTTCGGAAGTAATGGCACCAGCTCCTCTTTGTACCTCTGCTAGAATTTGGCTGTGAATCCGTCTGGTCTTGGGCTTTTTTTTGGTTGGTAAGCTACTCATTATTGCCTCAATTTCAGAAGTTGTTATTGGTCTATTCAGGGATTTGACTTCTTCCTGGTTTAGTCTTGGGAGGGTATATGTGTCCAGGAATTTATCCATTTCTTCTAGATTTTCTAGTTTATTTGCGCAGAGGTTTTTATAGTATTCTCTGATGGTAGTTTGTATTTCTGTGGGATCAGTGGTGATATCCCCTTTATCATTTTTTATTGTGTCTATTCGATTCTTCTCTCTTCTTTTTCAGCCTGGCTAGCAGTGTGTCTACTTCGTTAATCTTTTCAAGAAACCAACTCTTGGACTCTTTTGATTTTTTAAAGGGTTTTTCATGTCTCTATCTCTTTCAGTCCTTCTCTGATCCTAGTTATTTCTTGTCTTCTGCTGGCTTTTGAATTTGTTTGCTCTTGCTTCTCTAGTTCTCTTAATTTTGATGTTAGGGTGTCGATTTTAGATCTTTCCCACATTCTGGTGTGGGCATTTAGTGCTATAAATTTCCCTCTAAACACAGCTTTAGCTGTGTCCCAGTGATTCTGCTACATAGTCTCCTGGTTTTCATTGGTTTCAAAGAACTTTCTTATTTCTGCCTTAATTTCTTTATTTTCCCAGTAGTCATTCATGAGCAGGTTGTTCATTTTCCATGTAGTTGTGCAGTTTTGAGTGAACTTTTTAATCCTGAGCTCTAATTTGATTGCACTGTGGTCTGAGCAGCTGTTTGTTAAGATTTCAGTTCTTTTGCATTTGCTGAGGAGTGTTTTACTTCCAATTATGTGGTTGATTTTAGAATAAGTGCTATGTGTGGCTGAGAAGAATGTATATTCTGTTGATTTGGGGTGGAGAGTTCTGTAGATATGTATGAGGTCTGCTTGATTCAGAGTTGAGTTCAAGTCCTGAATATCCTTGTTAATTTTCTGTCTTGTTGATCTGTTTATTATTGGCATTGGGGTGTTAAAGTCTCCCATTATTATTGTGTGTGAGTCCAAGTCTCTTTGCAGGTCTCTAAGAACTTGTTTTATGAATCTGGGTGCTCCTGTATTGGGTACATATATATTTAGGATAGTTAGCTCTTCTTGTGCATTGATCCCTTTACCATTATGTGATGCCTTTCTTTGCCTTTTTAAATCTTTGTTGGTTTAATGTCTGTTTTATCAGAGACTAGAATTGCAACTCCTGCTGCTTTTTTTGTTTGTTTGTTTTTCATTTGCTTGGTAAATATATCTCCATCTCTTTATTTTGAGCCCATATGTATCTGTGCCCATGAGATGGGTCTCCTTAATGCAGCACACTGGTGGATATTTACTCTATCCAATTTGCCAGTCTGTGTCTTTTAATTGGGGCATTTAGCCCATTTACATTTAAGGTTAATACTGTTCTGTGTGAATTTGAACCTGTCATCATGATTCTTGCTGGTTATTTTGCACATTAGTTGATGCAGTTTCTTCATATTGTCTTTGGACTTTATATTTTGGTGTGTTTTTGCAGTGGCTGGTACCAGCTTTTCCTTTCCATATTTAATGCTTTCTTCAGGAGCTCTTTTAAGGCAGGCCTGGTGGTGACAAAATCCCTCAGCATTTGCTTGTCTGGAAAGCATTTTACTTCTCCTTCATTTATGAAACTTAGTTTGGCTGTATATGAAATTCAGGGTTGAAAATTCTTTTCCTTAAGAATGTTGAATATTGGCCCCCACTCTCTTCTGGCTTGTAGGGTTTCTGTAGGAGATCTGCTGTTAGTCTGATGGGCTTCCCTTTGTAGGTAACCTGACCTTTCTCTCTGGGGGCCCGTAACTTTTTTTCCTTCATTTCAACCTTGGAGAATCTGATGATTATGTGTCTTGGAGTTGCTCTTCTCGAGGAGTATCTTAGTGGTGCTCTATTTCCTGAATTTGAATGTTGGCCTGTCATGCTAGGTTGGGGAAGTTCTCCTGGATAATATCCTGAAGTGTGTTTTCCAACTTGGTTCCATTCTCCCTCTCACTTTCAGGGACCCCAATCAATTGTAGGTTTGGTCTTTTCACATAGTCCCATATATCTTGGAGGCTTTTTTTGACCCTTTTCAATCATTTTTTTCCAATCTTGTCTTCACACCTCATTTAAATAATTTGATCTTCTATTTCTGATATCATTTCTTCCACTTGATCAATTCAGCTGTTGATACTTATGTATGCTTCACGAAGTTCTCATGCTGTGTTTTTCAGCTCCATCAGGTCATTTATGTTCTTCTCTAAACTGGATATTCTAGTTAGCAGTTACTGTAACCTTGTGTCAACGTGCTTAGCTTCCTTTCATTGGGTTAGAACATGCTCCTTTAGCTCAGAGGAGTTTATTACCCACCTTCTGAAACATACTTCTGTCAATTCATCAAACTCATTCTCTATCCAGTTTTGTGCCCTTGCTGGAGAGGAGTTAAATCATTTGGAGGAGAAGAGGTATTCTGGATTTGGATTTGAGCCTCTTTGTGCTGGTTTTTCCTCATCTTTGTGTATTTATCTACTTTTGATCTTTGAAGTTGATGTCTTTTAGATGTGGTTTCTGTGTGGGAGTTCTTTTTGTTGATGTTTAAGTTATTGCTTTCTGCTTGTTAGTTTTTCTTCTAACAGTCAGGTCCCTCTTCTGCAGGTCTGCTACAGTTTCCTGGAGGTCCACTCCAGACCCTATTTGTCTGGGTATCACCAGCAGAAGCTGCAGAACAGCAAAGATTGCTGCCTGCTTCTACCTCTGGAAGCTTCATCCCAGAAGGGCCCTGGTCTGATGTCAGTGAGAGCTATCCTCTATGAGGCGTCTGTCAACCTCTGTTGGGAGGTTTCTCCTAGTCAGGATGCACAGGGGTCAGGGACCCACTTGAGGAGGCAGTCTGTCCCTTAGCAGAGCTCAAGCGCTGTGTTGGGAGAACCCTCCTTTTCAGGATCCACTGCTTTCTTCACAGCTGGCATGTAGGAATGTTTATGTCTGCTGGAGCTACGTCCACAGCTGCCCCTTCCCCCAGGTGCTCTGTCCCAGGGAGATGGGAGTTTAATCTATAAGTCCCTGACTGGGGCTGCTGTTTTTCTTTCAGAGATGCCCTGCCCAGTGAAGAGGAATCTAGAGAGGCAGTCTGCCCACAGCCACTTTGCCATGCTGTGGTGAGTTCCACCCAGTTCGAACTTCCAGGCCTTTTCAGCTAATCAGGGGAAGACCTCCTACTGAAGCCTCAGTAACGGTGGACACCTCTCTCACCACCAAGCTGGATTGTACCAGGTTAACTTCAGACTGCTGTGCTGGCAGCGAGAATTTCAAGCCAGTAGTTCTTAGCTTGCTGGGCTCCGTGGGAGTGGAACCCGCTGAGTGAGACCACTTGGGTCCCTGGCTTCAACCCCCTTTCCAGGGGAGTAAATGGTTCTGTCTCGCTGGGGTTCCAGGTGCCACTGCGGTACAGGAAAAAAACAAACAACAACAACAACAACAACAACAACAACAACAAAACCTCCTGAGGCTAGCTCGGTATCTGCCTGAACAATGACCCAGTTTTGTGCTTGAAACCCAGGACCCTGGTGGTGTAGGCACACAAGGGGATCTCCTGGTCTGTGGATTACCAAAACTGTGGGAAAAGTGTAGTATCTGGGTCAGATAGCACAGTCCTTCGTGGCTTCCCTTGGCTGGGAAAGGGAGGCTCCCCTCCTCCTTGCACTTCCCTTGTGAGGCGATGCCCCACCCTGCTTCTGCTTGCCCTCCATGGGATGCACCCAATGCCTAACCAGTCCCAATGAGATGAACAGGGTACCTCAACTGGAAATGCAGAAATCACCCGCCTTCTGCATTGGTCTTGCTAGGAGCTGCAGACCAGAGCTGTTCCTATTCAGCCATCTTGCCAGTCAAACTCCAGAATTATTTCTTGTATTCTTTCTTATCTCTCATATTTCTGAAGTTTTTCACCTTCAATTCCGTCTTCAACCTACAGCAGACTACAGTCCCCATCCCTCCAGTAACACTTCTTACATGTGCTGTAAACTCGGTTACTTGTCTGCATACTTCATCAAACTGTAAGCTCTCAGAGGTCAGGGACTATGCCCTCTTATTCATCTTTTTATTTACAATATCTAGTATAACTCCTGGAACATAGTAGGTATTTAGTAAATACGTATTGAATGAGTGGATAAATTTGCTTAAATCAAAGCAAAGCCTTTTTCCTGTTTTGGCCTTTCACTCCAAAAAGATGGAATTTTCCCCTTATTTGTTTTTTCCCTCCAAAAAAGACAGATTTTCCACAATATACATTCATTATGTGTTAGGGTTCTTATCTCCCCTTATTCATCCTCTTCCTCTATTGCTTAAATGAGTGCACATGGAATTATAGTGGTCTCTATTTTCAATATTGTCACACTGAATCATATAGAAAGGAGCCTGATTATTGTAAATGGAAGCAGAAGCCTATGGAATGATTCCGCTGGGCACATGCACCGGCTCGCTTAAGCAGACTCAGACCAGTTGGAGGAAGAATGGCCTATCCCAATCGCTTTGGTTGTGATGGATGGTGAATAAACCCTCTTGGTATAGCAACTGTACTGGGACACTGGAAATCTCTCGGCCTGAAAATATCTGTTTCTGATATCAAAACTTGAGACAGTAATCCTTTGGTATGATCGAAGAAAGATGTATTACTTACACAGGCAGAGAAATCTCAAGGCAAGAGGATGAAAGTTTAGCCCTCTGGGAGAGAGCCTAGGGGCGGGTGAGGAGGGAGAGAGAGAGAAAGGAGGGAGAGAGGGAGAGAGAGGGAGGGAGAGAGAGAGAGAGAGAGAGACTAGCATGTACACAGGCATTTTATAAAAGAGGAAGTTGTCAGCAAAAAGTTTAAAAGAGGAATCAAGAGGGTGCATTGGCTTGTGATATGTGTTTGGGGGCAGAGTGACCGTTATCAGAATACTAATGCTAAAGGAGGCAAAAGACACAGTCGGAATGTGGCTTAGGGGTTGCTGACACTCAATCAAATATCAGTGGGGATACAAGATTTTTTTTTCCAGTGGTCCTCACAATTATGCCTAAATCTGAGTAAGCACAGCAACTGCTCAGGTTTCCTATAAATAAACATATACTTTGTCTGAGAGAGATCAAATTTGCAAAGTCAATTCACAATAATTTGACCAGCAACTATTATAACTCCCTGAAAGATAGGGCAAACCAGTCACTGCATGCAGAAGAAGATAGCCAAGAGAAGATATCAACTGAGGTCTGGAGAATCTCTTAGAGTACTCTTGTAGTATTATTAATTATTTTGGTTTGTTCTATTTGTTTAAATATTCTGGAGACTTGTTCTGTCTTATTAAGCTACATGCAGCAGGAGGTCTTCTTTAAGGCAGAAACTTCACCTTGACATGGCAGTAGGTAGTCCAATGCTAATCTTTTATCAGCTACCACAGCAACTAAAGGGCTTTGTGCCGCATTAAGGGCTTCTAAGGCTTAAGATGCTTACTGTATATGGTCTGCCAGGACTGTGACAATCTCTGAGTGGCCTTATGAATTCAGTCTGTGTTACAGAATCGAAAATAACTAAATGTGTGCCTGTTATACCAGAGATTGTCATAAGGTCCAATATGATAGAAAAAGATAAGTTGGTGTTTCTTTCTGTGGGGAAGCTAAATGAGAGAGGTTGCTGTGGGCTGCATGTTTGTGTCCCCTCAAAATTCATATGTTTAAACCATAATCCCCAATGGGATTGTATTTGGAGATGGGGCCTTTGGGAAGCAATCAGGCCATTAAGGTGGAGCCCTCACAACAGGATTAGTGCCCTTGTAAGAAACTACATGAGAGATCTTGCTTCCTTTCTTTTCTCTCTGCAATGTGAGGGCATGGCAAAAACATAGTCATCTGCAAACCAGGAAGAAGGCCTTCACAAGAACCTGACCATGCTGAAACCCTGATTTCGACAGGCTCAGAAGTGTGAGAAATAAACTTCTATTGTTTAAGCTGCCCAACCTATGGTATTCTGTTATAGCAGCCTGAACAGACTAAGCAAAGATGGATTTTCTAGCTGTATATAGGGTAACCTAAGCACTAAATATGCATAAAATAAAGGTCAGATTGCATGGGGCAGAAGGAGGAAAAATAGAGGAGTAGAATGTGTGACCCTGTTGAACAGGAGTAGTGCCACAGAAGAATAAGTAGCCCAGGGACACTTGGATGGTGAGATTTCTGGTTGGTGGATTTATGTCAGTGCGGATATGTGAGGGCCAAATAGTTTCAGTGGAAGGACATGGCTGTATACAATACTGGTTGATGGGGAAGTCAGAAAGAATGTGAAGTCTACATAGGGAAAGCTAATAGGGTCAAGGAAATTCTGGGAGGAAATGCAGGGCTGGTGGGTGAGTGGGGAGGATGATAAGTGGTCAATATGGATACTGAACACCTCCAAGGAGGTAGAACTTAGTTGTATAAGTGGTCACCCATGCTGGGGCACTGGGTAACAGGCCCAGTATTACTGGAGGCTTAACTCTTAAGTGAAGTGTTGTTACATATATATTATCTAGCAGGTCAAAGAAAAAACTACTTTACAATTCATATGGGACCAAAAAAGAGCCCAAATTGCCAAGATAATCCTAAGCCAAAAAAACAAAGCTGGAGGCATCATGCTACCTGACTTCAAACTATACTACAAGGTTACAGTAACCAAAACAGCATGGTACTGGTACCAAAGCAGAGATATAGACCAATGGAACAGAACAGAGCCCTCATAAATAATATCACACATCTACAACCTTCTGATCTTTGACAAACCTGACAAAAACAAGAAATGGGGAAAGGAATCCCTATTTAATAAATGGTACTGGGAAAACTGGTTAGCCATATGCAGAAAGCTGAAACTGGATCCCTTCCTTACACCTTATACAAAAATTAATTCAAGATGAATTAAAGATTTCAATGTTAGACCTAAAACCATAAAAACCCTAGAAAAAAACCTAGGCAATACCATTCAGGACATACTCATGGGCAAGGACTTCATCTCTAAAACACCAAAAGCAATGGCAACAAAAGTCAAAATTGACAGATGTGATCTAATTAAACTAGAGAGCTTCTGCACAGCAGAAGAAACTACCAGCAGAGTGAACAGGCCACCTAGAGAATGGGAGAAAATTTTTGCAATCTACCCATCTGACAAAGGGCTAATATCCAGAATCTACAAAGAACTTAAACAAATTTACAAGAAAAAAAATCAAACAACCCCATCAAAAAGTGGACGAAGGATATGAACAGACACTTCTCAAAAGAAGACATTTATGCAGCCAACAGACACATGAAAAAATGCTTGCCATCACTGGCCACCATAGAAATGCAAATCAAAACCACAATGAGATACCATCTCACACCAGTTAGAATGGTGATCATTAAAAAGTCAGGAAACAACAGGTGCTGGAGAGGATGTGGAGAAATAGGAACACTTTTGCACGGTTGGTGGGACTGTAAACTAGTTCAACCATTGTGGAAGACAGTGGGGCGATTCCTCAAGGATCTAGAACTAGATATACCATTTGACCCAGCCATCTCATTACTGGGTATATACCCAAAGGATTATAAATCATGCTGCTATAAAGACACATGCACCCGTATGTTTATTGCGGCACTACTCACAACAGCAAAGACTTGGAACCAACCCAAATGTCCATCAGTGATAGACTGGATTAAGAAAACTTGGCACATATGCACCATGGAATACTATGCAGCCATAAAAAAGGATGAGTTCATGTCCTTTGTAGGGACATGGATGAAGCTGGAAACCATCATTCTGAGCAAACTATCACAAGGACAAAAAATCAAATACTGCATGTTCTCACTCATAAGTGGGAACTGAACAATGAGAACACCTGAACACAGAAAGGGGAACATTACACACTGGAGGGTGGGGGGTGAGGGGTGGGGGAGGGGTGGGGGAGGAGGGAGGGATAGCATTAGGAGATATACCTAATGTAAATGACGAGTTTATGGGTGCAGCACACCAACGTGGCACATGTATTCATATGTAACAAACCTGCACATTGTGCACATGTACCCTAGAACATAAAATATAATAATAAAAAAAAGAGAAATAAAAGAAGTGGAGGATTGTGACTGGGGAATAGTGGAGAACAAAGTGGGAATTGCTGGGCAAGGCAAAATCATAGCTAGTGCAGTTGTGGGAATCACAGTAGGAAGTGATGTGGGTATAGTTATAAGGATAGTTATCATGGCCTGGTCCATCACAGAGGGTGGAACTTTAGCCCTTCGTGTAAGAAGAGTGGAAGTGTAGATCTCAATTCAGATTTTAGGCACCCCAAAAGAGAAAGTAAGTGGTGTGACACCTATAAAATAAGTCAGCTAATTTATAGGGTACTAGCTTGCAACAAAACTGCAATGAGTGAAGATAGAAAAAAGTGGGTCAAGAACAAATCTAAATAACCTACCAGGAGTTCCTTGATGCAGAGAATATATAATAATCAGTGACAGATATCTTCATGGTGTCATTCATCAGGGTTTAGGTATGGTCTAGGCAAGTAAGGACCTGCCAATAAGCTTTACTTCTTTGTAAGGTATCCTTAACATTGCATAAATAAGAAGGCTATGAAATCACAAAGACATATATAAGCAGGATGGGTGGGATCTTTAGTTAAGCAGTTCATGGTAACGATGGTGGTATTGGCATCTGCTAGGTAGGAAACAAATATCTGCATAGATTGAAACTTGGGGTATAAGGCAGGAGGTGAGAAATAAGAAACAGCAGTTGGGGAAATTATAGGGGATCCAGGTGGGTTTACAGGTGGAGTGGAAGAGCCAGGGGTTGTTTTTGGGAGCAAAGAGGAAATCAAAATATTTATTTGGTGGGTTTGAGCATGGAATTTTGGGGGCAGGACATTCTAGGGTATCATTGTCAATGCTGGGAGTGTCAGTTGTGCTGAGATCATCATTTGGAAGGAGTTGGCCTCTTGGGCAGAGGTCATAATCTTGAAAAAGTTGGATTGACAGTCTGAGGTCATCATTCTTGAGGCGATGATTGTCGGCCTGTGTTGTTCGTTACTGCTTGTGAATGTTAACTGTAAAGAACCTAGTGTGGTGGGAGGTCGGGGCTCCTGATATGAGTCTGGAGTTACCTTTAAGACCTTGAGGTAAAGTGTTACCTTTGAAAAATTATTACAAAAGTGTCCAGAGACTTGTCTTTTGCCCTAGTAGTTATAGAATCACTTCTTGTAGAAAAACTGTGAACTAATTGAATACTCCAAACAAGAAGGATGAAAAGAAGCCCAAGGACTTTGGCATTGAGCAGAAGTAGTAAAATCCACATCTAAACCATGAACTAAATTAAGTCTTAGCCAGGACAAGCATAACAGCATAACCAGAATAACTGCTCTATAACATTTTCAGGCTTTTGGCATATAGTCCCTGATATGCTCAGGGTGTTTGTTCATTATGATGAGATTCATGGGTATTGTCATCTTGAATCCTGTAGTGGCTCTTCATTCAACATCACTGTGATGGGTTGGAGCCAGAGCTGGTATCCTACTTAATAATATTGGCTCTGAGAACTAATTTCAGATCTTTTATTCTTCATTGGAAGATCTACACAGTTGTAAGTGTGGGATCAGTTGCAGAGATCTCTATTCCCTGTTAAGAACCTACAGTTAGTTAACCAAACTTTAAAACCATTATAATGGAGAATGACTGTAGACTTTAGCAGAATGCCTTTTTGTGGCATATGGAATAAACTTTTGGGGTGGAGGAGGTTCTGAATTTTATTGATCCCCATTCTATTATCTTCCCTAAATCCAGGCATCAATCTGGCATAATTTGTGCCAAAAGAGAAAAGAGGTAGTAAAATGGGAAGGTGTCATTAAGTGGAAGGTGATATTATATTTAGGTATTGTATACCTAGAGTCATAAGTGAGAAGTGCCCATTTTATGGCTAGAAACATGATAATGAATGTTTAAGGAACAAAATGGCAAGTTCATAAAGAGATCTAATATAGAAATACATTTAATGAAAGCCTGAGTTTAACTTATTGTTGTTTGCATGATAATTGACCATAGTTATGTGTTTTCCCTAAGAACTTATTTCCTCATCTATGAAATAAAAATAAAAGTACATACTACATAAAAGTGTTGGAAAGAGTAAAAGAAGGAGTGTACATAGCTTAAGTGGTATTGTTCCTGACACTTAAATTCTCAATATGTGTTAGCTGAATATATCATAATTTGTATTCCTCCCAGCCAACCAGAAGGCGAATGAAGATTAGTGGAGGCAGAGGAAGTTTAATGCATTTTGTTTAGTCCAGTACCCTCCCTCTGGTACAGTAATCTGAATAGACCCATATAGACCCTAGGCTGGGAAATGGGTGGTCTGGGCAATTCCTTGGACTGCTGAAGTGCAACTGGCTGGCCCTGGGTGTAAGCAGTTAACACCTTGGCATCTGTTATGACCACTTAGGTAAGCTCTAAGAAGACTGAAGCTTTCTCTACAGCTCTCCTCTTCTTCTGAGCCTACACCAGACTCGCGTCGTGTCACTGTGTTTTTTTTTTTGGAGACGGAGGCTCACACTGTTGCCCAGGCTGGAGTGCAGTGGCAAGATCTCAGCTCACCGCAAGCTCCCCCTCCCGGGTTCACGCCATTCTCCTGCCTCAGCCTCCTGAGTAGCTGGGACTACAGGTGCCCGCCACCAGGCGTGGCTAATTTCTTCTATTTTTTTAGTAGAGATGGGGTTTCACCGTGTTAATCAGGATGATCTCGATCTCCTGACCTCGTGATCCATCCGCCCCAGTCTCCCAAAGTGCTGGGATTAGAGGTCTGAGCCACCGCGCCTGGCCCAGAATCACTCTTAATGCTCCACTTGCTGCAATGTAGTCTTTTTCTAGCATGTGCCTCCAAATTCTTTCAGCCTCTACCCATTACCTAGTTCCAAAGCCACTTCTATATTTTTAGATATTAGTTACAGCAGCACTGCACTTTTTGGTACCAGTTTCTGTCTTAGTCCATTCGGGTTGCTGTAACAAAATACCCTAGACTGGGTAATCTACAAACAAGAGAAATTTATTGCTTATAGTTCCGGAGGCTGAGAAGTCCAAGATCAAGTTGCCAGCAGATTTGATGTCTGGTGAGTGCCTGCTCCCTGCTACAAAGATGACTCCTTTTAGCTGTACCCTCACATGCCAGAAGGGCAAAAGGGGCAAACAAGCTCCTGCAGGCTTCTTTTATAAGAAAACTAGTCCCATTCACAAGGCCTCTGCCGTTATGACCTAGTCATTTCCCAAAGACCTCACCTCTTAATATTAACACATTGGGGAATTGATTTCAACATATGAATTTGGGAGGGACACAAACATTCAGACCATAGCAACTGTCAAGAATTTTGTGGACACGATTTAAAATCACCATGCTTTCCATTTTTTTATTTTACTTTAAGTTCTGGCATACATGTGCAGAACGTGAAGATTTGTTACACAGTTTGTTGCACGTATCAACCCCATGCTTCCTTTTTATCCTACTAACTTCCTTCATTTTATCCTACCAACTTTTCACAACAAATACCAACAATTGATATTGCTTTAAACTTGTTTTTTCATTTTTTTCTACATTAGGAAGAAACTTTAAAAACTGTTTTTTGTTGCTGTTATCACTAAATACATGCTCACTGGTTTTGGGAAGGATTGAAGAAAGTTTACACGGTCTTTGTACTCTGGGAACCCCAGGAACTCTGCATGATTGCTGTGTGCCAGGTACTATGCTTGCTCCTTGACACAAATTACCCCAGTTATTTCCTTCAGCATAACTACGATCCGGAGTATTATCATTTCTATTCACCAGATGAAATCTTGGGTAACACAGTCACTGTAGAGAAAAAAGTATATTGTAACTCGTGTTTCTATGACATTATATTTAATGTTATTGCCTTTAGCATTAGAGCCACTATTGAAAAGAACCTAAGGTAAGATCAACAAAAATATGAGAATTGACTTCATAAGTCATCTATATTATATACTTGAATGTCTAATATGAAAACATATTAATAGAAAAAGAGCTATTGAGAGACATTGTAAGTGTTCTATAAATCATATGGGTTCTAGAAATGGAAAATGTGGGCCGGGCGCAGTGGCTCACGCTTGTAATGCCAACACTTTGGGATGCCGAGGCAGGCGGTTGAGACCATCCTGGCTAACATGGTGAAACCCCGTCTTTCCTAAAAATACAAAGAAATTAGCCGGGTATAGTGTCACGTGCCTGTAATCCTAGCTACTTGGGAGGCTGAGGCAGGAGAATCCCTTGAACCTGGGAGGCAGAGGTTGCAGTGAGCCGAGATCATGCCACTACACTCTAGCCTGGGTGACAGAGTGAGACTCTGTCTCAAAAACAAATAAACAAACAAAAAGAAATGGAAAATGTGATTTGATTTTGTGTATCAAAAAAAGGCTGAGTGTATTGGCTGTGCTCTTGTGATACTGGCACTCTTGTGAGAATCGTACATTGGGTATCTTGTGATCAATGTCTTGATCAATGATAACCTTGTTGTGTAGGTGTGTGGAATTATGGGAATGAAGTTCTGTTTGAAAGAACAATCTTGGTTTGCATTTTAAATTCTGGTGTTGGTGAGAAAGGACAAAAATGCACCTCATTACCCAATTGTTACTTGAGTATACAAAAGGGGCTTCCAGTTATGAGAAAGGCATCATATATAACCTAGGAGGGGAACTGGTCCTTTTAGGCAATGGACACAGTTTGGTTTGATGGGTACTTGGGTGGACTCTCATTGCATACTAGGTTAAACTGGATTCTATTTTGTAGCAAAATGATAACCAATAACTTTAATTCAGGGTGCTTTAAACCACTTCCACATGCTTACCATAAGGCTGGAACCAGTACCTAGGGCTACTGAATCCAAGACTTCTGCTCTTGCTAGTAATTAGCCACCGTGTGCCTCTTGATGCCATCATGCCTCAATGTGATGACCCAGAAGATGTTTAAATAAAGTAATTTATTTAATCCTCACATTATTCTCCTGCACAATTCTGGATATTTGAGAAGCAGGATAGACAAAATTCAGGCTGACAGGTAAGGTAAAAAAGAGAGGTGAAGGGATTTACACAAGGTTGTTGCAGAGTTACTGGGTTAGATCTCTCACCGGAACCCAGAGGTTTCCTGAATTCAGTCCAGTGGCCCCTCCAGCAGCCAAAGTACTGAATTTGTTCCTTGATAAGTAGTATCTCATTTTTCAAGGAAAGTAGTGTGTGTGTGTGTGTGTGTGTGTGTGTGTGTGTGTGTGTTTGCAAGGCAGGGATGGAAAGGAGACTTATCATATTATTTTCAATATTCAGAGGTTATAGGATGGAATACCTAATGGAATTAGTAAAGAAGAAAAGAATAATTTTATCATTTTCTTTTCTTTCATGTATTTTCCTAATCACTGATTTTATCATACAGTGTGATTTAGGAGAAAATTTCCCATTGAGTTCCAAAAGATTGTATAGAGGGACACAGCATAATAGTGGGATCACTTGATAGAAAAATCAATTCAGGAAACCCATGCTGTTGGCCCTATGCATAGTATTCATCATTGTCATTAGGGGTTACTCTCTTCAGGTACCCATTTTGCTAGCACCATAATAGACTGCTAACAGAGACTGACTGATGACAACTGCCTGGGTTATCCTGTCTACTTAAGTGTTTAGTATCATTTCTGAGGTAGATGCTCTCTAGTGGGCATTAATGGGCAATACAAAGATTTTCACTTTCTTCATATTCCCGTTAGTACATCCACATGCCTCCTCCCCAGACTTTACAGTATTTGATATTCAAATATTTCTCCTTCCAGGACCCTGACCAACCTGACAAGTATATATTCCTACCTCCAGCCAATTCTCCTGAACCAAGATAAATTACCAGATGCTCTGCCCTGGTATTCCCTATGCACATTGGGAAGCTTTGCCCTTAAAATGGACGTCTTTCAGTTACCTTTGAGTGAGGCTTAGTGCAGCAGCGTTCCATTTTCAGCTTGTACACGCATATTGAGCCAATCCCTCCATGAATCAAGCTCAGTCATTTTCCTTCTCCATCAGCTAGTCATAAAGGATCTCCCATGGCCGTAAATGTGAGCTGAGACCTGAGGCTCTGATGCAACAGTGTTGATAAATTGGAAGTCTGGATCGCCTCTCCAATCGTTTCACTGTGCTTTCTGGACCTGCCTATGCCCAATCGCAGCCATACCACTACCAATTTACAAAGAAGTGTTGCTGGACCCACTCAAGTTTATGATCTTGTGGATCTGACAGTATCCAGTTCATGATGGGAAATTCTGGCTGTATGTTCACTTGATGTTGAAGAATCAGGTGCTCTGTGTCTTCTAAGCCCTAATAACATGACAGGGAATGTTTTTTGAATGCTAATTATTCACTGCAGATAGCATGGGCCTGAATCAGAACATCAGACATTATTTGTAAGTCTCCTGTTGAAGCTTGCCATAAATTCCACATGGAATCTATTTCCTCCAAATGCACTTCTAATAGTATAAGATCTGTTGGGTCATATGGCCCAAGAAGCAGGGCAACTTGCACTCCAACTTGGACTTGCTTTAGAGTCTTTTCCTGCTTTCAGCCCCAGGCAAAGTTGGTAGTCTTGCATGCCACTCAGTAAGTGGATCAGTGCAGTATTCCCAAGTTAGAATATATTGCCTCCACAATCTGAAGCAGGCTATCAGGTGTGGTGTTTTCTATTTAGTGGTGAACAACACAAAATACTATAATGTGTGTGGTGTTTCTGTAGGATTGTGCCAATATGCCCCAAACCACTGGATCCCTAGAAACTCTACTGACATGAATCTGCAATGATTTTATTCCTCACCCTATGGAGCACATGTGTTTTACTGATGACTTAAATGTACCTGCCAATTATTTCTCATTTGATCCAGTTGATGTGGTGTTATCTATATAGGGGATCAAAGCAATGTTCTGCAGAATGTCCACATAGTCCATATCTCTTCGGACTACGTTATAACCGTGGAACTGTTAACGTATCTCTGGGGCAAAGCCCTAAATTAATTCTGTTGTTCAAATCATGTGAACATGAACTGCACTAGGTCATTCTTCACGGTAATGATGGGAAATAATTAATTGCCAGATTAGTGGCCACACACCATGTACCTAAAACCATGTTCATCTGTTCTGACAAAAATACCACATCCAGTACAGTAGTTGCATTGGGGCTAATACTTGCTTGAGTTTGTGGTAGTTCACTCTCCTCCTCTATAATCCCTCTGGACTAGTGAATCAAATGAGAAAATGATAGACATCACTACCCTTACATCATTTAATTCATTAAGAGTGGCACAAATTTCTGCCACTCCCCAGAGGATTTTTACTTATTTATTCATGTATTTATTTTTGACATGGAGTCTCACTCTGTCACTCAGGCTGGAGTGCAGTGGTGCAAACTCCACTCGCTGCAACCTCCTGCTCCCTGGTTCAAGTGATTCTCCTGCTTCAGCCTCCTGAGTAGTTGGGGCTACAGGCGTGTGCCACCACACTTGGCTAATTTTTTTTTATTTTTATTTTTTGGTATTTTTAGTAGAGACGGGGTTTCACCATGTTGGCCAGGCTGGTCTCGAACTCCTGAGCTTAGGTGATCTGCCCATCTTAGCCTCCCAAAGTGTTGGGATTACAGGTATGAGCCACGATACCTGGCCCACACAGGATTTTGTGTGTGTGTGTGTGTTTTTTGTTTGTTTGTTTGTTTTTTTATTGTTTTGGCTAGAATCGTAGCAGCTCTGAAGCTACTACTACTGAATTTCCCCAGAATGATAGCTTTCTCCTCACAGGCTAAGGAACGAATGTGGAGGTTCTATCATCTGTCATGTATATCCATTCTAATTATATATTTGAGGATCAGGGAAACAACAAACAGATTAGTTTGTGGATTCATTAGAATGACAGTGAACCAGACCTGAGCAGACTCAGTAGAAACACAGTGAGGACCTCCAATAGAGGGCCATGACGATGCTTCAGGTCTTCAGGCATCTAGTTGACATAGGGTCAGCTAGAACTCTGTGTCCAAGGGCCTAAAAATGTATAAGTAATTTCGCCCCGTGTACAGTTAGATAAGTAAATGGTCATAGGTCCCTTTGAAGAAGGACTATGAGAACCATTATTATATAAACTTGCTATAAAGTTGCAAGGTTTTCCCTTCTTGGAACCTCATGTCTATTCTATCCCTGGAGGCTGAAAAGACACAATACTCAGGGGAGTAGGTCTATTGGATTGATCAGTAAAGTGAGAATTGGCAGGTGTGTATCCCATAGTCAGAGCCATCAGTCTTTGCAGCACCTAAAGTAGGTCACTCTCCCTCTTATCATGTTCAGCACTCAATAAATGTCAACTGTTATTATTATAATTAGTTAAGTATACTGTGGTGCTTTTGAGTAGTTTTGGAATACAAGGCCTGGCAAAAATGTTTAGACCCTCACCCAAACACTCTTGGAATAGAGTTATTTTAAAATCATTCTTTCCTGAAGAAAAGACTTGTGGTGAGTGGTTCTGTTGAAGAAGAGTTCAAAGACCTAGATTTGGTTTAGGTACACACACACACACACACCATATATCATCAAGCTAAATTCTCAGCCTCTTCCCTTAGCACAAAATTTCACATTCTATAATTGTCTTAAATACTTTCAGAATGCCCTCCTGAAATACACCCTTTATCAATAACAAAAAAATGACTACAATGACATTTATTCTGGTGTTCTTTACATCCAGAAGATGATTATTAGCTAGGTTTAGGATTGGTCTTAAATTTAAAAAATCTAATACACACTATTACATGTCAAAGTACTTTTAATTATCTTCATTGTCACTTGAATGCAGCGAACAGCTTTTATTCAAAAGAACAACTCTAGACACTACCTGGAAGGAAAGTTGATGTCTTTTAAAGCAAGACCTGCATGGTGATGTAAAAAGGATGAATAACATAAAATATAAAAATCAGAGATCAGGAAGGCACATGAAACAAAAGAAAATGGAGTGATGAAATTGTTCGCTGACTCCATACTCCACTGAGTGATTAAGTGACCAATGCCTAACTACGTTCTTCCTTTAACCAATTATAAAGAAGCTTAGGTTAAAGGAAAACACTTCCCTATGGTTAAAGTCAAACAGTGAGAATGTTCTGGAACTTTCTAGATGCTTACATAGGACAGGAAACATTAAGAGTGATTCTGGCATAGATCTAGATACTAAATCATATGCTAGGATATTTCCTTCAGACCCTCCCTAGGCTGACAAGATGTGTGTGTGTCTGTGATGAGAGTAGGGAGCAGAGAACAAGAATGAGAATATAGGAAAGTGTATACTATGAAACAAATACATTAGGTATACACAGCTCTATTTTTATAAAAGTTCTGTATAACTTCCTTTTCATTTAAATATATATGTATATATGTTTGACAACATTTCATATCAATAAAGATAAATTTCTATAACTTCCATTCCTAACCAGGTACATCCTATACTATTGTAATTTTATCTATCACTATTACTCCTGAAACAATGGGGAAATACATGCATTAATTAGCTTATAGTTTCATCTTAAGCCTGACTTACCACAGGCTATCTACTCATAGTATTTTCATATATACTTTCCAGATATATTTTATGTGTGTTTATATATAATTCAAAAGCTATATGTTCAAATGTGCAAATACGTTTTTGTTCAAAATTGAGTCACATTATACATACTGCTATTGTCCGAATGTCCCCCAAAATTCATATGTTGAAATTTAAGTGTTAATGTAATAGTATTAAGTGGTAGTGCCTTTGGGAGGTGATTATTTGTATATCTCAATGTATCTTTTTATTTGTCTTTAATTTTAGTACTGTTGAACAACTGTGGATGTTTGCCATTGCTTCTCTCTTTTGAATCATTTGTTAATAAAATTAAACATTACTATTATACCTGGTCAGATTCATTCCTATGTCAGTCATATTACTTATATGCTATTAAAGTCTGTTTGGATTATTTCTCCCATTTTCTGATGCCTTTAAATGCATTGTGTTTGTTGATAATGGCTTTTCAATTTCCCCATATTATTCCAAATGAGGTATATTATATTTAACTATAAATATAGTGAAATGACCACTGATATACTTTTGTTTTTTGCTGATTTCTCACTTATGCAAAAATATTCTTTTTTATTTCTTTTTAGCACCTCTACCCCTACCTTACACCCAACTTCCCTCCCCTAATCCCGCCCTTGTTTCCTTTCTATGATTTGGGGGATTGGCAGTTGAAATTCATTTCAATTAATACAGTCTCCTCCCTGTGGATCAATGATATAAACAGACCATTTTAATCAATAAGTAAAGAACCATGGAGAAGTTATTTACACTCATGAGACTGAGTTTTGCATTTTTAAATGGAATTAATGAGCCCAATATAACATCACTGTTGTGAGAAGACTGGGTAATTCTAGGAAACGTCTGGCCTATAGCAGGCTTTCCTCAATTGCTACTCTCTGCTATATTCCACCTCCTCTTTCCTGTGAGATAAATTACGTTGGCATTCACTTAACAACATTACTGTCATAGAGAGCAATGATAAGTGTAAGAGGAGGAAAAGGAAGTGTGTGCTTATTGTCACAGTGCATGACTGAGGTTTGGTGGCATTTTCACGTTATGGCACGTCACCAAATGCAGTTGAAGGATGGGGAGAAAATTAATAATTTTATTTTATTTTGTGTATTGTCCTACCACTTCTTTTTACTGTTAAAATGGCAGAGACAGAATTTTCCATGGATCCTAAGGACAAAATAATTCCATAATTTAATATATATTTGTTGACTGATATAGTTGTTACTGTCAGACAGAGGTCAGGGAACTGCAGAAAACCACTGCTAATCTCACAGATCCTCCAAAGTCTTTGAGTACAGACTTACAGAAGAATGCTAGGACCATGAAAAAATTTGTTTTATATCTGCCAGATTCCACATAAAGAACGGTTTTTATTTCCTTTCTATTTAAAAAATATCATACAAATACATAGCATTGGTGATACCTAAACCATATCCTGCTGGCAAGAAGTTTAGGAATGTAATTCATAGGAATCCAGCTTCTGCAACAAAGGAGAGAACATAGAAGAGGATGAAAAAGCTCTGCAACAAAGGAGAGAACATAGATGAGGATGAAAAAGCTTCCAACTGCCAGATAACCTTATCTGCGTAAGTCTCCTGGATTTTACTTCTTTAACCTTTCTGATTCTTTCAAGTACCTGATATTCTACATTAAATATTTTCTGTTTGAAATACCTAGTGTAGTTTCTTTTTTGCTGACTGAATCTTGAGTGATGCCCACTCCTCCAGAGATTCTGATTGAATATTTCTTACATAAGTGGACTGTGATTCATATTTCAAAAAACAATGTTTTTGAGAGATCCCTCCATATCAGAAGGAATAAAATCACACCCCATTTGTATGCTTGCCTTGTCCTACTAGCTATTTGAGCAGATTATTTCTTGTGTCTAGCCTATCCAGTAATTTCCTTGACAAGTAAAATTTGATCTAACTTACAGAAGGACAAGATAGAAGACTAGAGAAGCTACCCATTGACTCAGGTAATCTTGGGTAAATTATTGAACCACAAAAAACAACATAAAGATAAGTGCTTAAGAGCCCAGCACTCCAAGTCTCTCTAATTGGTTACTCAGTTCTAGCCAATTGTAGCCATTCAGGAATGCACAACCAGTACTGCCAAATCTTCGTGTTGTTAAAAGACTTTTATTTTGCATGAAATATCCCTTTCAGATGTTGATGAGGACATGAATAAACAATTGTGTATGTAGAAGAAAACATATCATAAGCCAGATCTAGGGACTTAGAGACCTGGACCTAGGGATCCCTACCTTTCAACTTCTGTCCTAGGACTTTACTGGCCTGGAGCATGAGTCATCGAAAAGAAGACACTGTCTTTTGTCTCAAATGGTCCCAGGTTATTGAGAAGTACAAAGTATATAATTCATTACAATAAAAAAATGCACCAGATATAGGTGTAGCACAAAAGGTGAAATTAACTCTAAGGAGGGACAGAACAGGTTACCTGGTGAGGTGAGGTGTTGTCTGGATTTCTAAGGGTGTATAGGATTTCATTAGGCAAGTGCCTAATGTGGGGAAAAAGGTGTTTCAGGAAGAGAGAACATATACAATAACATTACATCATGAAATAACATGGTCTTCTCAGGAATCTAAGAAGACTTAGGGATTGCTAAATCAGAGTAAAAGCAGAGGGGAGAGATGGAGACAGTGGAAAGAGATGAGGTCAAAGAGGTGAATGGGGACACTAATAGTGCAAAACTGTGTCTTTTGACTTTGTCCAATAAGCATTGGACAGCCAGTGATGACTGACAATATGGTAATAGATTGCAGGGATTGAGATCAGAGGAAAGAAGACCAGTGGGGTAGATGCCATACTGCTGACCATACATCATGAGTACTTGAAATACAGCAATGGATGTAAGACTGGAAAGGAGAAAATACTTAAGGGAGACTTGCACAAATGCACCAGGAGGTGTGCCCATCAATAAGGAAAAGGGTGAAACATTCTACAGCATCGACAGTGAATAACTACAGCTACAAGCAACAACACAGACGAATCTTAGAAACAGAATGTTCCGTGAAAGAAACAAGTTCCAGGCCAAGCATGGTGGCTCCTTCCTGTAATCCCAGCTACTCCAGAGGCTGAGGTGGGAATATTGGTTGAGGGAAAAAAAAAGCAGAAACAAGTCCCTGAATGCCACCTAGAAAAAGATATAAATGTTTGTGAAAATAATCAAAACTAATCAACACTATTTAGGCACATATCTATGTGACAAGAATACATATTAAAATGCAAAGAAATAAGAAATATAAATCAGGATATTGGTTTCTTTGAGAGGGGAGGTTGGGGGACAAGATGTAATTTAAATTATCAGTAACATTCCAGTTCTTCTATTGGGTGCTGAATTCACAGGAATTTATTGCAATTAAGATGGGCAGATAGATAGATAAGCAGTCCTTTTAGAGGTCAGGAAAACAATGTCAGGACGAAAGATTCTGTTCTATTCTCTGTACTAAGTGCTTTAAGAAAGCCAGGGGCTGGGCGTGGTGGCTCATGCCTGTAATCCCCAGCACTTTGGGAGGCCGAAGCAGGTGGATCACGAGGTCAGGAATTCAAAACTAGCCTGGCCAACATAGTGAAACCCCATCTCTACTAAAAATACAAAAATTAGCTGGGCATGGTGGCACATGCCTGTAATCCCAGCTACTCGGGAGGCTGAGGCAAAATTGCTTGAACCAGGACCCGGGAGGGAGAGATAGCAATGAGTGAGGTCGCACCACTGCACTACAGCCTGGGCTACAGAGCAAGGCTCTGCCTCAAAAAAAAAAAAAAAAAAAAAAAAAAAAAAAAAAAAAAGAAAGAAAAGAAAAAAGAAAAAAAGCCAGGTGAAGATATATTGCAGAGATATTTTGGAGGTGGAATCAATAGGTTTGCAGACACTTTTTCCTCTTAAATTGGTTTTAGATTAGCTCTCCAAAGAAGCCTCACTGTGTGAAGCCCACGTGCTTTTACATCCCGCGCTTTTTGCCCTTTGCCCTTGGCTGTCATTGCTTCCCCTCCAAAGAGAGGTGGGGTGACGCAAGGCAGTGGGGGCGGGGGAAACGGCCGGCGGCTCTAAAGCTCTCCGATTGGTGGACTGAGGAGCGAGAACGAGGCTGGAGCTGAAGCGTTGAAAAGAGGGACAAAGGGGGTGGGGCTAACAGAAGGCTGGGCTAAAGGAGCTTAACGGAATCCAGACGCAAGTGCAATTGTCCGCGCGCCTCGCTGCGATGGCCGCGGCGCCGAGCACAGTCACCCCGCTGGCGGCGGAGTCTTCCCCTCAGGAAGCTACCGTCTCTGCCGCCTCCTCCTCCTCCTACACCGCCTGCGAGGCGGCGGCGGCGGCGGCGGCGGCAGTAATTGTTCCTGCCTCCTCCGCCACCTCCGCCCCTGCCTGCCCGCCTGCCGGTGGCTGTGGCGACGGCGGCGGCGGCGGCTTTGGCTGCTCCACTATGGCGGCGGCGGGGAGGGGGGGCAGTAGTTTTAAAGTAGACACCCGCCCTTGCCTCAGAGAAGGTGAGTTCCCGTCCCGGGGTGCGGGGGCGGCCCCATCTCCTTCGCTGCCTCTCTTCAGCCCGTGCGAGATCGGGCTGGGCGCGGTTCGCCACTGCCCCACCCCCCACCTGCCGTGGCGCAGTAAAGGCCAAGCTCGCCCCGCCCCGCCCTGCCCTGCCGTATTAGCCCCGAGTGTGCAAGATGGACTGAAGCAGAGAGGACCTTCCCTAGCTCTCCCACCTGTAAAGGATGGGGGACCCCAGGCAAAAGAATTGCAGGTACTCACGAAGCAGGAGTTTGAAGGGAAAAAAAAAATACCACATAATTTATCTCCCAGCCAGGACACCTTAGTGTGCTGTAGGAAGTTGAGGTGTGATTTGGAAGAGAAGGCAAGGTAGAAGTGCTGTGGGCCAAGAGGGTCAAGGATAAGGGAAGGGGGACCGATGGAGAAACGGGCGGAGATAAAAGAGGAAATACCAAAGAAATAAGGGGGAGTAAACCCCCTTTTGGTGTTCAACGTCCTGCAGTGTAGAAACTTGAGGCAGAATATTTACAGAGAGATGGCGTTAGAAATTTGGGCAGGTTAGAAGTGTATAGGTTTAAAAGATCTGTCGGATTTTAGGAAGGTAAGGTCTGGTGGAGGGGACTCTACTAGGGAAAGAGGAAGAGAGTGTGACAGAAGTACAGATTTCAGGAATCACTTTGGAGAGTTTTCTTTGGCTATTTGAGAATGTGACCTGGTAAAGCAAGGTTTACAGGTCCATCTTTAAGGTGGTTTGGCTTTTAATAAGTTCTGTTGTACCTACCAACACATATTACTCCTAACATAAAAGGATATTTCTTGACTGTATCAATATAAGCGGTATTCACACAAAATATCTGTATACTTGTAAACAGCCTACTAATAGCAAACTGTAAAATTTGCCATTGAAATGTGTTTTAAAGCAGTTTGGGAAATGTTCTTAACTGATGGAGACCATTCCACTGCAGAGCACCCCAGTAAAGCATTTTGCCATCGTAAATTTCGTAATTTCCAGAATTTGCTGTGTTACCTTATGTTGCTAACTTGCCTCCAAAGTGAAAGATTGTGGACACCAAAATAGAGGAAAATAAATTCCTTTTTCTTAGGAAGATATCCCATTAAAATTATCCCATAAAAATCTCTTCTTCACATTCTTCAATGATATATCCCTGTGTGCTATTCCATAACCTTTCACACCTTTCACTTTGGAGGAATGGCAAAGTAGAAAAAAAAATCCCTTACAATATTTGTATAGGCACATTACATAAATGCCACTTATTAAATATGGAAGTTAGAAGTACACTGTAATGTTTTATTTATCAACTCTCTTACTAAAGTCAACCTTTGAAAGACTCCATTTAGTGTCTTCATTCAGCCTCAGTGGATGGAAACATGAAATCTGGATTTTAAATTTTTATATCAACCTTTATGTCCATAACCACCTAGTAGGCAAGAGCAGTTTTATAGGCATCAAGATCACAATTCAATTTGGCTCTCATCGTCTGCTCACAGTAAGGTTTAAGACCAGTATCTCATGGAAAAAAAAAAAAAAAATGGCTTTTTGCCTGCTGGTGTAAGTGGTTTGTTTGCAGTGTCTTTGAATATATGCAAATAGTAAAGGCTTTCAGAGAGCTAATTTCATAAAGTAGGAGCAATACCTTACCTATATTATTGCGAGGCAGTAAAATGAGGAGCACCCTGGCATAGGAGTGTGATGCATTTAACGTAGGTTCATTGCTAATTAATTCACTGGACTTTGTGACCCTGAATAGGCCCCATGCCCCCTCGATTTGAGTTTTGACATTTTTGAAATAAGGGAATAAAACTACCCACACTCCGAGGGTTGGTTTCAGATCTGAAAGTATCAACCATGATTTTGCATTTCTGAATTGATACTCTTTCAATGACATTTCCATGGCTGTGCACTAGAACAATAACTCATAAATCGTAAGAAACCTGTTCTGATAGTTACCACCTGACATTCAGTGAATAATGAGATCTATGTTGAGTTAGTGTTGAGAAAATTTACTGGCATATGGAAAACCAAATATAACTGTTAACCTAAAAATTATCTCTTACCGTTTCATTTTAGCTAAATGTCCTTCATTCACTATTCAGTCCAAACTACAATTCTCTCACCTTTTCACTTAACAAATGGCAAACATTTCATATATTGCACTGTTCCAAACACTATTAGGCCTCAAAATATTTTTGTTTATATGTATAGAAAGGCCATAAATGGTTGTCAATTATGAAGGTGGATAAAGGAGAAGAAAGGAAAATGTTACTTCGTGGTGTACCATTATCTTTTGCTTAAATCCTAGTTAAGAGATTGCTCTAAAAGATGTCAAAGAATTGTCAAGATTCAATTATTGCAAGTCCACTCGTTATAGGATGATTAAAAGTGGTTTGGAAAAGCATTTGCTGATCCATTTTGAACTGTAGCTGTTATTCTTGAGGATTTCATCTGTCTTGGGGTGAATAATGAACAAATGTCAGTGGACATTAGAAACTAGCAAACAGGGAATATTAGAAGCTTTCAAAGATTACAGATGGGACATTGAGCAGTAAACCTAGAAATAGAACAAAGAAAGAAAAGAAATGCCATGTGAAAAGACACATATACACTCAGAATTCACAGTAAAGGGAATTATGAGATTTTGTGGGACACTTCATCTTTCATTTTTCAAAAATGTTTAATGGCTCAAAAATGAATTTTCACACAACAATAACATTCTGGTATATTCATAGTAAAAAAAAAATTCTTGCTTATTTACCTCTTCCTTTTAAGAAAAAATATATCAAATGCATCCTGTTTTAGATTGGAAGACCCTCTGGCTTTTTACTTAGCTATTAATCCGTTTGTGTAGCAATTACCTAACAAGACTATCATTTGTCTCCATATTATTCAGTAAAGTTTCAAGTCAAATGATAGTTAAGTCCACCATAAGAAAATCTAGTGGGTAGGCTGGGCACGGAGGCTCACACCTGTAATCCCAGCGCTTTGGGAGGCCGAGGCGGGCAGATCACGAGGTCAGGAGATGGAGGCCATCCTGGCTAACATGGTGAAACCCCATCTCTACTAAAAATACAAAAAATTAGCCGGGCATGGTGGCACACGCGTATAGTCACAGCTACTCGGGAGACTGAGGCAGAAGAATCACTTGAAGCCGGGAGGCGGAGGTTGCAGTGAGCCGAGATCGCGCCACTGAACTCCAGCCTGGGCAACAGAGTGAGGCTCCATCTCAAAAAAAAAAAAAAAAAAAAAGAAAGAACGAAAAAGAAAATCTAGTGGGTAACCTTTCATGTATTCAGGAATTATTTATTGAACACCTCTATGTGTGTGTGCCAGGCACTATGCTTAGTGTTAAGGATATACGGACAAACACAGCTATACTAAACAACTCAGTAATAGTGCTTGATAGTAAAATTAGAAAATACTTAAATAAGGGAAGGAATGCAGTTTTAAATGTTACTAGTCAGAATCCTGAGCCACAGGACCATTCCATTGTTTATTATAAATCTGTACTCTGTAGCTCATAATATATACTACAGGCACAGTAAAGCAAATTATACTGTAAATCTAATGTTGATGTGAGGGAAGAATAGTAAACTGTTACAGAATTAGTTTTTAATTCTCTGCATTTGGCAGATTGAGATGTCTGGAGAGAGGTAAATTATTATTTGTTTGTTTCTGACCCTCTGTTAGATTTCAGTGTGTGAAAATACTAACTAAGCTTGTTTTAAAGACTAACTTAAGCATACCCCCTACTATATTTATTACATATCGGTTAGGATAAAAACTTTGATTCTTTCCCATCTGAAACCAGCCTTGCAGATTCATTCACATTTACTAACCTGTTGGAATGAATGCCATGTATTTGGTGGCTTTCTGATGCAAAATAGCTGTCACGTGATCGAGTGTATTAATGGATTTACACAGTACCTTAATTCAGTTTCTGACTTCACAAGCATGAACCCTGAGCTGGCTAGCCACAAAGTGCTTATGATTATGAAGGTAGAGGACTTGGTTTAAATAAAGACAATGTAAATGTTAAACATATAACTAGTACTCCCAATTATTTTGTTAATTCTGTTGTAATTTGTAATTGTTAACATGCCATGGGAAACCCTTCATTATTTGTTTGATTGTGATAACTGTGTAAAGTAGCTAAAACTTGGCAAAGTTTTACACCTCATAAGTCAGGTGTTAATCTTATAAACTGAAAAACTAAGGACACTAGATAGCATTATAGCTGTGAGTGGTCATCATGCTGATAGGTACAGATCTGCATTTCTACCACAGCTATTATTCATGAAAACTCCTTAAACAGAGTGTGACCTTTAGGGGTAAAAGAGTTAAAACATTTTGTGTAAGTTAACTCAGTTCCCCCAGTCTCCTATAACTTAGTGCTGTGCTCTGCCCATTCTTTTCTAAGATTCTGATGGTATTAAAAGACTGCAAAGGGCAAGTCAGTTTTTAAAAAAAATTATATTTAATCAAGAATGCTTGAGGGAGTTTATCTCTAAAAGTGTAATCATGGAGAATATCGCACATGTGCTCTTTGCACAATTAAAATGATTATTTCTCAGATTTATTAATGCCTGACTTGAAATCTGTGATTGAGAATGAGATTTATGTTTATGATATTGCAGTCAGTCCAGAAGTTTGCTCCATTTTTGTTACTTTATTAAAATAGGATAGACAACGAATCCTTTACAATGCTAGATGTTTTTGCATCAAGATCAATTGGCCTGTGAACTCCCCACTTCAGCAAAGCATTAAAACATCTAATAGCAAGTTTTTCCCATAAACATCTGACAGGTTATCCTGAAGAAGAAATTTGGGGTTTTGTGCAACTCAACCTAATTGTCATTTAACAAATGCAAGTGAGATTCATTTTATTAAATATAGCCAGTTATATATAAAATAGAGTCACCTAATTTGAATAGCTTAAACTTGGGGATTAACAAAGAACATTTAATTGGAATGAACAGAGAGTTCTCTTGCCCGGAACTGAAGAAATATGGTAATTTTCTGGTTCCTTTCCTCAGAGATTCTACATGGTTTATAATTCCGTAAGCACGGGTGGACCAAATTCATTATTTTTACTCAAGCCATAAATGTTTTATTTTTGTCATAAAAATGCATTTAATCTTAAATTGCCTGTTGTTATGTAGTAGCATTAATTAGGAGAAAGTTTCAAATATGATCATTTGGATTTCACACTCAGCTGTACTTTTGAATGCAGAAGTTAATGTTACTTTACTTTCACATAATAGTGCTGCTGTTTGGAGTAGGCCCAATCCAACAAAAGTAGCCAAAAAGTAAGTTCCTGTCAAGTCAACCTCTTTGTTTTTTATATCGTTGAAGGCAGATAGTCTGGTACAAAGTGAATTGAGTATTTTATATCAACATAAGGAATTTTAGTAATGCCCAAGTCTGTAGAACGTGAGCTGTTAGTACTCCTAATTGCATTTTATTGATTTAAGAACATCCCTCTGCTATTACTATTGTCTCTTCCCAGACTACTAGAATTTTTTTAATAGACCAAATCCACCTGAGTCTCAAATCATATGTTTTACATTTTACCTCCCTCAGTTCTTTAATTCCTATTACCTCTCTGGGCCTTAGCTTCCTTATTTATGAAATGATGACATTAGACTAGATTGGTTCTAAACTGGAGGCAGTTTTGCCTTACAGGGGATATTTGACATTGTCTGGAGATATTTTTGGTTTTCACAACTATGGAATGCTACTGGCATCTGATTGGCAGAGGCCAAAGATGCTGCCAAATATCCTACAATGTATAGGACAGGCTCCTCACAACAATGAATTATCCGGCCCAAAGTGACAATAGTGCCGAGTTTGAGAAACCATGAACTGGATGACCTCTAAAATAACTCGGGTCTAAATAAAATAATTATGTATAATATTAAGTAAAAAGTTCAAAGCTTCTGGGTTAATGAACAAGCATACTTTATCAAGTGCCTACATGTGTTGAACATTTTAAAAATTATTTCACTTAACATTCACCAAATCCTAGAATTAAAAATTACACATTGTATTTCTGTACTTTTTGGGTGAAATAAAAAACGGTCCATAGTGGTTACATAATTTGCTCAAGGCTATATAGTTGTGGGTAAAGATAGGATTTGAATCTATTTGACCAACTCAGAATCTTACTTATTTTTTCCTACATCCCAGTGCTGTAGGTCATAGTTTTTCTCCCCATTACAAATTATTATGAAATATTTATTTTCTTAGGTCATGAAAACATTTCTTGTAAGAGGGAAATGAAGAAGAAAAACACTCTTATTTATAGAAAATTGGAGTTTACTCATTCTCCACCAGTTGCTGAAGGCACACTTAAATGTAATCAAATACATTACATGGAATATATGAGTTCTCTGATCAGATCCCATTTATAATTTGTCTCAAAACTACCATTTCATTTCAAATAACCATCATAAATGTTATTCAGAAGTGGATTGCTTATGTCATGGTTGCAAAACAACCATCACTTGCTCATGCAGTTTCCTCTGAGCAGCAGGTGGACTCTACAGGGCAGCTGTCCTTCATGCAGTGATTCAGATGCTTTTGTCTTTTATTTTTTTCAATATTTTATTTTATGTTTCATTGTGGTAAAATATGCACACCATAAACTTTGCCATTTTAAGTGTGAAATTCAGTGGCATTAAGTACATTTACATTGTCAAACAAGCTTCACCACTGTCCATCTCCAGAACTTTTTCATCATCCCAAATTGAAACTCTGTACATAGAGGTCATAGTTTTGTTATATGACCATATTTCTCCACTCTGAAGAACTTTCTGATGTATTTAGTTTCTGGAAAGTAATATATATTTAAAAGTTATGCTTAATTTGTTAACAGTTGGCAACTTGAATAGTTTCTTATTACCACAAAGCACAGCATTGCAAAGCAATTTTACCCTCTTATACCCTGAGTATAAATGGGACCATCTAGTAAACATTGGTTTTATCTTATCTTTTCCACATCCTATTATTTTTAAACCCTTATTTCATTATCAGATATAGGTTATCTTCCCATTTTGAACCTAGTTTTTGATAGTACTTCCTTATTCCCTGTTGCTTTTGTTTCATGTTAAAATAGAAATAAATGGTATCAGCATCAGAAATTCTTGTATATTTTAAAGACGGTATATTCCAGTCCATATTTGAGAGCATGCCTTTGTGTCATTAAGATCTCAATACCAAGTTTCAATAAGTAGGCTTTGATTCTGATTATAAAATCTTGCTCCTCGGCTGGGCACGGTGGCTCACGCCTGTAATCCCAGCACTTTGGGAGGTCAAGGTGAGCGGATCACCTGAGGTCAGGAGTTTGAGACCAGCATGGCCAACATGGTGAAACCCCATCTCTACTAAGATTACAAAAATTAGCCGGGCACAGTGGTGCATGCCTTGATCCCAGCTACTCGGGAGGCTGAGGCAGGAGAATCACTTGAACTCGGGCGGCAGAGGTTGCAGTGAGCCAAGATTGCGCCACTGCACTCCAGCCTAGGTGGCAGAGTGAGACTTTGTCTCAAAACACAAACAAAAAAAACTTACTTCTCTATCCATATCTCTTTTCCAAGTTTATAGTAGCATAAAAAAATTCAAGGCCGGGCGCGGTGGCTCAAGCCTGTAATCCCAGCACTTTGGGAGGCCGAGACGGGCGGATCACGAGGTCAGGAGATCGAGACCATCCTGGCTAACCCGGTGAAACCCCATCTCTACTAAAAAATACAAAAAACTAGCCGGGCGAGGTGGCAGGCGCCTGTAGTCCCAGCTACTCGGGAGGCTGAGGCAGGAGAATGGCATGAACCCAGGAGGCGGAGCTTGCAGTGAACTGAGATCCGGCCACTGCACTCCAGCCTGGGCGACAGAGCGAGACTCCGTCTCAAAAAAAAAAAAAAAAAAAAAAAAAAAATTCAAATGTACCAGGAAATGAAGAACAGTTGAAAACTTCTAGGCTAGAAATATTGAAAAAATATGCCTAAAATTAACCAGGAAGTATTTACTGTACCATGTTCAAGGAAGTGTATTTTTTCCAGATGTGACTTTAAATCATACTTCACAACATTCAGTATATTGTCATTTGATATTCTAATGTGTAATCTGTTTATATTTTTAACCCTAGCTCTCCTAATTTCTTACTTAATTAGATTGAAAGATAAAAGACCATCTGCCATGAATTTTTTACATTTATCATTGGGGAAAACTCACTATTATACCTAAATCATAACCAAAATATTAATTTTGCAAAAAAATTTCTTTTTAATTCTAGTTGCAGTTATTAAAATATTACACTTGGTAGTAGAAATGCCTCATGGATTTTTACAAAGAGATATTTTTGAGAGAACCAGCTTTAGGGTTAGGACATAGACAAGAAAATAAAAGTAATGGAGGAGTAGGAGAAGAAATATTGGGACCCTTTGATTTTTTAGGCCCTTAAAGGTTTGTATTAACTGTATACCTGCTTAAAACTTTAAATCATCTTCTGTGCTTCGTATTTGGAAGCAGCTAAGGTATTTGGGTCCTCTGTAAGTACCCCACCAAAATTTTCTTTCTGTATATATTCCTATCTAAAATACATTTTTTCATTGATCACCATTAACCCATATAAAGGGAGGTAGAAACAGAAATCTGAAAGGCCGTGATACGTTCTTAGTCACACAGCTAGTTAATAGCAGGGTGAAAACTAATGCAGTCTCTCTCATCCTACTGCTTTTTACAACTCTTACTACTTTTGGAATTAAGAATCAGTATAAACCCACACTTAACAACCAACCAATAAAAATAGATTTATTTCATATTCTAATCAGTTATGGAAAAGAAAAGACATGGTGAGAGTATAAAGAAGAAACAAGAAGAGAGGTAGATGCCCCCAAGTTTTTTCAGCTATCCCTTGGTTCCCATTTCTACTAGAATCAGCTCCTAAGTCCCAATTCTTTGCCAGAACACCTTTATTCCTGACAGGTAGTGGGTTCTCAGTAAACATTAGTTCCTGTCCCAGTCATCTTCCTCACAGTCAACATTATCTGCTCACCTATCCTCTAATTTAACATCTGTTCCCTGAGGCTGACCTTTCCTCTAAGCTGTCACCCTGAAACAGGCTGAAAAACATCTGTATTGTCACCTGTTTCCTCTCGACTTCCAGAATTGGCTATTGGTCATTTTTTTTCTGGGAGTCCAACAATCATATCTCAAATAGTGGGGGTTGGGGGTCGGGTCGATCAAAAGAAATATTTAGCATCTCTTGTGAATCAGACATAAGTTTCTTACATATGTCAAGCCTGGAGATGAAGTCTCTTTTTAAGATTAGCCTTGCCTGTCATCCCAGCACGTCGGGAGGCCAAGGCAAGTGGATCACCTGAGGTCAGGAGTTTTAAGACCAGCCTGGCCAACATAATGAAACCCCGTCTCTACTAAAAATACAAAAATTAGTCGGGCATGGTGGTGCATGCCTGTAGTCCCAGCTACTCGGGAGGCTGAGGCAGAAGAATCACTTGAACCCGGGAGGCAGAGGTTGCACTGAGCCAAGATCACACCACTGCACTCCAGCCTGGACAACAGAGACTAGCCTTTTTAAGAGCGAGTTCTCAGGGAAATCTTGGGCAGACTTAGATTTGAATCCTGGCTTTGACACTTATCAACTGTGTGACTTTGGGCAAACTGCTTAACCTGTCCAAGCCTTAGGCATGACTTTCAGAAAGTAGACATCATCAAGTTCATGTCAAATTTAGGGGAAATGCAACCTGAGAATTTGGCAGTATACAGTAGCCTCTGGTAAAGAACACCCATTTTATAAATTTGTTCTCAGTGGAAACCCCCCTTCCATGAGCCTCCTGGTGGCAGATTCTAGAAGATCCAAAAATATCTTGAAAAGCTGGAAATGATTGGTTGACTCTAACAAGGTAAAACTTAAATTCAAAAATATAAGTATATATTGGATCTGTTTTGGGAGCCAGAAAAATTTCTATCTATATAACTATGTCCTAGAGGGACATAGTTTAACCAGTTCCAGATCAAAAAGAACCATGTATTTAAAGTTAGCTGAGCATGAGTCAGCAGTATGATATGACCACCAAAAAATGATGACGCTATTGTAGACTACATTAATAGAAAATAAATATTCAAAATAAGGAGTTAAATATACTTAATACTACTGAACTCTACACTTAAAATGGTTGAGATAGTAAATTTTACATGGATTTTACCACAATTTTAAAAAATAAGTACCCCACCAAAATTTTGCTTCCGTATGTATTCCCATCTAAAATATATTTTGTCATTGATCGCTATCAACCCATATAAAGTCAGGTAGAAACACAAATCTGAAAGGCTGTGATATGTTCTTAGTCACACAGCTAGTTAACAGCAGGGTGAAAAAGGTGGTCCCATTTTACTTATTTGTTATTACAGTATTAAAGTGAATGTGTTTAGGTTACACCTTGTGAGTGGCAGGGATTTAAGCAAACTAATAAAAGGATTAGAAATTTTGACATACTAGGATTAATTCAAAAATAGGGTGGAGTGAGAAGGAAGAGTAAATATGTCCTAAATAAATAAAGGTGTCTTAAAATATTGAAGGATTGTCATTTTAGAAGAAGGTTTACACTTACCCTTGTTGTATCACCTGGGAAGCTTTAAGAAACAAAACAAATAGTAAAATATGACTGGGAACCACTCTCAGAGATTCTGATTAATTAGTCTGGAGTGGATCCTGGGCTCTGGTATGTTTTAATTGGTGGTTCTGCTGTGCAGCTAGGCTTGAAAACAACCATGGTAGAAGGTTGAACAAAATGACTAGTTTGGCTAAGAGATTACGTCCGAATATAGGCTAAAAGCAGAGATTATTTAGCCTCAACTTCGGAGAATTAAGTAGATTTGAAGTAGTGCAAAGAAGATGTACATTTATATATCTTTTTTTTTTTCCAAAAATCTCTTCAAGTTAGACTAAAGCGTAATTTAGCTTGATAAGTACCATTCTAGATGACAAGACTTTTATATCAATCAACTTAGTCACCAAATAGATATTGGACAGCTATTATGTGTAAGATTCTAAGCCTGTCCTGTAGGGCAATGATTCCCATCCTAACTGATCATAAGAATCACTTATGGATGAATTGAACCACCCACAGATACTTTGATTTTAATTCAGTATGTATGATTTTGAATAGCTATGTGTGTGGATGGGATAGAAAACCCTGATTAATAATTATTTTTACATTAGGATTTGTTCCGGAATATTTAAGTAGATATAAACCGTTTGAATGAGGAAAGCATGCGACTTAGAAAAAAATTGGATAAATCCTTTTAAGTACATTTTAATTTTTCTTTTTTTTTTTCCTTTATTTTCTCCTTGTGGAACTCACAGTCTGCCTTTTAAGTACATTGTAAATGCGAATCATCACTCCAATATCTTTTATAATTTCATATTTTCATGTATTTTAATTTTCAATTACTGAAATCAGAGCATCAACACATTTTATTATACCCACAAAGAGAATTTGTTACTGACAATTGTGGATGAATTTATTGGATGTAAAGTCAAAGCTCCATCTCTTGCATCAGGAACAACATTACTAAGCTTAAATGTAATAGATCTCGGCCGGGCACAGGGGCTCACACCTGTAGTCGCAGTACATTGGGAGGCAGAGGCAGAGGCAAGCAGATCACTTCAGCCCAGGAGTTTGAGACCAGCCTAGGCAACATAGTGAAACCCCATCTCTACAAAAAAAAGACAAAAATTAGCTGAGCATGGTGGTGTGTGCCTGTAGTCCAGCTACTTGGGAGGCTGAGGTGGGAGAAACGCTTAACCCAGGAGGTGGAGGCTGCAATGAGCCATGATTGCGCCACTATACTCCAGCCCAAGTAAAGAGTAAGACCTTGTCTCATAAAAAAAAAAAAAAAAAAAAAAAAAGTAATAGGTCTAAAGGATTATTGTATTCATAGCAAGTTCTAAACTCAAACTTCAATACTCTCTAGTTTTGATATACCTCTTCTATTTTTTCCTTCCATTCTGTGCCCACTGCCCTTCTTCTGGTTCAAGCCTGAAGCCTGAAACTGACCCCTGATATACCCATTTTAAATCACTCCTTTGCTCCTGTTGAATGCAGAATTAAGTCCATATGCCCTTGTGATGCCCATCATGACTTGGCTTTATTCTAAGCTTTCCATTATTGTCCTTCATACCCTTGCCTCCCCTGAAATAACTTTTATTCCACTCTTTTTATTTGAATTTTACACATCTTTTAAAGTTTAGCTCAAAATCTATTCCACTCCAGAAACCTTCCCCCCCCCCCCCACATTCCTCAGCAGTAGCACACTCTACCTTCTTGTGTCTTATAACACTTAGACCATGTTGGTCTTGGGATCATAGTTCTTTCAATTCACATCTCATCTTCCTTACTAAATTGTCAATTTCGTGAAATTAGGAATTGCATCATGTAGTTTGTCATTTCCAACATGTGGAACAGTTATGTATGCATAATGAAAAGAGTCAGGATAAGGCAAAGTTAAGTTCCAGCTAAACCAAATGACACGTGATAGGTTATTTTGATTTCACTGAATCCTAATTTTCTATTCTTCAAAATTTTTGAACATTCAGGCAAATGTGCCACTTACCTTGCATATTTGTCTTAAGGTCTAAAGGGATAATCTATCATTTTTGACATACAGAGGCTCTCATTAAATATTTGTTCTTATCTCTCAAAAATATCTACCATAATACTTTGAAACTAAGCTCAATACATAACAATAAATCTATAGGATATCTAAGACACTGAGGGTCTGAACTAGGTAGTGTTATGAATTAAAAGGAAAAGGTAGATGTTGAAAAATGTTATAAGCTAGAATAGATATGAGTCAGTAATTTTCTGGGGAGAAAAATGACTGAGATTTTAATCCTGGGAATATTATGCCATTTGATTAAAAAAAGAGGGGCGGGCATGGTGGCTCACACCTGTAATCCCAGCACTTTGAGAGGCCGAGGAGGGTGGATCAGGAGGTCAGGAGATTGAGACCATCCTGGCTAACACGGTGAAACCCCGTCTCTACTAAAAATACAAAAAATTAGCCGGGCGTGGTGGTGGGCGCCTGTAGTCCCAGCTACTTGGGAGGCTGAGGCAGGAGAATGGCGTGAACCCAGGAGATGGAGCTTGCAGTGAGCCAAGATCGCGCCACTGCACTCCAGCCTGGGCGACAGAGCGAGACTCTGTCTCAAAAAAAAAAAAAAAGAGACCAAGAACTTTTTTGAGGAAATGAGTCAAAGGAAGTAAGTGTAGGCAATGCCATTCTAAAGGAAAAGTTGTAGGAGCACTAGTATTTTCATAGGCTTCATGGAAATGATCTGGAGGGCCAGTCATGAAAGGGTGTGTTTAAACAAAAAACTGCATTGATATTTATGAACTTCAATGTCAGTTTCAAACTTTGACTGTTAATAGTGGAGAAGTCTGGAATTAAGGGTTGATCTAGGAGATAAGTGTTAAATTTTAGGAATTCTTGAACCTTTAATAGTTTCCTTTTGTTTCCTCAAAAGAAATGGTTCTTCTGTAATAAGTTATATTGTAATCAAAGAATAATATTTACTTACTCACTTTTTAATTTTTACTTTTCTTTTCTTTTCTTTTTTTTTTTTTTTTTTTGTTTTTTGAGATGGAGTCTTGCTCTGTCACCAGGCTGGAGTGCTATGGCACAATCTCGGCTCACTGCAGCCTCCAGCTCCTGGGTTCAAGCGATTCCTGCCTCAGCCTCCCAAATAGCTGGGACTACAGGCGTGTGCCACCATGCCCAGCTAATTTATTTATTTATTTATTTATTTTTGTATTTTAGTAGAGATGGGGTTTCACCATGTTGGCCAAGATGGCCTCGATCTCTTGACCTTGTGATCCACCCACCTTGGCTTCCCAAAGTGCTGGGATTACAGGCATGAGCCACCACGCCCAGCCTTTACTTTTCATGGATACATATAGATGTATATGTTTGTAGAATACATGAGATGTTTTGATAAAGGCATGCAGTGTGAAATAAGCACATGAAGAATGGGGTATCCATCCCCTCATTTATCCATTGAGTTTCAAACAACCCAATTACTGTTTACGTTGTTTAAAAATATATGATTATTACTGACGATAGACACCTTGTTGTGCTATCAAATACTAGGCTTATTCATTCTGTTTATTTTGTGCCCATTAACCATCTCTGCCTCCCCGCTGTCAACCCCCCACTACCCTTCCCAGCCTCTGGTAACCATCCTTCTAATCCCTATGTCCATGAATTCAGTTGTTTTGATTTTTAGATCCCACAAATAAGTGAGAATATGCAATATTTGTCTTTATGTGCCTGGTTTATTTCACTTAACATAATCTCCAGTTCCATTCATGATGTTGCAAATGACTGAATCTCATTATTTTATGGCTGAATAGTACTCCACTGTGTACTCCACTGTGTATATGTACCACATTTTCTTTATCCATTCATCTGTTGGTGGACACTTCGGTTGCTTGCACATCTTTGTTATTGTAAACAGTGCTGCAACAAATATAGCAGTGCAGATATCTCTTTGATATACTGATATCCTTTCTTTGGGGTAAATATCCAGCGGTGGGATTGCTGAATCATATAGTAGCTCAATTTTTAGTTTTTTGAGGAACCTCCAAACTGGTCTCCTTAGTGGTTGTACTAATTTACATTTCCACCAACAGTGTATGAGGATTCCCTTTTCTCCACATCCTCGCCAGCATTTGCTATTGCCTGTCTTAGATATAAGCCATTTTAACAGGGGTGAGATGTTATTTCATTGTAGCTTTGATTTACATTTTGCTGATGATCAATTATGTTGAACACCTTTTCATATGCATGTTTGCCATTTGTATGTCTTGTTTTGAGTACTGTCCATGCACATCATTTGCCTATGTTTTGATTGGAGTATTAGATACTTTTTCCATTGGAGTTCTTTGAGTTCCTTATATATTCTGGCTATTAACCTTTTGTCAGATGGGTGGTTTGAAAATATTTTCTCCAATTCTGTGAATTGTCTCTTCACTTTGTTGATTATATCCTTTGCTGTGCAGAAACTTTTTAACTTGATATGATCCCATTTGTCCGTTTTTATCTTGTTGCCTGTGTTTGTGGGGTATTGCTCAAGAAATTTTTGCCAAGACCAGCGTCCTGGAGATTTTCCTCAATGTTTTCTTGCAGTAATTTTATGGTTTGAGGTCTTACATTTAAGTCTTTAATGCATTTTGATTTGAACTTTGTATATAGAGGAGATAGGGGTCTAGCTGCATTTTTCTGCATATGGATATCCAGTTTTCCCAGCACCATTTATTGATGAAACTGTCTTTTCCCCAGATTATGTTCTTGGCACCTTTCTCAAAAATGAGGTCACTGTAGGTGTGTGGATTTGTTTCTGGATTCTCTATTCTGTTCCATTGGTCTATGTGTCTACTTTTATGTCAGTACCGTGCTGTTTTGGTTACTTTAGCTCTATAGTATAATTTGAAGTCAGGTAACAGAAGAACAATTCCTCCAGTTTTGTTCTTTTTACTTAGGGTAACTTTGGCTATTCTGGGTCTTTTGTGGTTCCATATAAATTTTGAGATTTTTTTTCTATTTCTGTGAAGAATGTCATTGGTGTTTTGATAGGGATTGCTTTGAATCTGTAGATTGCTTTGGGTCCTATGGAGATTTTAACAATATTGATTCTTTCAATCCATGAACATGGAATATTTTTCTATTTTTTGGTGTCCTCTTCAATATCGTTCACCAGTGTTTTACTGTTTTCATTTTAGAGATCTTGCATTTCTTTGCTTAAGTTAATGCCAAGGTATTTAATTTTATGTGTGGCTATTGTAAATTGGATTACTTTTTTAAATTTTTTAAATTTCACTTTAAATTCCAGAATGTAAGTGCAGAACATGTTGGTTTGTTACATAGGTATATATGTGCCATGGTTTGCTGGACCTATCAAACCATCATCTAAGTTTTAAGCCCTGCATGTATTAGCTATTTGCCCTAATGCTCTCCCTCCTTTTGCCCCCACCCTCCAACTGGTCCCAGTGTGTGTTTTTACCCTCCCTATGTCCATGTGTTCTCATTATTCAACTCCCACTTATGAGTGAGAACATGCGGTGTTTGGTTTTCTGTTCATGTGTTAGTTTGCTAAGGATGATGGCTTCCAGCTTCATCCATGTCCCTACAAAGAACATGATCTCATTCCTTTTTATGGCTGCATAATATTCCATGGTGTATATGTACCACATTTTCTTTATCCAGTCTATCAAGGATGGGCATTTGGGTTGGTTCCATGTCTTTGATATTGTAAATAGTGCTGTGATAAACATGCATGTGCCTGTGTCTTTATAGCAGAATGATTTATAATCCTTTGGATATATACCCGGTAATGGGATTTCTGGGTCAAATGGTATTTCTCATTCTAGATCCTTGAGGAATCACTACACTGTCTTCCACAATGGTTGAAATAACTTGCATTCCCACCAACAATTTAATAGTGTTCCTATTTCTCCACAGTCTCGCCACCATCTATTGTTTCTTGACTTTTTAATAATCACCATTATGACTGGCATGAGATGAAAACTATGGAATGCTTCATGAATTTGCATGTCATCCATGTGCAGGGGCCATGCTAATCTTCTCTATATCATTCCAGGTTTAGTATATGTGCTGCCAAAGCAAGCATTTGAATTATTTTTTAATTTCTTTTTCGGATTGTTCACTGTTGGCATATAGAAATGCTAGTCCTTTTTGTGTGTTGATTTTGTTTCCTGAAACTTTACTGATTTTGTTAATCAGTTCTAATAGTTTTCTTGTGGAGTCTATAGGTTTTCCCAAATATAAGATTATATCATCATTGGCAAACAAGGATAATTTGACTTCTTCCTTTCCCATTTGGATGCCCTTTATATATATATTTTTTTGTCTGATTGCTCTAGCTAGGACTTCTAGTATTATGTTGAATAACAGTTTTGACACTGGGCATCCTTGTCAAGTTCCAGATCTTAGAGGAAAAGCTTTCAGTTTTTCCCCATTCATTGTAATACTAACTGTGGGTCTGTTGTATATGGCTTTTATTATGTTGAAGCATGTTCCTTCTATTCCCCAGTTTTGTGAGGGTTTTTATCACGAAAGAATGTTGAATTATATCAAATGCTTTGTCAGCATCAATTGAAATGATCATATAGTTTTTAATCCTTTATTCTATTATTATGATCTATTAATATCTCATTGATTGATTTGTATATGTTGAACCATCCTTGCATCCCAGGAAAAACATCCTACTAGGTCATGATGAATGATCGTTCTAATATAGTGTTAAATTCTGTTTGCTAGTATTTTGTTGAGGACTTTTGCATCAATATTCATCAGAGATCTTGGCCTGTAGTTTTCTTTTTTGGATGTGTCTTTGTCTGGTTTTCATATCAGGGTAATACTGGCATCACAGAATGAGTTTGGAAGTATTGCTTCCTCCTGTATTTTTCAGAATAGTTTTAGTAGGATTGGTCTTAGTTCTTTAAATGTTTGCTGGAATTCAGCAATTAGGTCCCAGGATTTTCTTTACTGAGATTTTTATTATTATTATTACGGCTTCTATCTCATTACTTGTTATTGGCCTAAACGGTTTTGGATTTCTTCCTGGTTCAATGTCAGTAAACTGTATCTAACTAGGAATTTGACCATTTCTTCTAGATTTTCCAAATTACTGGCATATAGTTGCTCATAGTAGCCACTAATGATCCTTTGAATTTCTGCAGTATTGGTTGTAATGTCTCCTTTTTCATTTCTGATTTGATATATTTGGATCTTCTTGCTTTTTTTCTTAGTAGTCTGGCTAATGGTTTGTCCATTTTGTTTAACTTTTCAAAAAAAACTTTTTGTTTCATTGATCTTTCATATTGTACTTTTTATTTCAGTTTCATTTATTTCTGCTTGATATTTATTATGTCTTTTGTTCTACTAATTTGGGGTTTGGTTTGCTGTTTTTTCTCTAGTTCTTTAAGATGCATCGTTTGATTATTTGAAGTTTTTCTAAACTCTCTTTTAATGTAGAGACTTACAGCTATAAACTTCCCTCTGAGTACTGCTTTTGCTGTATTCCATAGGTTTTGGCATGTTATGTTTCTATTGTTACTTGTTTCAAGAAATTTTTCAATATCCTTAATTTCTTCATTGAACCACTGGTTATTCAGGAGCATATTATTTAATTTCCATGTATTTGCATAGTTTTCAAAATTCCTATTATTATTGATTTCTAGTTTTATTCCGTTGTGGTTCAAGAAGATGCTTGATATTATTTCAGTTTTTTTGAATGTTTTAAGAGTTGTTTTGTGACCTAACATATGGTCTATTCTTGAGAAATACCTATGTCCTGAGGAAAAGAATGTGTATTCTGCAGTTGTTGCATGACATGTTCTGTAAATATCTGTTAGATCCATTCATCTGTGGTGCAGATTCCATCTGCTCTTTCTTTGTTGATTTTCTGTCTGGAAGATCTTTCTAATGCTGAAAGTGGGGTGTTGAAATCTCCAGCTGTCATTGTATTGGGGCCTATCTCTCTCTTTCACTTGAGTAATCTTTCCTTTATATATCTGGGTGCTGCAGTGTTGGGTGCATATCTGTTTAAAATCGTTATGTCCTCCCTCTGGCTGAACTGACCCCTTTATGTCCTTCTTCGTCTCTTCTTACAGTTTTGGTCTTGAAATCTATTTTGTCTGATCTAAGTATAGTGACTCCTGTTCTGTTTTAGTTTCATTGGCATGGAATGTCTATTTCTATCCTTTCATTTTCAGTCTGTGTGTCTGTATAGATGAAGTATGTTTCCTCTAGGCAACAGATCGGTGGGTCTTGTTTTTTCATCCATTCAGTTAGTTAGTGTCTTTTGATTGGGAAGTTTAGTCCATTTACCTTCAGTATTATTATTGATAAGTAAGGACTTAGTTCTTCCCTTTTGATTTTTGTTTCCTGGTTGTTTGTGGTCTTCTCTTCCTTCTTTCTTTCATTTCTGTCTTCCCCTAGTGAAGATGATTTTCTCTGATAATACATGATTTAATTTCTTGCTTTTTATTTTTAGTGTATCTATTGTATGTTTTTTGGTTTGAGGTTCCCATGAGGCTTGCAGATCCCTTCTTGTAACTTATAACCCATTATTTTAACCTGATAACAACTTAACACACTATTTACATAAACAAACAAGCAAAAAGAAAACTAATACAAACTCGCCCTAACTTCATTCCTCCACTTTTTAACTTTTTGTTGTTTTTACTTACATGTTACTGTACTGTGTCTTGAAAAGTTGTAGTTATTCTTTTTGATTGGATCATTTTTCAGTCTTTCTACTTACGGTAAGAGTAGTTTATACACCTCTGTTACAGTGTTATAATATTCTGTGGTTTTCTGTGTACTTACTAGTGAGTTTCGTACCTTCAGGTGATTATTTATTGCTCATTAATGTCCCTTTCTTTCTGGTTGAAGTACTCCCTTTAGCATTTCTTTTAGCACAGGTCTAGTATTGATGAAATCCCTCAGCTTTTGTTTGTCTTGGAAAGTACTTCTCCTTCATGTTTAAGGGATATTTTCACTGAATATACTATTCTAGGGTAAAAGGGGTTTCTTTTTTCTTTAGCATTTAAATATAAGATGCCACTCTCTTCTATCCTGTAAGGTTTCCATTGAAAAGTCTGCTGCCTGACATATTGGAGCTCCACTGTATGTTATTTGTTTCTTTTCTCTTGCTGGTTTTAGGATCCTTTCTTTATTCTTGACCTTTGGGTACTTGATTATTAAATGCCTTGGGGTAGTCTTTGAATTAAATCTGCTTGGTGTTCTATAATGTTCTTGTACTTAGATATTGATATCTTTATCTAGGTTTCAGAAGTTCTCATTATTATCCCTTTGAATAAACTTTCTACCTTATTTCTTTCTCTACCTCCTCTTTCAGGCCAACAACTCATAGATTTGCCTTTTTCAATATATTTTCTAGATCTTGTAGGTGTGTGTCATGGTATTTTATTCTTTTTTCTTTTGTCTCCTCTGTGTATTTTCAAGTAGCCTATCTTCAAGCTCACTAATTCTTTCTTCTGCTTTATCCATTCTGCTGTTAAAGGACTCTAATTTATTCTTCAGTATGCCAGTTACATTTTTCAGCTCCAGTATTTCTGCCTGATTCTTTTCAATTATTTCAATCTCTTTGTTAAATTTATCTGATACAATTCTGAATTCCTTCTCTCTGTTATCTTGAATTTCTTTGAGTTTCCTCAACACAGCTACTTTGAATTCTCTCTATGAAAGTCCACATGTCTCTGTTTCTTGTCTCTGTTTCTCCAGGATTGGTCCCTGGTGCCTTTTTAAGTGTATTTGGTGAGGTCATGTTTTTCAGAATGGTGTTGATGCTAGTAGATGTTCTGTGGTATCTGGGCATCAAAGAGTTAGGCATTTAATGTAGTCTTTACTGTCTGGGCTTATTTGTAGCTGTCCTTCTTGGAAAGACTTACCAGATATTTGAAAGGATGTGAGTGTTGTGATCTAAGCTGTGTCTTCTTTCTGGGGCACCCCAGACCCTGTAACACTGGGGGGTTTCGCAGACTTGTGGAAGTGCTGCCCTGATGGTCTTGAACCTGATCTGGGAGAATTCTCTATATGACCAGGCAGAGACTCTTTTTCTCTTCCTTTACTTTCTCCCAAACTTACAGAGTCTCTGTTCTGAGCCACTTAAATCGGGATGGATTGACACAAGCATCCCTGTGGCCACCACCACTGTGACTGTGCTGGGTCACACCTGAAGCACAGAACTGGGTCTTGCCTAAGGCCCATTGTAACCACTCCCTCACTAATGCCTATGTTTTCTCAAGGCCCTGGGGCTCTACAATCCACAGGTAGCAAAGCCAGCCAGGCCTGTGTCCTTCCTTTCAGGGCAGTGAGGTCCCCTAATCTGTGGGTGAATCTAGAAGTGTTGTCTGGGAGTCAGAGACTAGAGTTAAAAAACCTTAGAAGTCTACCTGGTATTTTATTGTATTGCAGCTGAGCTGGTACTCAAACCACCACACTCCGTCTTTCTTATCCTTACTTCGCTTTCCAAAGGCAGAGTAGCCTCACCCCATAGCCACAGCCACCCCTGGCCACAAAGCAAGGTGTACTGCCAGATTACCACTGGTGTTCCGTTAAGGCACAGGGGCTCTTAAGTGCACTTGGGGTGAATTCTGCCTGGCTTGGGACTCACGTTTCAGCTCTGTGAGCTCCCCTCTGGCCCAGGGCAGTCCCAGAAATGCTGTGCAACAGTCAACTCTAGAATCAGGGACCCCAGGAGCCTGCTTGATGCTCTACCCCACTGTGGTGGTATTGGTACCTAAGGGGCAAGACAAAGTCCTCTTTACTTTTCCCTCTGCTTTTCTAAAGCAGGAGTTTTGCCTCATAGCACCACAGCTGGTAATTTCCTGAGCCTCACCTGAAGCCAGCAAGCCTCAGAGGCTCAACAAGACCCTCAAGGTAGTTCCTGGGTATCACTGCTGGTTTATTCAGGTCCCAAGGGCTCTTCAGTTAGCAGATGATGAACGCTGTAAGGATTGAGTCCTTTCCTTCAAGTCAGGGAATACCCTTCTGGCTCAGGGTGTGTCTTGAAATGTCATCTGGGAGATATGGCCTGGAACAGGGTCCTCACAGCTCTGACTGGTGCCCTATGCTTGTGTGGCTGAGCTGGTAACCAAGATGCAAGGCGAAGTCCTCTATTCTCTTCCCTCTCCTCTCCTCAAGCAGAAGGAAGAGGTCTCTTTTGGAGCCTCAAACCATGCAGCCTGGGATTAAGGGAGGGGTGATTTCAGTCGTTCCTTGGCTGCCCCAGCTGGTGTCTCAATATGTCATGTGCCTCCCACTCACCCCAGTCCACTGTCTCTGGGCCTAGTTCAGTCCTAGGACTCGCCTATGAGTTGCAGTACTTACAGCCTAGACTGCCTTTCAAGTTTACTTAGAGACTGAGAGGACTTTGGCCCTCAGAGGTAAGGTTTGCAGGCACTCAACTTTGAACCACTGGAATCAGCAACTTCTCTCTGGCTAGGGCTGGTTTAAGTGCTCCTTCCCTGGTTGGGTACCAGCTGAGTTTGGTCTGGTTTTCCTTTCTGCTCTAACAGGACAGCACCAAGTTCACTGCCTAACAATTACTGTGTTCTCCCTTCCAGCATCCAGAAATGCTCTCTGCACCAGGCTGCAGCTGCAGGATGGGGGAGGGGTGGCATCAGCTATTCAGGACCTTTTTTATTTTTCTTTTCTATCTCTTACTTGCATCTATCAGTGATCTGAAGTTAAAATTGGGTACTTTGAGCTTTCACCTGATTTTTGGTTCTTGTAAAGGTGTTTTTTTCTGTGTAGATAGTTGTTAACTTGGTGTCCTTGTGGGGTGGGGGGACAATCGGTAGAGCTTTCTGTTCTGCCATCTTGCTCTGCCTCCTATATTTACTTATTCTTATTAAAGATTTTAATGGATGGAAAGTTCAAGATTATACCACTAAGCTCAATTTGCACATAGTAGTTAATCCTGAAAAAAGGAAGTCCTGAAATGCATTTTAATTAACTTCTTTACAGTGCTGATGTTAGAGTCGGAGTTAGATAAATCCTATATTCTAAAACAATCTCAAAAATAATTCAGAGGTGATACTATATGTAATAGAGATAAATTTGTAGCTATTCATTATGTTATGTTTTACATGTTTCTAATTACATTTATTCTTATCTTGAGTATGCACTTCTAAAAGTAAGCCTTTTTAGTCCATGTAATGGTATTGAAAATTAAGCTTTGGTGAAGATATCTAACATAACTTTAAAAATAAGTATCTTCAATGGTTTCTATTTAATATAAGTATAGATACTTCTGCTCTAGTTTAGTTTTTCCTTTTCATTCTTTTCTTTTTTCCTCCTATTACTGTATATTTTCAAATAGCTTATCTTTGAGTTCATAGATTATTTCTTTTGCCTGGTCAATTCTGAGGTTGAGGCTATTACATTTTTCATTTCATTCATTGCATTTTTAAGCTCCAGAATTTATTTGATAATTTTAAAATATAATTTCAGTCCCTCTGTTAAATGTCTAATTTTGGTCATTTATTGTTTTCTTGATTTCATTAAATTTTTTTTTTTTTTTTTTTTTTTTTGATGTTTCTTGAGATTCCTGAAAACAGTTATTTTGAATCTTTGTCAGACAGTTTGTATAGCGGTCAGCTACTAAGAAATAGTGTTCTTGTGGTAGTGTTATGTCTCTTGGTTTTTCATGTTTCTCATTGTCTTACATTAATGTCTGCACATTTAAAGAAATGTAAGGACTTATTCCAGTTTTTGCAGACTTAATTTTTCTGGGAAAGCCCTTTACCAGTTAGCCCATGCAGAGATTCCCAGGCAGGCCATCTGGTATGATCCCTGATGCACTTGTTGCTGAAGTCCTTGGGCAGCCTGGCCTGCTAACTGAGTCAGCAGATGAGTGGGCCTGGTATCCGGGTCTTCAGGGTTGGCCCTGAAGCCTGAATCCACTGGGGTGGATCTGTTGATTGGGTCTTGAGGAATGGGCCTGGAGCCTATGTCCACAAGGGCAGGCCTGGAGCCTGTACCCACAGGAGCCAGCCTGAAGCCTGGTCCACAGGGGCTCACCTGGTGCTCGGGTAAGCCTTGAACCTGAGTCTATAGGGGTTGGCTGAACACTGGATGGGCCTGACACCTAGGTCCACTAACATGGGCCTGGAGCCTGAGTCCATGGAGGCTAGCCTAGTACTGGGGTATCTTGGATTATTGAAATGATCACTGAGGTGCCTGGTTCCTGGGATCACTGAGATAGACCTGGAGCTTGAGTCTGCAGGGGTGGTCTTGGAACCTCAGTCCAAGGGGTCCTGCCTGGTACTGGGGTCTACAGGAGTGGGCATGGACCCTGGGTCTTCTAGAATAAGCCTGGAGCCTGGGTCCTCTGGAGCCTGGGCCCTGGTGCTGGGACCAGTGTGGAACCTGAAGCAGACTCAGCTCCAGTGGCTGGCCTGGAGCCTGAGTCTGCAGAAGCAAGCCTGGAGGCTGCGTGTGCAAGGGCTAGCTTAGAGGCTAGGTCCCTGGGGGCTAATGTGGATCTTGGAGCCACCAGGCCAGCCTGGGACCTGGGCACACGGGGATGGTCCTGGCACCTGTGTTCATGGGGTCAAGTCCAGCACTGTGGTCTACTGGAACTGACCTGGGCTCTGGGTCTGCTGGAACACTGAGATGCAACAGCTCCAGCAAGGGCTACAGGAGCCAGCCTGGAGGGTTGGACTGTGGGATCCTGCCTGGTTCTGGGGTAAGCCTGGAGGCTCAGTCTGTGGGTACCAGCCTGTTGGGGCCTATATTAGCTCCCTCCAGGGGCTGGCCTGGAGGCTGAGTCTGCAGGTGCCAGCCTTATGACTAGGGCTGTGGTAGTTGGCCAGGTGCTGGGGCTGACCCTGGCCTGAAGCCAGGAGCCTTGGGAACTAGTCCAATGCTGGAGATGGTCGAGGGCATGGTGCTGCTGAAGTTGGCCTGATGTTGGGGTAACCTGGAGACCAAGTCCACTGTGCAGTCCTGGAGCTTGGGGTTGAATGATTCAGCTTGGCACTAGAGCAGGCCTGGAGGCTGAGTCCACTGGTACTGTCCTGGAGTCTAGGGCTGTGGGGGTCTTCCTAGCAGTGGATATTACTGGGGTGGGTCCAGTTTTGGAGTTGAAATCAAAGTTCAGTGCTCACTTCCCTCTCCTTCTCTCACACAGAGGGTATCTGTTTCTACTGTATGCTGGGGTTGGTAGAAGGCTGATGCTGATAGTGTAAAACTTTCTTTCCTACCTTCTTGAATGCACCTTATTTCTGTGCTACACCCAGGTACTGCTATAATCTCCTGCATATTTGTTTTGTGTTTTAGTTTTTTGGCTCTTGTGAAGGTATTTTCATTTGTGGATAGTTATTTTAATTGATGTTTCTGTAGAGGGATGAGTGCTGAAGAGTCTTATTCCACCATCTTGATGATGTCTGTCCTAATGGTTTTTTAATTAGAAAGTCCTGCATGCTTGCTTTTCTGCAAAAATTAAGACAGTTGTACAGAGAGTTAAACATTAAGTTGTCTCTCCTTGTTCCTTTTCTAGGCCCACTTACCAGAGTTAACCATTTTTAAATTTGGTTTATTTTATTCCAGATTCTTCTGTGCATATATTTAATTTTTGTTAGTATTGGGAATTTGATGTATTGTATTTGTTCTACAACTTTTTATTCATTTAATAAGCAATTGGCATCTCTGTGAAAGCATGTGGTACCAACTTATTCACTTTGATAGACAAATAACAATGAGAATTTTGATGTTTGTGACTCATACTGTATAGAAAAATGGATACACTTTGGCAGAATACGGTGTAGTTCTTAAGAAGTTTAGGTGACAGTATAGACCTCAAGTATAAATGCAGAAAGTTTTGGCATGTGTTATTTATTACAGTGAGAAACACTATAGTATACATTTCTAGATATGTATACGAACATTACATGATAGCTTTGAGGGGCTTGTGTGAGACTTGTTTGGCCACATTAGTATGCTAGTGTTTGTACAATGGTGAAGGAAGTTTGCCCACTATGGGCAAAGATACTTTGTGGTTCCTTGTGATTTCTAGATAACATTGAAGGCATAGCTTCATGTTTCTTGGACCTGTAAAATGAAAGTGGTAAAAATCTCTTGATTCTTAATGAGAATCCTGTGACAAGTGACAGTCCTAAAACAAAGCATTTCTTAGGATTGTCTGCTGTTAAACGCAAAATATCAATGCTGTTTTTTGTTTGTTTGGTTGGTTTTCAGGTTTTTTGTTTGTTTGTTTGAAACAGTGTCTTGCTGTCGCCCAGGCTGGAAGGCACAATCATAGCTCACTGTAGCCTTGACCTCCTGGGCTCAAGTGATCATCTCAGCCTCTGAAGTAGCTAGGACCGCAGGCGCTTGCCATCATGCCCAGCTAATTTTAATTCTGTTTTTTTAGAGATTGTGTCTTGGTCTGTTGCCCAGGCTGATCTCAAACTCCTCACCTCAAGCGGTCCTCCTACCTCAACCTCCCAAAGTGCTGGGATTACAGGCATGATCCACCACACCTGGCCAAGGCTGGGTTTTTAAACCCAGTCGTTCCATGACATGTCCCAAGTCATTCCATGAAGCTCATGAAGTTACTGGTGCCCCCATAATGATTCCTTTAGAATGCCATTGCCTAGACTTACCATACTAAATAAATAACTCTTGCCATATCTGTCATTAGAGGGATACTTAGTATGTGTGTGTTAAATTGCATACTCGAACAAAGAGCTGTTACTCTAGCCTCACAAGCACTCAAATTTGAAGTGGCATATGAAAACATACATAGTTGAGGAATGAAAAATGATACCTCTAAATATTTATTAATGTGATATATTTGTCTTCCCTTTTTTATTCACAGATGCCATGTGGAATGAACAGGAGGAAAAGGCTGAACTTTTTACAGATAAGTTTTGTCAGGTATGTGGAGTGATGCTACAGTTTGAATCACAAAGAATTTCACATTATGAGGTAGGTTAAAAATAATGGGAATAGGGTCTAAAGCAGGTTTTTAAATGTAGCAAGTAAACTTCCCATAAGTCATCTTACTTGATTGCTATGAGAATCCTGTGAAAAAGGTAGTGTTATTTTCCTTTGATGGATGAGGAGACTGGCTCAGACAGGGATGGTAATATACTACTTTAAGTTTGGGGAATTCAGACTTAAACTCAGTCTTTTTACTCCAAAGCTTATTTTCTTTTCTTCACACCACTCTGCCTCACTTTGTATCCATCAAGCCATCCACCCTTGTATTAAATATAAGGGAGGCATTATGAAGCTTGCATAGGAAACTATTAATGTGAATCAAGGGATATTATGTAGAACTCCCAGAGTCTTCCTTTATAGCAAATGAAGACTATAAAAACAAAACAAACCAGTCTTGCACTTGATTGAGCCACATGTTTTTAGACACAGGAATGTAGAATCCTAGAGCTAAAAGAGAGAGTGTTTAATGTCCTTACTCTCTTAGTTTATAGATTGGAACACTGAGACCCAGAGGGTTAACACTTCTCCATGGCTAGTCACTGGTATAACTAAGCCTAAACATGATTTATTCTGATTTCATATCCAGTGTTCTTTCCCTTCATTTGGTGTTGCTTCATGTTTCTACATCATCTGATGAGCTGTTGGATTTCTTTCATATCTGGTATCTAGGTTACCAAAAATACTAGACATATTCAGTTAAAACTAATGTAATGCCAGTTCTACTTTTTTAAACACCTCATCTTGTTCTTCCTATTGCTAATCTTATTGGTAATTATGTTTTAGTCCTAATGTTGGTTGAAATTAATTTACTATAATTACAGATAGGGAAATTGTGTTGACTGTGCATTGAGAGGAGGTGGGGTTAAATCTTAACTCCACCATTGACTAGTTACATAAGCTTTGGCAAGTCACTTTACCTTTCTGAGCATGTTTCTTGGACCTGTAAAATGAGAGTGGTAAAAATCTCTTACTATACTTGTGAGAATTAAGTGAAATCAAATGTATGAGAGTGCCCAGCACATCTTTAGACTCCATAGATCAAAGATTTAGAATTAGTAACAGAGACAGACAGTCAAGGGGCTCTGTGATAACTACAATTTATCCATTTGAACCATTTTAATTTACATTGGAAAGACAGCTTTTTATGGAATCATAAAGTACTATTCAGTCTAGAAAATAGGCAAAAATACAGGAAAATAAATATAAATTATAATTCTATCACTTGTAGTTAACCATTATTGAATTTCTCTTTTGCTTCTGTGATTCCAATATGATTTCTGAACACACACACACATATACACATGCATTTTTACAAAAAAAGATACAAAGACTCTCTCAGTATAGTACTGTAAAATATAACAGTATTGCAGAAGTTTTGAATTTTAATGAGGTTGTATTTATTAATATTTCTTTTGTGTCTGTGCTTATGTGTTTAATAAACCATTCTATACACTTTTGTCATATACTTCCCTCTATTTTCTTCTAAAACTTTGAAGATTTACTTCTTATGTTATAATCCATCTGGTATTGATTTTTGTTTATGGAGGGTGACAACAGGTTTTTCATATGGATAGCCAGTTGTTCCAGCACTATTTATTGTATAGTCGATCCTTACCTCACTGATTTGTAGTGGCACCTCTATTGTATGATAATTTCCACATACATATTGGTTTCTTTTGAGGCTTTTATCCTGTTTTATTGTATTGGCCTGGTTTCCTATATCTACAACAATTTCACCTTTAAAATAAGTCATGGCTTTCAAATAAGTCACAATATCTGTAGAAGAAATCTATATGACATTTAAAAATTTTGAATCACAAACTACGTTAAAAATATATGCCTCACATTAGTTGATATTTATAACCTATATAACTAACAAAGGATTAGTGTCTAGAATATAGAAAGGACTACAAATCAATTAGAACAAGAAGCAAATAGAAAAATGGGAAAGTGATGTGAACAGTCCATGGAATAGATACTCAACTTCACTAGTGATCATACAGGACATGCAAGTTAAAGTGATAATAAACTATCATATAAGAACCATAATACTGAGAAAAATTAAAATCTAATAACACTTAACACTTCAAGATAATATAGGGAAACAGACACTCTCATCGCTGCATTTGGAGATGTAAACTGCTTCAAAATTTTATAATACCTGGTAAAGTTGAAAATCCACACTCCTTATAGGCCAAGAATTCCACTTCTAGGTATCTATTCTAAAGGAGCTTTTGAACATGTATATTGGGAGATCTATTTATATATGTTAATTATAGCAACGCTTATATTAGCAAAATAAACTGAAAGATAATTGTCCTAAACAGGGAACTGGATAGGTAGCATATGGAGTAGAATATTATAGCATGAATGAACTAGAGCTGTATGTATCAATATCAATAGATCTTATAAATAAAATGCTGAGTTTTGAAAAGCAATTTGAAAAGGATATGTATCAAATGATTCCATTTTTATAAAAAAAATTTACAAGATAGTAATAAAACTATGGATACGTGTGTGTAGTAAAAGAATAAAAGCATGAAAGGAAATCAGGTACACCAACTTTAAGAGAGAGAGAGAGGAAGAAAGGATTGTGAGCATGAGGGTATAGGATTGTATCTGTAAAATTTTACCTCTTTTAAAAAGGAAATTTGAGAGAAATGCAACAAAGTGTTAAAACTGAGTAGTGGGTATGGGTTTTGATTATATTGTTTCCTGTTCTTTCCCATACAATGGGTATATTTCACATTTTAAAATTATGTAGACCATCTGTGACAAACCCACAGCTAATATAATACTGAATGGGGAAAAGTTGAAAGGCATTCCCTCTGAGGAATGGAACAAGACAAGAATGCCCACTCTCACCACTCCTCTTCAACATAGTATTGGAAGTCCTAGCCAGAGCAATCAGACAAAGAAAGAAATAAAGGGCATCCAAATCAGTAAAGAAGAAGTCAAACTGTCACTGTTTGCTGATGATATGATCATTCACGTTGAAAACCCTAAAGACTCCTCCAGAAAGCCCCTAGAACTGATAAAAGAATTCAGCAAAGTTTCCAGATACAAGATTAGTGTACACAAATCAGTAGCTCTTCTATACACCAACAGCAACTAAGCAGAGAATCAAATCAAGAGCTCAACCCCTTTTACGATAGCTGCAAAGAAAAAATAATTTAGGAATATACCTAACCAAGGAGTCGAAAGATCTCTATAAGGAAAACTACAAAACACTGCTGAAAGAAATCATAGATGACACAAACAAATGGAAACATATCCCATGCTCATGGATGGGTAGAATCAATATTGTGTAAATGCAGTCTACAGTAAATTCTGTGCCAAAAGCAATCTACAAATTCAGTGCAATCCCCATCAAAATACCACCATCATTCTTCACAGAATTATAAAAAACAATTCTAAAATTCATATGGAATCAAAAACGAGCCCACATAGCCAAAGCAAGACTAAGCAAAAAGAACAAATCTAGAGGCATCACACTACCTGATTTCAAACTATGCTATAAGGCCATAGTCACCAAAACAGCATGGTACTGGTATAAAAATATAGGCACATAGACCAGTGGAACATAATAGAGAACTCAGAAATAAACTCTAATACTTAAAGCCAGCTGATCTTCAACAAAGCAAACAAAAACATCAAGTGGGGAAAGGACACCCTATTCAACAAATGGTGCTAGGATAATTGGCTAGCCACATGTAGGAGAATGAAACCGGATTCTCATCTCTCACCTTATACAAAAATCAACTCGAGATGGATTAAAGACTTAAACCTAAGACCTGAAATTGTAAAAATTCTGGACGATAACATTGGAAAAACCCTTCTAGGTAATGGCTTAGGCAAGGATTTCAAGACCAAGAACCCAAAAGCAAATGCAAAAAAAAAAAAAGATAAATAGCTGGGACCTGATTAAACTAAAGAGCTTTTGCACACCAAAAGGAACAGTCAGCAGAGTAAACAGACAACCTACAGAGTTGGAGAAGATCTTCACAATCTGTACATCTGACAAAGGACTAATATTCAGAATCTACAACAAACTCAAATCAGGAAGAAGCACACAAACAAGCCCATTAAAAAGTGGGCTAAGGACATGAATAGACAATTCTCAAAAGAAGATACACAAATAGCCAACAAACACAAGAAAAAATGCTTAACATCACTGATGATCAGGGAAATGCAAATCAAAACCACAATGCGATACCACCTTACTCCTGCAAGAATGGCCACAATCAAAAAATCAAAAAACAGTAGTGTTAGTGTGGATGTGGTGAACAGGGAACACTTCTAACACTGCTGGGGGGAATGTAAACTAGTACGGCCACTGTGGAAAACATTGTGGAGATTCCTTAAAGAACTAAAAGTAGAACTATCTTTTCATCCAGCAATCCCACTACTGGCTGTCTACCCAGAGGAAAAGAAGTCATTATTTGAAAAAGATACTTGCGTACGCATGTTTATAGCAGCACAATTCACAATTGCAATATCATAGAACCAACCCAAATGCCCATCAATCAATGAGTGGATAAAGAAACTGTGGTATATATACACTGGAATACTACTCAGCCATAAAAGTGAATGAATGAACAGCATTTGCAGTTATCTGGATGAGATTGGAGACTATTATTCTAAGTGAAGTAACTCAGGAATGGAAAATCAAATATTATATGTTCGCTCTGATATGCGGGAGCTAAGCTACGAGGATGCAAGGCATAAGAATGATACAGTGGACTTTGGGGACTTGGGGGGAAGAGTGGAAGAGGGATAAAAGACTACAAATATGGTGCAGTGTATACTGCTTGGGTGCTGGGTGCACTAAAATCTCACAAATCACCATTAAAGAACGTACTCATGTAACCAAATGCCACCTGTACCCTAATAACTTATGGAAAAATACAATTTTAAAAATAAATAAAATTCTGTAGAGAGAGTGATTGTCTCACATTATGTGCTCAGGAAATGTTAGTTTCCCTTCCCCCTACACCAACATCTTAGTTATTCTTACATATTTGGTTATATATTTGTTAGAGATTATTTCTAATATCTCTTAAACCCAAGAGGATTTCTTTTCTCACATAAAAGAATTTGTGAGATAGGTAGTAGAGGGCTGATATGACAGCTTTATAACATTATCAGGGACCTAGGCATTTTTTTTCTTTTTTTGAGACAAAGTCTCACTTTGTTGCCTAGACTGGAGTGCAGTGGTGCAATCTCGACTCGCTGCAACCTCCACCTCCTGGGTTCAAGTGATTCTCCTGCCTCAGCCTCCTGAGTAGCTGGAATTACAGATGCATACCACCATGCCTGGCTAATTTTTGTATTTTTAGTAGAGACGGAGTTTCACCATGTTGGTCAGGCTGGTCTTGAACTCCTGACCTTGTGATCCACCCACCTCGGCCTCCCAAAGTGCTGGGATTACAGGCGTGAGCCACCACGCTCAGCAGGCATTTTCTGTCTTTCTGCTCTGATGAACTGGTTTTCCTTCTCAGTGTCCACCATGGCATCCTTTGTATCTTACTTCCAAAAGCAGTAAGGAAGAAGGGTAGAATAAGGGATTATGGCCCAGTCATTTAAGGAGGCTTCCCAGAAGTTCCACATAACACTTCAAATTATATCTTACTGACCAGAATCTAGTTACGTGGATACATCTTGCTGAAAGGAAGGCTGAAAAACATAGTCTTTTAGCTGGGTACATTGCTCAAGATCTGTAACTAAGTAAAAAGAAGGTATTTGATATTGGGCAGCAACTAGGAATCCATTTCAAAAACAAGAATCTAAAACTTGTTAGCTTCTAAATTTAGCATTATTTTCATTTTAACTGACATTTAGAGATTTGAAATCATGTGAGTTTGCTCCAAGTTTGACTAAACATATTAACACACATGAGTGCCATCCTCAAATTCAGAAAGGTGTAAATTTTGAATGACTCTTTTATTGAATAAACAAAGTCATATTATATCTTTTTTCAGGGTGAAAAACATGCTCAAAATGTTAGTTTTTATTTGCAAATGCATGGGAAACAAAATGAAGTGCCTGGTAAGAAAATGAAGATGCATGTTGAGAATTTTCAGGTTAGTGATGTGTGTTGGTATTGTGTAATTCTAAACTTTGAGTTATTGAATCTTTCTAACAAGATTGTGCCTATTTCAGGTGCACAGGTATGAAGGAGTCGACAAAAATAAATTTTGTGGTCTCTGCAACATGATGTTTAGCTCTCCATTTATTGCTCAGTCTCACTATGTGGGAAAGGTCCATGCTACAAAACTGAAGCAATTAATGGAGGAACATGATCAGACATCTCCATCAGGATTTCAACCAGAGATGGGTAAGGTTCCATTCACTTCCTGATCTTCAATGAAGGATCTACCTATCATGTTTTGTCTAACTCTGCCATATCCTTTTTATTGGGGGAGACTTTCACCCCAGTTGAAATAACTTGATTATTATTCTTCTTCCCAGTTAATCTCTGTTTCTGTCTTTGTCATTTAGTATGGAGATTTTAATTGCTAGTTGATTTTTAAGAAATGTTATGACCTCTCCTTTTCAGTTCACCAAATTGAAACAAAAGCAAGTGATTTGCTATACTGCTATAAAGAAACAACAGTAAGCAGCTGGAGCTCTCTCCATTTCTAATCAAATAATAAAATCTTCACTTTTTACATCTTCCCCTTGGCATCTTTTTTGCGTTAGTATTTTCCAAAACATCTCATATGAGTGTTCAAATCAATGTCTTCACCATAATATAATTATGTGTTTCCTACTAACAGTAGGCAAAAGAAAGTTACTGACTCTTTCTGTTATAACAGCCTATTTCTTTCGTCCTATGAATATAAAGTACTACTAGCATCATCAGTTAGTTACTGAGTACTTATTTTATGTTAAATCCTAAATATACAGGGAATTATAAAACATTGCATCTTTCCTTCTTCCAGTGATGTTGGGTCACCAACATATATGAGAAAACTGACTCAAAGTTGCCCAAGATGTCAGAGTATACCCTGGAAAACCCAACTTGTATTTTTATAAATGCATGTGCTAGAACAAAAAATGATGATTAACCCTCTGTAATGAATAATTTACCACATTCTTTGTAGCTTCAACACTATAGGACTAAGGCATGCCTGGCATGGAAAATTCACCAACATCAATTTTGAACTCATAGTATAATTTGAACTTACCAATTTTGAACTCATAGTCACCCAGCAAAGTCAATGCCACGAGATATGTTATTAAAACTTTTATTTTCTTAATAAATGAAACCAGAATTATTTTTTTAAATGTAGTCTCTAATTTTTATACATTTTTTCGGCCTGTCATTCAAAAGATAAGATAGCATCAGTGTGCCCTAAAAGAAAAAAACATCTTATAAAACTTTTATCTTCAGTCCCAAGATTTATCAACTTGGGCTCAGAGAGGAGGATAAATAAAAGAGCTATGAAATACTGGAATTATAGGAACATGTATAGTTTTATAATCTTAAACAACTGCGTAGATTGTATTCTGATGCAGACATCACAAATGTAGAATGAATAGGTGCCTTACTTTGTTACTCAAGAAAGACTAACTTAGAAGTTAGTATCATATGTTTTATCCTCACTATTTTCAAAGAATCATAAGCTGGCTATCATACTTTCACTGATTTTTTATATGAATATAATTAGGCAATGCCTAATACAGAATACGTCTTCCTTCTCATATCAAACTTGGTGACAAATTCATATTCACATTTCCATTCCCACAGAAGGAAGTTCTTTTTTTACTTTAGAAGCTTTGTCCAGCAGCTGTCTGTTGAAAAAAAAGAAGTCCAGGGAGTGGGTTTTTAGAGAATTCTAAATTTCCCTAGTACTTTACAATGAATGCAGTTCTAATATCTGAAAATGTGCTTATCCCTTCTTATTACAACTATTTCAGCAGGAGTGCCTCTTACTACTTCGGCAGAGTCAACCTTCCTGAAGCCCCTTCCTGTCAAGCCTCCTCCAGGTGGGATTAAAGACAAGACTATGCCTTCCTCTCCCAGCAGTGATTTGGGTTTGAGTAATCCAAACAAATTTTGCAAGCTCTATCCTGCTTCCTTTAATAGTCCAGTAATGACCTAACAACATTATGTTGGGAAAAACACACACACACAAAAAAAAATATGAAGCCAGGGAGACATTTGTAGACAAAATAAGAGAGAAATCTCTTCCAGCAAAATCAAATGCAAATGGTAAACATAAAATTATCCCAAAACTTTTTCATAGGAAGTTTGTATTTTGTAAAGCATACTAGCTTATTTGCATACCATTTTACTCTTATTGAGTGAGAGGTTGATAGTATTCATGGAATCATAGCATTTTATAAGGACTTTCAAGTCCATCTAACTTGATCTGTTCATTTCCTAGGAAATGAGAACCTGAATGGTTTAGATGACCCCTGTCGATTTTAGTATCAAATATAGGAATTCTCATGGTTTCATGTTATAAGGATCCTTAGGTACATACATAAGGAAGCATTTTAAATTAATATCATGTGGTTATATCGTTTTTTACTAAGTATGTTTTAAGTGTCTCTTTGGTGCTAGGCTAGTCATTCTTGGGAATACATTTCCCTGAAGGAGCGAGCGTGTAAACTAGTTAGGTTAATAATACTTCACTGAAAGAGCCGACAGAAGCCTTTTTGTGTACATTTTTTTGTTAACTAGATGAGTGAAGCATAATGGTCCAGAAAAATCTTCATATATTTAGATGATTTTCAGTGGATAGAAGTGGGAAGAAGAAAGGATGAACCAAAGGGCTTGGAACTAAGAAAGAGTGGCAAAAATTCAGGCACAGTAAAGAGACTGATCCTGACTGGAGTGATCCACTTGCTCTTCTAACCATATTTTTTTTTCATTTTTCCCCCCACAGGCACCTTCTCACTACTAGTGTATTTTATTCCCCTTTCATATTCTCTCTTCCACCCACTTCTTTTCCTCCACTTACTATTATTTTTCAGTTCCTTCTTTACCCAGCCTTTCTCCTTCATGTGAAAATGTTCATTCTTCTCTCCTCCTTGAAGCTCTATTATTTGTCATATGTAACTCTTTATGCTCTGGTTCTTCTCTATTGCTGTTTCTTTTTTCTCTATGGACTCTTGTTTTATTCATTACCTAGATGTAGGTATTCCCATGGTTTCATCCTTGACCTTACTCTGCAAACACAATTTCTATTTCCCTGGTTTCATTTCTCATCTGTATGCTTATGACCTTTCTGTCAAGCATTAGATTCACATATCCAAATGGCAGCTACTGCTTCACCTGGATGCCTCATAGCTATTTCATATCCACCTAGTCATTCAAAGTAGAAACCGGCAGGTAACTATGAACCCCCAAACACCACCTTCTTCACTTTGTGTATCTAATGAAGCACCAAGCTGTGACTCTTTTACCTCCTGAATACTACTCTCCCCTTCTCTCCAGCCCTACGCTTCCCACATTAGTTCAGGTCCTCAAGATCTTTCCTAGAGGTTTACTACTCAGAGTGTGGGTTGTGGATCAACACCATTGGCATCACCTGGGAACTTGTTAGAACAAAGACTCTCAGGCCCCACTGCAGACCTACGGAATCAGAATCTGCATTGTAACAAGATCTGTAGGTGATTTGTACTGAATAAGTTTTGAGAAGCAATTGCCACAACCTCCTAACTACTCTTTCTGTCTCCAGTTTTGTTTCCCCAAACCCACCCCCAATTTAACCACTAGAGTGTTTCATTTAAAGTGTAAGTATTTCCATGTCATTCCCCTTCTTTAAAACCCTTCATTGTTCCTTCATCTTCTAAATATAAAATCTAAGCTTCATAGCTCTCCACCATCTTGTTTCTGCCTGCCTTCTCCAGGCTTATCCCCTGCTACTTCCTGGCATGATCTATGTGGGTCAGTACCTGCAAACCACATATGGTTTCCAGAAACTGTTACCCTATTTTTTGTGTCTGTGTCCTCGTTCATGCTGCCACTTTGTCTGGAATATCCCCATAACACTTCTCCTGGCTAACTCCCACTCATTCACTTACTTCAAGGTTAATCTTATGTGCTTCCTTAACCTGCATTTCTAATTCTCTCTTCATGTGTCTGTCTCCAATTAGAATGTATGGTGTTTGAGGCAAGGGACTTCATCTAATTCATCTATATTTCCAGTGCTATAGATAGAAACTGGCACAGAAATAGGCCCACTTCAGTAGAGATTAGCTTAATATATGTATCAGAGAACTATTAATTATCTTTATTTGTTGAGTGTTTATCCTGTTTTCTACTCTTCCAGGTTTCTACTTAGTGTGATTCAGCATATCCCAGCAAGTTACACAGAGATATGTGTTTTTATCTAGTATTATGAAGAATGTTGATTTAGGCAAGTGTAGAAATGCAAGTGATAGGGTTTCTGAAAATAGGAGTATGTGTTCAGAGAAATGACAGCTTTCACTTGTTAAGGTATTTTTCCCGTTGCTAGGTTGAGTGTATCTGAAATAAGTGGCTTCTAATTTTGTAGCATTAGGTAAATTTTTTTTTTTTTTTTTTTTTTTTTTTTTTTTTTTTTTTTTTGG